>NC_143155.1:25574230-25884133 GCF_041381405.1 Jatropha curcas
AGGAACAAACAGAATCATCAACGCATCAGGATGTTGCTTTAGATTTGCCATCAATATCAATACCAAGCGAGAGTACCTGTACAAATGATATTACTAGTGTTGTCCATCGTTCTGATTCAAGTAATCAAGAAAAGGCACCAAGTCCAACTGCAGTGTTACCTTGTGACTCAGAAGTTCAAGGTATTCAGGTGCATGGAAATGTTGAAAATGAGGAACTAATATTGTTGGTAAGGCCTCAACGCCAAGAAGATGTCCAGTCATCTGCAAATCAGACTTCTGAACTCATGTCAACTGCTTCTTCATATGAAGAAAATACTAATCTAAGCCAGGTATTTGTTAGTACTGAAACTGAGGTGCCGGCTTTATTGGGTAAAAGCCCAGACATTAATGTCAGTGTTGGGCATGAGGAAACTTCCCAATTCCTGCCAACTACTTGGATGGTGAAAAATGGTAGTTCTGGAGGCAGCTCGAATGAGCATCGTGGCAAGTTGAAAGATATTAATGGTCTCTCAGCTGATGATTTTGACATGCCTCAATCTGGGACATGTCCTCATGTAGAGTCTGTAAATGTCACTGATATTTTTCTCAAAAATTCTGTCGTTGAAGAGACAACAGAAGTTGTTCAGGATCATCTTCAACTGGTGACTTCTGCTGCTCCTATTGATAGCTGTAAGACCTTGAAGTCCAATGAGGACATCAGAATAGATTTTCTTGAAGATATTGTTGAAGCTGCTAAAAACAACAAGGTATTTTAAGGCTGGTTTGGAGTTTCAAATGGCCACCATCACTTGAGACTATTTGTATGATGTGTTATGCTAATTTTGAAAGTAAACTGATGCGTGATTCCATTTTCAATTTCAACAAAACAATCTTTGTCTATTATGAACAATAATAAAACTATAAATCTATGGTTAACATGAATTTCCTCCATACATAAAGCTGAGGCATGAACAGAGGTCTCTTTCTTATTTGCTTATACATTCCAATCGATAACAAATTCACATTTCTTTTGTTGATTTCATGATGCAGAAAACTTTGTTTTTAGCAATGGAGTCGAGTATGAACATGATGAGACAAGTTGAGCTTCAAGAGAAGCTTGCAGAGCAAGCAAAAGAAGAAGCTGCTAGTGCAGGTTTGGATATTCTAAAAAAGGTGGAGGAACTTGAACAGATGCTGAGACATGCAAAGGAGGCAAATGACATGGTACTACAGTTTTATTTTCTCTGTAACCACTGGTCATAGATATGATTACATATTGGTTTAACAGCTGATAATAGATGCTGAACTTTTTTCATTGCTTTTGCAGCATGCAGGGGAAATTTATGGTGAGAAGGCAATTCTGGCAACTGAAGTGAGGGAGTTGCAGGGTCGGCTACTCAGCTTGTCTGATGAAAGGGATAAAGCTCTTGCAATACTTGATGAGGTATTCCTTATAATGAAGTTGATTGTTTCTCTGCTTCCTACTTGTAGATGTTGAGTTGCTACTGTTGTCTGTCGGTCATCTCCGTTCATGACTTGCTTTGAGTATATTTCTTAAGTATTCAGTGACATGTTGAGATTGGTACTAAATAACATTATTCACATTTTGCATCTATATTTGGATTTCTAGTAGGAGAAACATACTGAACTAAAATTAATTAATTTTACTTATTATTTATCTATCTATATTGAGTATTGCTTCTTCCATTATTATCTATTGTTTGTGCGATGTATTCTCTAGTCAACACAAAGCTTTAATACAAAGGCTATCTTGAGAAATTATCTACGATCCAAAATTCATTTCGTCGTCCTGCAGTAAAACCAAAAGAATTCCTCATGGGTAGCAAATGCATATCCATTAAGCAGGGGAAATTCTATTTTGTGCAATGAATTAATGTTCATTACTTAAACTAAAATTTGGACCCACGCCACTAAAATTTAATGTGAATTTCTTTGTTCTCTTCTTTTCTCCCTCCTGATGATCCCATACAAGGATTATCTTGTCATTTTATGTAAATGATATTTTTACACAGATGAATCAAACACTAGAGACTCGTCTTGCTGCTGCAGAGGAGCTAAGAAAAGCTGCTGAGAAACAGAAGCTGGAGAAGGAAGAATCTGCAAAAAAAGCTCTTGCTGAACAAGAAGCCATCATGGACAAGGTGGTACAGGAGTCCAAGATACTACAAAGACAGGCAGAGGAAAATTCTAAGGTAGTAAATAGTTGCTGCTATGTGATAATTACTGTCATGAAGTCCCAAACAGATAAAAAGAATGATATAATTAATCCTTCTAATTTTGTTTTCTGTAGTTGAGGGAGTTTCTTGTGGATCGCGGTCATGTTGTTGACACATTACAGTAAGTCTTCTCATAACTTACAATTAAAATTAAGTTGTGAATTTGCATAATACAGGTGTCTTTTTCATCATTTATCAATAACCTACAATACCGTTTTTTTGGATTGCAATTGCCCCTAGTGTAACTACTTTTTATCTTAAGACTCGAAGATGATTATTCACTAGGATAGTGGATCCAAAATTCTTGTGGTTGTCACACATTCTTGTCTGTATATAGAAATGATGTTTGTTGTTGTCATTCTTGCAGAGGAGAAATATCTGTTATTTGTCAAGATGTGAGACTGCTGAAAGAGAGATTTGATGAGAATGTTCCACTGAGTAAATCTATTTCTTCTACCCAAACAAGTTGCATCTTAGCCTCCTCCGGTTCATCATCATCTCTAAAAAGCACAGGTTCCATCTTAGGCTCATCCATTAGAAGCAGTGCATCTGATCTGGCTTCTGAGCCAAGGGATACATCTAAGAGCCCTAAAGAGAGAAGCCCTACATCTTCTATTCATGATCAGTCACCTAAAAGCCAACATGAAGAAGACAAGAGGACTGATCGGAAAGAGCTATTGGACGAGGGATGGGATTTCTTTGAAGAACCAGAAATGTAAGAGCCGCACCAGTCTGTAAATGGTGGATAATTATTTCTACATGGATTGCGTATAGCTTTATTGGGTTTTTATTTCTTTCTTTCTTGTTTTAACATATTTAACATTCCATGCGAGTTTTGCAGATTAATGAAACTCTACATATAATGTCTCTACTTTTAGAGTTTATTTTTGAATGACTGATCAAATAATAAATCTGTGAATAAGTTCATCTGGGTACGTTAATCTCATGTGGTTATTATGTTTTGATGCCCCTTTCTCATGATACCAAGTAGATGGAAATTTGCAAGTTTATGCTCAAACCTAGCCTGGTCCACTTGAATAGAACCGAGACCTGACCTTCTGGAATAGGGTAAATGAACATGGTGAAGTTCAAGATATCTACAAAACCTTGTAGAGTGGACGTGTAAAAAACAAAAGTCAAATCCTGACTGCTCTCATTTCCCTTAAATATTCTGGATATGCCAAAAAGGAAATATGGGTTGATCCTACATCTTCTATCCTTCATAAATGCCTTGCCTATGATCTAAGTGAAAACTGACCTATAAATTGCAGTAATCCTAAGATTCACCACACTACTTTATGCGGCATAGTAGCTGCCAATCCTAGGATTAAATCACAATTATGCAAGACAAAAAATTACATGCTCCCCAAAATTTCAAATTCTATGGTAAGGTAAGCCAATTGGGGCAATTTTGTTACCAATTGAAACTGCTGCAATACTTAAAAATCTAAGCTTCCAGTATAAATCCACATTACTCAAGAATTGAATCTCTGGGTAGTCAAAATTGAGTACCACAGTAAGTCCCAAATTCCTCAAAGTTGCAGATCATAAAGCATCATTATACATGAACTTGAAGTTAGTGGGTGTTTTAATGAAACCTCAAAAAGAGCTGAAAGAGGGCTGTTTTACAGAGATTGGATATAAAAAGTGGAGAAAAGCATCCATCATCAGAGTTCTTTTCTATAGTACAAGTATTTCACACATAAAATACACAGCACGTTTCCCCTGCTTTCTAAAACCCTAATTTCTTCAGCTTCCTAAGAATTAGATCAGACAGATTCTACAGGCTTCAAATATACACATTGATCCAGTCAAACCATGTTTCAACATCTAAGCTTCCATTCATTTAACAAAGTCAGTTACTTGATTAAGCCTTCCATTGCCGTTGTAGTTGTTGACCCTTCAACATTAAGATCTAGCTAGAACCAGAAAACTAGTCATGCCAACAAAGAAGCATCACTGCACATCTCCAGATTATGTAAAGTCTCGTTCTTTGCTCTCTAATTTGCTTTGAAAATCGCTGCCATGACCTTACCTTCATGCTCCTCATTGAAAATGCACTTGCAGCCGCCATTAAAGCTGTAATCTTGAGTTTCACTAGTGTAATATATAGTAATAAAAGTTGAGTTATGGCTTGAAGGGATTATGGGACTTTGAGTTATTTATATAAGGGGGCAATGGGTGTAGACTGTAGAAGATATGATTGAAAAAATATGTGGTGGTTGACAAGTTTTGGGCAAATGGGCCATGGTTATAAAACGATGCAAAGCAGACCTGTTAGGGTTTGTCTCCTAGCCAAACCAATTTGAAAAGGACTAGTCATCAACTTCTTTCCATTGAGGCTTATCCTTTGAATGGTATGCTTAACTTCCTTTCATTCATGCACATACATTACACCTCCCTCTTATGGATGTATTAACTAAAATAAGGTAACAGTCTAATGGGTACCAAATGAAAAAAGATTAATCAAAAAAATAATATTTATATAATGCCTTTACAAAATTATTATAGTTTTGTGAAAGAATTTATTCATAATTGTGTTTTTCTTTTATTTAATAAAAAAAAAATAATAAATTTTATAACTTAGATACAATTAGTTAATAATGCATATTATATTTTCTATCTTGTTGAGAAATAAAGAAATAATTTATTTTTCTTAATGAAATATTTGACTTGTTAATTATTAATTGGCAGTTGTTAAATGAAGATGCAATTATATGAAAATGCTAGCAAAGGAAATATTAAAAAGAATGTTGTCACCAAACCTTTTAATCATTATTATAGGTACTTGACTAATTATGGAATGTTGCGATTAGGTACTCCTAATTAAATTCTTAAGGTAACAAATGACCCTCACGTAACAAAATGGTCGATTATATTGACACGTGTTCCATTTGGCAGAAGATTGCAAAATTTTGAGTTTTTTTTTTTTTTTTTTCTTAAGAGGAGAATTGTTTAATTATTATTAGCATGAAGCAATACGTTATGAATAATCAATGAAGGATCAGTAAATTACTCCATTAAACTAGTCATTAAACAAGTAGTTAGAGCTTAATGACATATGCATTAGTTCCAGGTTTCCAACTAATGAACCTACTAATTCTCAAGGTCGCAAAGATAGCCACAATTAAAGGATAACCCCAAAAAAATGACACTTAGCTAAAAATTCTATCTGGCACGAGTAGAGCCCACAACTGGGCAGAAGAACCTTAGCTAGACTCCATAATCACGTGCACCATGTCTAGCTAAGTTTTATAGTCCTAGTCAATCCGACATGCCGGCCACTTATCATTGCTGCCGGCCGTGACAAACCAGTTCAAACTCATTTGCGCCTCTTGTTCCTCTTCGTTTGCTTATGTTTATGGGAGCGTGGGAAGCGATACGACGTTTTCAAGAGACAACCTTCCATTGCCCCAGCGGGGACATGTGGGACCAACATCAACTCATTTGCGGGTGGAGATTGTGACACGTGGAATCACGGGTCATTTTCTCTGACCTTTGGTTAATTAGAGACTTCTGTGTGAGCCCATCTTCACGTGCTGTGGTATGTCCTACTGCTGAGCTAAAGTTTGGCAAGCGGGAAGCTTCTTTCATTCTTTGCGAATGTTATCTGGATTAGGAGAAGAAAACAGAAACCAGAAAGCGATAAGGCCCAATGGATTTGATGTAGATAGACGCAAAGAGATAGGCAAGGATTTGAAGTGGGTAGGCAAGAAAATGGTTGAAGTTTCCATCGAGAAGTAGCCAATGTATAGGTTGGTTCATAATTGGATTGAACTAAATGAAAATGGAAGCTGTCGGGACGATTTTTTATTTTGTTCGTTTGAGTTTAGACTTCAATGATTTTTTTTTAACTTGCGACACCACGTGTTGACACACAGATACAAGGAGACTTACCTTTTTCTGTCTCCTCATATTTTCCCACTTTTTTTTTTTCCAATTAGCATATTAATTAACTTTTTTTTTAAATAGGACCCTTACAATTTCGCGAATCTGATAAAATATGTTTAATTTTTGAGTGTATTCAAACTTGTTTCCGAGTCTATATATATATATATATTCAACTTATTAAAATTATGAATTTTTTTTATCTAATATTTTTCTAAACTTTATATGCTAATAGTTATTATATGCTCACAATTCAATTTATGTTTAAATATATTTTATGAAATAAAAAGAAAATAATACTTTTTGTAATATTACTACAATGATTTCAATTTTTTTTTTGTCCTTTCAAACTATCCATGTGCTTTTTTATCAAAACCTAACCTATCGTGGATAGGAGTTAAGTTTACTCCTATTTCATTTCAGTTGCAACAAAGTATTGCATTTAGTCCGTAATATTTTTCACATTTGAAAATTAATTTATTTCAAAATATTTATCATATTCATAATTTCAAATGATAGTTTCAAAAGGTAATAAATATTTTTTCCCTTATTTACTCTTTGTATATAACCAATAATTATTATCTCAATTTAATAATTTTCTTATAACATTAATATTAAATAAGAATAATATAATCAATTTACTCAATAATTTATTATAATTTAGACATATTTAATGATTTTTTTAAAGAACTTAAAATTTCAAATAGGATAACTGATAGAATCTTATTGCTGAATGTTAATCAAACAGTGCCACTTAAATAACCATTTGCAAGGTGATCGTCCGAGGCTCTGATTATGCAAATCCAAAGCCAAGCAATCAAGATTTCAACCGGACAATCACACATAAGAAGTTTCATTGGAAAAGCTCAATAGGAAGGAACAACTTGATAGCAAACTATCTACAGAGTGTGTATTTTCTAATCTGCAAACCGAATACCAGATATAGAAAAACTTCACTGTTCATAATATACAATAACTAAATTGATAGGAGAGTAGCCTCTTCGCCATTTAAACGATTAACCTCTTCTTTTTGTCTTTTTACTCCCATCTTTTTACAGCATATTCCTCACTTAATTTCCAATGCTTTCTTGATATGATCCTGCATCCAGAAACAAACAAACAACATGATAGTATTCGAGTGATATCAAAACTTTCCAAACATTCGCAGGCTGCCACAAATTCCCCGGTGCACATGGGTGGTACATTACCTCAAAAGACAAAGGATTGGTGGTTGGGCCATAGCGATTGATGACTTGCCCTTCCCTGTTGATTAAAAACTTCGTAAAATTCCACTTTATGCTAGATCCCATAAAGCCAAATTTACTCGCCTTTAGGAATTTGTAGACAGGTGCTGTATTCGGCCCATTGACACGAACCTAAAATAGATGAGAATCTAACATTGGCAAATATCTCCAGGAAGTGAGGATCATAATGGACAAGTATAACAGCTTTTGGTCAGCATTCACCAGATAATTAACATGCATTATTCCACTAAATCATAATGCAATTACAGATAAACAGTCAGATAAATATGAGGGATCTATAGCTATAGAAATTTATTAATAAAAACCTACAGTTAACAAGACATGCAGGTTCAGAAACTACCAAATGTCTAACTTTATGCACTTAATCTCTTAATATGCATGGGAAGTGTTTGGAGTTCAACAAAGTACAAGATAAAAAATAATTTCTTCCCAAAGGATATAGTGATCAAGTTCTGCCAAAGGCTTACATTATGTGCTTCCACTACATGGGTGGTAAAAAAGTAGATCACTTTCCCACCCACTACATGAGCAATTACGATCACTCAATTTCAAATGTTGTTGCTAAACGGCATGACTTTATATGTAGCACTCAAGCAACCACAGTGTCACTATAATAATATGTGGGGTCGAAGTAAAGGACATAGAAAGGAGCATCAAGTATTAAACTAAAACTACCAAACTAGATAAAGTTATTGCAAGTGTAAAGCAAATTCTTGCAGCTTCTGATAGCAAGATAAGAAAAATCTGTTCCATTTTTTAACTCAACTTCATTTCATGGAAAAGATCATCTTTTGCAGTTGAAGCAATAATCACATCAACCACCTCTTCCAATTAATGGAGTAGCAACTTAGTGTAGCATACCTTTTGGAAGATTGGGTATTCAGCCTTGTATCGTGTACAAGCAAACTCTTGCGCATTTTCACTTGACCCAGGCTCTTGTTTTAGAAATTGATTGCATGGAAAAGCCAAGATTTCAAGACCTGAGATTGCATCCATAAACCCAAAGAAACTGTAAAAAAGAACCATTAAAAAGAAAGACATGGAATTGTTGTCACTACATATTATCAAAGCTCGGTGTTATCCACCAGACTGGGTCCTAGATTGTAAAATCTGGAGATCAACATTTTGTATCAACTGGTAGCTCAAAACTTGAACTTGCACCCGCATAGTTGCAAGCTCAAAACTCTTCAATTGCTATGAGCAATCATTACCTAAAAAAGCACATCAACAGCAAACGTGTATACAGATCCAAAGAAAAACTTTCTTGAAGTGAAAATGAGTTTGGGACATCTTGTTTTCTGGACAAAAGGCTCAGTTATGAAGTCACGCTCACATGAAAATAAGAAGCACTCAGCATCCGCAGCCTATATGAGGCCTATTTTAACCATGCCGTTAACTAAATTTTCAATATTTTCTTCTACTGCCTTAACCGGCCGTTTCCTATAAAATAGCAACAGCCATGTAATCTAGAGATACTATCACGCAATAAGCCAATTAGAAAAGAATTAAGCACACCCTTGAGATACAAAAATTTAGAAGAACCTAAACATTTTCAAAAGAAACGAAAAACAAGGTAGAGAGGAAGTTAAAAAACCTTGGTCCTTGTACTTTTTATAAAGCTCAGTCAACTGGGTGTAATTTGAATCCGTAAATCCACTGTTCCAAAGCACCCAAAATTCAGAATTTTCAAATTTCCAAGTAATAATCTCCAGAAGGAAAAAAGGAAAAAAGAAAAAAGCGAGTAAAAAGATAAACCATTTAGAGGCGACATTGACGACAAGGAGAACCTTCCCTTTGTAGACGCTGAGGTCGACTTCCTGGCCTCGCGCATCCTGATCCCAAACAACGAATCCATCAAATATAGTTACGTATCCTGTAAAGAGAGGTTCGAAATTGAAATACAAGAAGAGAGAAGAAGAATACCTTGACAGTGAATTCATGGATTGATTTCTCAGGGACAGATGCAGAACCGCCCATTCCCGCCCGACTGACTGACTGGAAGTCTGGAACCGCCTAAGAACCTTGTGTTGAACGATGGGTTTCTCTTTCGATTTCTAATTAATTCATTATATTCTCAATCGAAAGGTTTGATTTCTCGTTGGCCACTGGCCATGACGAATTATTTGTAGAAGCCATAAATGATTTGCTCCGAACAGGTATTCGATGGATTCAAATCATGACACGTCACTTTTCTCATTACAGACTAATAATTGGGATTATAATACAATTTAACAGTAACATTTCATTTCTTCGCAAAAATTAAAAGATATTAATTTTCTAAAATTAGATAGTAAAATGTCCAAATTGCCTTCTTATCCATGTTAAACTGGTTACGTTTAGATACATCTAATAATTGTTATAACTTTGCCTCTTTAGGGCATTCCATTATATCTGCATTTGTTTTTTTGCTCATTTTTACCTGTAAAAGAAATAATAATGATTACAATTTAGAAACCCATAATTAATAAGTACTATTTATTTAATTTTATTTTTATAATTATTATTTTTATTTTGAAAAAGTTTTTTGTTTACATAATTCTCTTATCTTTTTTTTTTTTTCTTTTCGAATCAAAACATACCTAAAGACCAGCCCCGCATTGCGACGACATTGGAAAAACCACAGTACATACAAAGATTGATCTAAATAATTTCCATATACATAGAATGGTCTAAATAATTTTCAAACACCAATTACTATTCAAATATATTTGAGAAATGCAGATAAATTGGCATCCCAAACACAAAGAACAGCTCAGAAATGAAGACAACATATTCCCCTGCATCACAGTATTACATCATCTGCTGATAAAAGCAATGCACAGCTTTTGTCAATAACATGAAATGCAATTTCAATACTCGGAACAATCTGGGATTTATTTATGAAAACAAAAAGAATAGGCAGGCTTTATTTGTGAAAACAATATGGGACTTGTACAAACACTAATTGGCATCATTTGTCAACGTTGTGAGCTCACAACTCACAAAGTCTTAAAAGAGGTTGGGTGCACTCAACCACCTTGTTGAATTTGTCATTAATGAAAGAAATCATCAAGCACTATATAAGACAAGACTGACAAGGAAAGCTGCATTATCCTGTGATTAAGCCAAAAAATGACAAGACAAATAGCCCCACAATTGACCATCTCATCATGTAACAGCACATGAACTAGAATTAATTGCCACAATAATTTTTATTTGGCATCTCAAAGCTCACAAGAAACAGGAAACTGGCTATTACCTGAAGCAACTAGACATTGAAGTAGTTGAAAGCAAAATCTTCATCTACACAGAGAAGTTACAAGTTACAATATACATTGGTCAATCTACAAGGTGAAACATAGGAACACCTCTGGTTTTATCTTTCTATCAAGTTTCACATAAGATTTGGTTTTTCAGCTCTTGCTAACAGCCATTCATCATTAATCAGCTGATAAAAATAATATATAGTTGAATTTGCTTCTCATTCTGAATTCTGATCCAGCTGGGCCAGGAAAATTTCACTATAGAACAAAAAAAGGAAAAAACAAATTGTTTACATCAAGTGGTGGGGGGGCAACTATTTAAAGCTAAAAAGCCAGTAACAAATGGCCCAACGAAAATTTCTATGGAATTCCTATGAGGCTTTCCAACATATAAATGCTAAGATCAAAGAAAAATAAAAATTGATACACAGACAGACGGGCATTCTAGAGTTCAGTTACAGCTCTCCCAATCTCCGTCATGACTGTCTTGCAGCCCTCTGCATTTTGCAAACAGTGGATAGAATACATATATACAACCAATGAAGCATGTCAAAATGCTGATTGTCTGAGTCAAATCCTCATTCAATGATACATTCTGTGCATAGCAGTAAGCATTGACCACCCGATAGTCTTGCTTGTTTTGAACAAGCCAAGAAGCCAGATAATAACAGATTCTGACATACATAAACCAGTATAAATTTACAGATCAGTAAGAGAAATATTGATGAAGACTTGGCAAGACTTGTAAAAAAGAAAATGAATGAATGCAAAAATAACAGTGGCAACATACCATTCCCAGCTATGCAGTAATAGGAATTCATCTTGGTCGCCAAACGCTAGGAGCTGATACAAGAAAGATACATGAGATATGACATGTAACATTAATCACTTGAGCAAGGTGCCACTGCATAATAATTTGTTGACCTAATAATCTTAAGATGTAAAAAGAAATAGCAACGTAAAAAACCGAAGAGAACAAAAAAAGGAAGGAAAAAAATCAACTTTGTTTTCAAAATACAACCATCCATTAAAAAATAATGTACCTCTATTAGAAACTGGAATTGCACTTTCGGGGGGTGGTCTAAAAGGCATAAAGTTTCTATGATGCATCTCCCGGGGAGGAAATGACCACCCTTGATGAGGTATCCTAGTCTGTTCTCTTGGGGGGCCACCATATGGACCAGGCGAGTAAGGTGTTCTACCTTTATCAGGATATCGTGGCCCTAGGATGGGGAACATGACATTGACAATAAGATGCAAGAGTGGCTATAATAGGGCAACATAAAATGGTCATAGAACGAAATGAACTTATACAAACAATAACCTTACCAGAAAAGGGGGGTGCTGGGTACCTCCAACTTTCACTGGGCTCATATGGGGCTGGTCTCATTCTCTCGTGGTTATAGTAAAAGTTTCCACCATCACCATTATGTGACGGGTGGTATCTGTGCTCATAAGGAGGTGGATTCTCTCTCCGAGACTTTACATGCTGGCCTGACTGGACATAAGAGAATTGATTTGGAGGATGTCGGTGTGGAGGCCTTGGAGGATAAGCCTTGTGGTGGAAGGTAGAACCGTCTGTGTGCACTGGGTGTACAGGATAACTGCTGAAAGAGCTTGTAGAGTCACAAATCTGCATCTCATCCCTACATTCAGTAGCATGATAATGCACTCCATTGGACATTGATGATGGGTTGATCCTTGGTGCAGTTGGCTGCTGAGCCCTGGATTCTCGCAAGTCATCTTGCATATTCTGCAAAATCAGCTCAATCAGTAAACAAAATAATGACAAATTGAAACGTGAGACAAAATAACAAAGAGAGAATGCAATCAAGAATTAGGGCTCACATGCGAATTTGTATAAATTTTTGAATCAACACCATTAACATAAGAATCAGGCATCGCACAAGAAGGGGGACCAGTAGGAGGAAGAGGTGGTGGCGGTGGAGGTGGAGGTGGAGGAGGTGATGTTGGCAGTGGTGGTGATGATGGTGGCACATCCTGAGGCAAAGGAGGGGCAAAGGGAAGTGGAAAATTCTGTTCTAATTGATCGTGCAAATTCGGTACACCATTGACTCCAGCAATGCCATTGGTTGAACTTGCTTCAACTTCACAAGATGGAGCCACATCCTCCATTTCAAGCTCACCATCAACATCTTCCAAGATGTGTGTGTGCTTTTCAATTGGATGGCAGGTCTCTTGTTCTTCAGGGGTTTCAGGATTATGTTCAGGAGTGACAGCCTCAAAACTCTCCCCATCAGAATCGCTTCCTTCATCTTCATCCTTAAGCATACAGGGCATACAAAATCCTGGAAGCTGAAAACTTGAATTGCTGATGCAACAAGAAATAATTTAGTAAAACACGTTCTACAACTTTTTCAATTATTCTAGAATAGACATGGAATTCAATAAAGCAAACCTTCCATATTCGTCAACAAGCATACCCTCCATGTCTCTAACAGGATCATCTAAAGCCCTTTCTGTTCTTGCTGAACGGCGAGAATACGCACCAGCGGAAGATGAAGCACCTAGTGAATCAAGTTCCCGCATATGATGGCGAATAACAGATTCTGGAAGGATCCTTCTTTCCAGCCAAAGCCTCAGAACCTATAAAAGAAACACAAAGATATCAGACATAATACCAATACAGAAAACCAATAACAAAAGCACAATTCAAGATAGAGTTCTGAGGATTGCCTTCAAACACTGCCTCCGATTTTCTTGTGCAAAACTTCCAGGAGGAGCAGCAGCTGAAAGCAGACGTGGCAACACTGCTTGAATAGCTGAAGGGTATATGCCACCCACATCACCTGGAATTTCAAGACCAAAATAAACATCACATATACCACATGTTCCCATCAATTTGAAATAACACAAGGATAGCACTTTACCTTTCAAACCTCGAGAACACTGAGTGATAGAATCCACAAGGAAAAACAAATCCACCCTTCTGTGTAAACTAGACTCACTTTCCAAATGACGGGCTAAAATCTCTACCACCTAAGTTTTGAAGACAAGCTATGCATCAGAAGACAATGTATTGCACGTGTATACTTTAATTGCAACTAAATCATTATTCCAGAGATAAAGCAAATGAACTCCATGCACTCTGGTCTTCATTCAAACAAATTTATTCCTTTCAAGAAAAGATTCCCTTTCTCAATTGAACTAAACACTACAAACAAAAAAAATAAGCATAGAAATAATGCTTATCATGAAGCCTTATCATAACATGCAACATAACCACAGAATTTTACCAATCAAAAAAATATTCAGACATGATAAACCAACCCAAAATACTACAAACTGGAAATGCAACTTAACCAAGTGTAGGATTGTTACAAGATGAGTTAAAAGTATGGCTTTTTTTTTTTTTTTTTTGAAATTTAAAAAAAAAATGGCATTTGATAAACAATACATACCTTCTAAAACTGTGCCCAGAACCAAACCCCTCAGAAACCCCATAATACTGATTCTAGCATACTGCATCACATGACCCTCTATTTATAAACGAAGGGTTGTACCACAACTTCAAATTGGACAATCATATTTCTTCCTATTTTCTTGCCATGTCTACATAAACAGACTATTATTTATTGCTAAATATCTGAACATTAATAAAACCTTCTAATCAGTTTGATACGCCTTTCATGCTAATAAATGTTACATGCACATCCACTAGTAATGGTTGGTTGCTGGGAACACAATATTCCAGTCTGAAATCACTTCTCCAATAAATGAAATCTCAACTCGTGAATGTTCTCGCGTTCAGTTAGCCCAGAAGAATGATTAGGGTAACAAAATCATATAACCTAACCAAATAAAAATTCTCACCTATTCTAACAGGACCAACACAAAGAAACTGTAAAGCTCACACATGCAAGCACCATGATCCTACCTTGTTAGAAATACCAAACTTTGCACAGTCAATGGCTATGCGAGTTGCTCGACCGATGCTCTCCTTTGTCCTGGTCAATGATCCAAGCGTTCCTTCAAAGGATGATAAAGCAGCATGCGCTTCTGCATAATTACTCCATCTGCCAGCAGATTTTGCAAGTTGCGGCACCAGTAATTCAATTTTTTCTTCTTCAACTGATGTACATACAGTTGTCTTCTGGTGTGAATGATTGGGAGTAGAACATCCACTATGTTGAACAAAATTAGCACTTTCTGAGGTAGATACATGGCATGTTGAGGTAGTGGGTGGAGATGTTTGTGCAGGAGATTCTGTTCCATCAGCCGGAACTGGACTTGACTGGGCTACCAAGACACCACTGTGATGCAAATGATGATCAGAAATAGAAGCATAACTAGCTTCCTTCCGTCTTTTCTCATATTTGAGACCTTTTGCCTCCTCAGACCTATGACAAAAATTCAGTAACAATAAGGATAATTGAAATTATACAAAAAAAAAAGGTTGTCGATCTCACAAGGGTGCCCTCAGATACATTCAGACCTTTTGAAGCAGATCTTAGACTGTGACAAAAGATGACTAGGAACAGTAGCTGTTCCTACTTCTTAATTCTATGAGAAAAACTCATATGGAATGGAGTAAAAAAAGAAAGTACTGGTTATTGGTGAAAAACCATTTAACATAGGCCGGCAAACTTAGCTGTTATGAGACATAGGCCTGCGAATAGCCATTATAAGCCAAAATTAAATGATACTTACATGCGATTGATTTGATTGTTGCCGTGAAATGCTTGTATGAAATGGAGAAAAAAAATACTAGTTATTGGTGAAAAACCATTTAATATAGGACTGCAAACTTAGCTGTAATGAGACATAGGCCTGCAAATTTAGCCAATATAAGCCAAAATATTATATGGATACTCACATGCCATCAACTTGATTGTTGCCGTGAATTGGAGACCTCAATGATTCAGTATTCTCACAGCCAGTATCCTCAGCACTGTACTGAAGCACATTTGAACCATTTTGAGATGTAACCTTCGAAGCTTCATCAGCATGTGAGATAAGAGCTGGAATCAGTTGAGAATGCTCAGAAGAACCAATGTATTCAGCTCCAACATCTCTTAACTGAAGTCTTTCAGAACAGACTTCATCCTTCAGAAGTAACAATTCATCTGATAAGCCCTCACTGGATCGCAGACTGGCCTGTCTACTGTCAAAATTATGTGTAGAGTTATTTCTGCTTTGTTGAATAGCAGTACAAAAAGCCTGACCTCCACATGATTGATTAAGATCTTTGCCACGTTCATGTTCCAAGGCCTCTTTCAAGACATCTTCACAATGTTCTCGACTCTTGGAACCTGCTATTGGTTGAACAGAAATGTCTGCTTCAAATGGTGATTTGATAGGTTCATCCAAAATTGTGTCAGAGCTTGAACAGAAAGCAGAGGTCCTAAGGCCAAGAGTCTCTACACTCTGTTCTCCTGCACCATCACTTTCTTTCCTTTCAAAGATCGTGTCAGAAGAGCTTCTCCTTAGAGTACTGGAACTCTCATTCATTAATGTTTTCATGGTTGCTGTCCCACCACATGCCTGATCTTCTGCAGCATTTGCTGACATGGCTTCTAGAGCACGATGAAGACGTTTGGAAGGAGGCAAAGCAGCTTCACCATCTGCTGAGCAGCCAAAAGACTGATTCTCCTTAACTATTGACAGCTGGGACCTATTTGCCGGAATTTGAACAAAGACCTTTTGGGTTGATGCATTATCCACTGCTCCCTTCACAGAAAACAAGCCTTTATCAGCAGAGCAATCATCATTGAAGTTAGTTGGCGGGCCAATCTGCTCAACCATAGCTACTGCAACCTCATTAGGGCTTCTTTCTTCAACTGGACATAAGCCATTGTGTACCTCAGAGGGAGCAACACCATGAGAGATTTTTTCTTCAGCTTGAGAAAAGCTGCTGTGTTCCTCCTCCGAAGATGATAATTTGCCCATCCTAACCCTAGCTCGTTTCACTAGAGGCAAGTGCTCATCTCCATCTTCTTTATTATGCCTCTCATTCAAGTTTTCACAAGATTGTGAATTTTGGCTACTACTATGCACTCCAGCATCTAAATCAGCCTCTGTTTCCAACCTGACATGTTGCTCGGCTGCTTCATTAGTCACTCGCTTTCTGTTTGGTTTTCTTTTCTTCTTTATAACCACAGCTTTTATTTGAAAATCAAGCCCTTTGCTCAACTCAACATCTCCCTCCAAACACTCAACAACAGTTTCAGAGTGTTCAGGTTTAGATTCACTATCTATAGTGCTGCCTTCATTTAGACTCAGAGAATCAGAATCAACTGTTACAATTTCAGAACTGTTGTCTTCGATGCTTCCATTTGAAACATGAGCAGATGAATCCACATCATCCCATTCAGAGGCATCTGGTGATTTCCGTACTCGCTTGTTCCTTCGTAATGATCTATCCAGGATCACTTCAGTTGATGCATCCCCCACATTCATGTCTCCATCTAATTTAGATGGAATCATAAGGTTCTGGAATCTAGAGGATTCTAACCGTGAAAAGCTTCTAGATCTTTCAACTGAAGAATCCTGTTTCTCTGTGGCACGTTTACGGGTACGTAGGCCTCCAGATCTCTTTCTTGAAGTATATGTAGTTATAACAGGTTTTGCTGTGACCACGACATTATCAGTGGGCTGCTCTAATAAGGCCTCTTTATCAAGCAGAGAACCGATTTTTGAGACATCAGGAGCAACGCTGCTTCCAAGAGAAGGATCATTTCTACCTGTAACAGTTGCTTCAGAAGTTTCAGTCCGACCCTTTGACTCAAAATCAGCCGACGACTCCATTGAATTCCCACCATTTGCGAGAGTAACTTCTTCTCCAGAATTGAGATCATCAGCTTGGTTTGTTTTCTTTGACTTCTCATAACTGTCGATAATCTCCTGCACTGCACGAACAAAATCTGCACCTTTTCCTTGACGTTTGACCAAAAGAGATTGTTTCTTCTCTTCAGTAAATGCTTCAACGTCAGCAGGATTGCAGAAGGCTCTGCAACATACTCACCCAAAGGCAAAATTAATTCAAGACATTCCAATCCAAGGAAAATTGGCTAATAAAGAAAAATGGAAACATCTCAAGTGATATCCCAGACCAATAGATACACAAACTCAAGGTTCAGGGATACCATGCATAAAATCATTTCTTCAACTAACACCTTTTATCTGATAGAACATCACTGTCATTCATGGAACACAACAATGGAAGTACATTCACAAATCCACAAGCATGCTTTACACATGTTTTAGAAGAAAATCATAATGTCGCTAGCATTTGACAGGTACTACAATATAAAAATATTGCCTCTAATTCCAAATCAAAAAAACAGGGCTATTGCCTATGAACATTTCAGTCCATTGTGTTTCAACAAAAGAACAACTCTCATGCAAATTGCTACAAACATCAAAAATGGAACATAGTGTATGAAAGAAATGAATGAGAGGGGCTTTTGTGTATCTTTTTTTCGGGTGGGTGGGTGGGTGGGTGAGCTTCTTATGTACCAACAGTCTCAGGATGCTACCTCTACAGGATTACCAAAAGAAACTACAAAAACCAAAGAAGAGTGGTGCCAAACAATTGAAGCTTCATTGATTCATAATATCATAAGAAGCCATACCTTGTTGTCCAAGGAACATATTTTTTGCATAACACAGAATTCATTATTTAATATGCAAAATTATACCAAAACTCTCACTTGCATAATTAGCTAAAACTAGCATGGACACAGTAGCCTCAGTCATTAGTTAATGCTAATAAACAATAGAATAAGAACTACTACCAAACTCCCTAGGACATCTAGTCATCTCCTTTAAGTATTATCCATTCAATTGTTTTGCCTCTAGTAAAATATCACCAATAGTTTATCCAATCAATCCTTTTCAATATCTTCATCGTCATGCTAGCAGCAATATACATATAACTAAGTATATGGCACTGAAAATAACATTTTCTAGGTCCTCTAAAACACAATAATGATATGATTGACAAATAATTGTCATACAGAAAATAAAATAAAATAAAAATGAACAACCACTAATAATTATTTTAATAGCAGTTTTCGAAAGGCAGATAACTTTATTCAGGATGAAAATTGCATTTGTGGTTCTGATGTTGCGAGAAAACTTTATGTCCAAAACGCATGCAAATGCTTCCTGCATTAACGCAGAACAGCAAAAGACAGCACATAGCAGCAACAATGGTGCAAGAAAAATGTAAAGAGAGGGCACAAGATCAAATATTACCGAAATAATAAGAAGCAGATATGGCTTGCATGCACTTAGCCAAAAGCAGAACACTCCAATAACCATTTGAAATGTCTTAAAAGATACCGAGTTGACCCGTATTAATGCAATAAAGAGCAATGTAAGAGCATTGAACTCAGGTCATAAAAATAATGAATAATATAGAGTTATTTTACTCACGTCAGCCAAACTTACATTATTCCCATTTCTTTGAAAGCCTCTATAATTCAGTGTTTTCATGCAGCTGATAGTTGATTCGTACTCAATAGTTAGGTCAAACGTGTTTGATAAAGATTTTAATTAGTAGCTAATAACTAATACAAGTCTCAATTAATCACTCATTCCATGAGCTGCATTTTAGAACTTTTTCCTATTAACTGTTAACTAATTTGTATTTGTATTATATTAACCTTATAAAAATAATTACAAATAAAACTACTTTTCTTAAAATTAGTATTTTTATGTGATCATTTTATTTATAATTCTTTAAAAATAATAAATAACTATTAAATATTAATATTTTTATTTATATGACACATTAAAATAAAAATAGTATATTTATTTTTAAAAACCTTATATATATACCCTTAGAAGTCATTTTACATTTTAACAGCAACCATCACTAAACTTTACCAAATAACTAGCACTCATCAACCAACAACTATCAACTACCACGTATTAGCAACTGTTACAAGGTACTAGCCATCACAAAAAAGTTAAACCAAACAGACCTCTAGGCAAGCTATTTAGCTTCATAAAATTTGTCTTAACCCTAGCATTTCAATTTCTTCATCCTAATCCTAAAAGATTCTTTCCTTTTATTGTAAAATCAGAGGAAAAGACACTCAAATTATAAAAGAACATAAACTTCCCAATTGCATGTCTAATCATTATTGTAACACACGGCCATAATTATTAAAGAAGCACTTTCCTTAGGGTGCAAGGACTTGTGCCTCAAATGTCTAGAGGGCGACCTCACTAAGGCACTTGCCTCTGGGCAGAGGTGCGCGCAAAAAAAAAAGAACGTGTTTTTTCTTTCTTTTTTTGCCCAGAATAGTCACCTAGAGTTTTCTTTTAGCATAAATCTATCCACTAGCATTTGGTTACAAATAAATAAATAAACAAAAGAAAAAAATGCTACACAAAAACCGGTTGTGGTTTCCTATCCAATCTCTAGTCCTCCAATAACACCTCACTCACCTCCTACAATCCAGCCTCCAATGATCAGCCATTCAAATGTGTCTCTCTCTTAATTTCTCTTCTCATATTTGCTTTATGTTTTCTTTCTAATTTTTCTCTATGTTCTTGCTTTTTACTTCCTTCTCTATTAACTCCAACACCTTAAAATATAAGCGTCTATCCTGCCAATTCTTATTCAGATTTTTGGGCTTTTTTTTCCTGATATCGCATAATTACTTATTGCAAGGGGCATGCTTTGGCCATAGGCGCGCAGCCTTTGCACCTTGGTGCGTCTTATGCCTTTAATAACTAAGCACATAGCCCATTCAAGTACAAGATAGGAGGGCCTTGCAAAAATCAAATTCCAATCTATATTTTTTACATAAATTTCTTGAAAGATATAACAAGCCGCCTTATCCCAATCTAAAAATATCATGGCGAATTTTACAAATTCCAATCTCAAAGATCCAGTCTACCGGCCCAAGGGGCATTTACAAGCACTTCACTCGACTAATTTGTGCAGTAAAGCCACAAACATAACCTAAAACCATATTGGCAAGTGGATAAAGTATGTTTCCAACTATGGGTGCTATTGTTACTGTTAAAACATGTAAAGACATGTTGCAACAAAGATAATATAATGGAAAAATAATCAAATATAATTTTTTCAAGAAATGAGAACACCGAAAAAACCTAATTCAGCCCCTCATTCTCCCTTTACTAGAAGGTAAATTAACCTCAAGAGTGTTACTTAGATAAATATGGTATTTGTTTATTGAACTGAAATTGCTTTTATTAAAAGCACCTTGTCTCTCCCACAATGCAGTCTAAACAAAGCTTCCTAATGTCATTTAATGACATGAAGCTCTATTGTTGAACCAATGAATACATTTTTCTCATGAAGTTACTTGAAGCAACTAGCCACAACTTCATCAAATACATATCTCGTGAATATATAGATAAACAAACAGATTTTCAAAAAAAAAAAAAAAAAAAAAAAAAAAAAAAAAAGGATAAACAAACAGAAAATGAATAAATAAATAAATAAATAAAAAGAACAAAAGGATCATGAATTTGTATATATCCTACAACGGCTTCTCATAGAACTCTTTTTGCAGTCTTGACAGGTGACAGCACTTTCAGTATTTGAGAGTTGGCGTAGAAAAGAAAAAAGGTATTTGTCTACCAAAACCTAAATTTTCTTGCCTTCATGGACACCCATCACTACCCACAACCATAAGATTATGCAGCATCTTAATGTAGCCAAACAAAAAAAAGTCCATTGTTGACCTAATGAACAAATTTTAAGTGGATAAAGTCACTTGAAATGACAAGTTAGTCTCATTAAAATACAACAAAAAAATAAATATATGCATAAATAGCATAAAAAAATGGACAAAACTGACAAAGCTTCTATTAGAAAAATTATCATCCTGTAATAGCATACCATGACCGAGGGGGGAACATATTCTAGATACATCTTATGTAGTTATTTTAGGACTTGTAGCAGGTAAACCGATATGAACCAAATTAAACTGTCCATGACCAGATAGAGAATCTTAGTTCTGAACTATGAGCATTCATTTTCTACCACTTCACCATTGCTTTAGGCACTCCCTTTTTGATTACAACCATCACTTATTTCTTTATCAAAACAACACCACAACTGGGGAATATCTAAATCATGACCATTCATTTTTTCAGCACTTCACCATAATCACACTTTTTCTCAATGACTACATTTACTACCATACCAAAACAAAACTTCTTATAACTCTATAACTCCTTGGATGCAAACAAGCAAACATTACAATTTAGTGCACAGTTGAAAGGATCATCCCTACCAACAACTAGTTTACTGATTGGTTATCAATAAAGTAACACATAAGCAGAAAAATAACTAAAAATCATGATATTGAAAAAATTAATATTGAACAAAAAGACTAACATTTGCTGCGTTCCAAAGAAGTAGACAAGTACTTTCTTCCAATCGGCTGAGTAGCCCCACTTCTCTGGCTCACTTACCTGGTATCAACAACCAAATTTATAAGCATATGTACATTAATAGTAGGTGTGTAGGAATAAGACTAGAATCCTTAGTTTGATTAGATTAAAGACGCAGATTATATATCAGTCTACTTCTAGGTAATCATTGCATTTGGTATATAACCAATTTCCGGTAATATTACCAAATATTTAACTTTGACACGAGAACTGATTAAGAGGGTTGGCAAAAGAAGGAAAGACCTTAAAAGAACTTAAGAAATGCGCACAAAGGCTAGTGAAAAGTTCCACTGCCAAAGGTGATTACAAGCCCACTAGAGAACAGTGGGAAAGCAACCCAGCACTCCCATTTGAAACCCTAAAAGAACTCAAAACTTTGATTCAGATTCCACAGTATCGACCGGGGCTCCCAAGTACCATACTTGAGAAAATCCCAAGAAACACTAGCATGCAACCCAAAAGCCTAACTACATCTCTGATTACAAAGCAAATTTGACATATAGATACAGCAATATATTCGAGATATATGTCTAGGGCGTACCGTGGCAGGCCAAGCAGGAAAGCCTTTGACTTTAGCAAGAACGAGATCGCCCACCTTCCATTGGCGGCGGGCAGCTGCAGCCGCAGCAGCTTTGCCGGCGCCCTTCCTTCGACTTGGCGCCATCCAAGAATCGCCGGCGGGCTTCAATCAAATTCTGACACACAATTCCAACCAAAGCGAAGACACCAATCCACTGATAACCCAAAATCCCCAACAAAATGGAGGAGTTCTGCAAAGTCTAGGGTTTTCAAGGCGCGATTTGGGCAAGTAATTAGCAGGCATTGAAAAGCACAAACCAGACAGAGAAAGTTAGTATTGAGACTGCAGAAACCCTAATTCTCCGAGAGTGAGATAAAGAAGAGAGGACAGATAGTTCGAAGAGTCCAATTGGGAGTTTTGTTTGTGTTTTGTGGAAGATATGAGAAATGGTGTGGTGTAGTGACGAAAGCTAAGGTGCGCTTAAGGAGTATAGGTTAAAATATGTAGCGGGTAGCGCTCTAACGTGCGCTCGATGTGCAACGATGATGCGGTGAGTGTTTTGCAATTACACGTGACTTACCAACTGCAACAATCATTTGTACCCAAGGCCAATTTCAGAATGGGCTTAACTCTGAAACCAGAATATTCTTTTGAGCCGGCCTTTAATGTAATAGTTTCAGCCGTTTTAAGATGGTCATAAATTGCATATTTTAAATATTGGTTTTGGGCCTACAAAATGATCCATACAAGCCCAATCTGTGCACAAGTGGCACAGCATGAAAAGCTCAAAGCCTCAAAGGGATCCAATAAAGTATTTTAGCGTAAAGTACGATTTGGTCCCTAAGGCTTAGTCTATTTCACTACCTCCTCTCTCTATTTTGGACAATCATTAAAGAGTTTTCATAGATTGTTTCCATCAAATAAAATGGTCCCTCTTTCTGAATTTTATCCTTTTAATTGATTCTCCAAAATAAAAAAATAATTTTTAAACTAGATGGAGGCCCGTGCTTTACACCAATTGAGAGTTACATTATTATTATATATTTTATTTTATAAAATGTATTTTCTATATTATCAAAAGATTTGTTTTTACATTATTAAATTATCATGTCATAGATAATAATTATAAAATTCAGTGAATCATAAAATTTTATTATTCAAATAATTCAATATGAATAATATATAAGTAACTATTATTTATAATTTAATCATTTAATAGTAAAATATAATTTATTCTACAAAACATAGAAAAATTAAAAGTTTCTTTTTAATTATTCAACTCCAAAATATAAAAATTTAAAAATATTTCAAAGATGGATAATATAAATATGATAATAAATAAAAATATAAATATGAGACAAGAGATATATTATTTATATACCTATTTAACATATAAAATAGATAATCATAACAAAATACTAAACAAAACAAATTTTCAAAATCATAATTATCTATATTCATATCTATTTATAATAAATATTCTGTAAATTTTAAAACAACAAAACAAATGAAATAAATACATTAAAATTTATATAAAAAAAAGAAATTATAAATAAAATTTATATACATTAAAATTTTATAAATTTATATAAAATTTCAAACACTAATAAATCACTCCCATTTAGTAAATTTTAAAATTAAAAAAAAAAAACAGAAATTATAAATTGCAACTCTATTTAAAAATTGGACTATGGCCAAGTTCGGTGACGTGGACTTCTAGCTACCTACCTGAGCTGGTAGCTAGAAATTTGATTATAATTTAAAAACCTAAATTCACAATAAATATATATATATATATATATATATATATATATATATATATATATATATATATATAATGCATGTGGAGCAACTCCACTGTTGCAAAAGAAAAGTATACGTGTACCGTGTAGAATGAAGATTTTTTGACCTGCATAATTGTGTCCCCGGAGTACAATATACAATCACTTCAGTACATATATGTTGCCACGTGCAGGAAAGTTGTTAAGCAATTAGGACGCGCGGCAGAATTTAAGTGGCTAAGAATATATCTAGTGGCGGATATTGTACCCGTCGAACTGATTGCCGTCGTGTCTGGTACGCAGTTCAATGTGTCGCCCACTCATCCATTGACACAAAAGCTCTTGTCCACATCGATCTGACAACCCAAAGATTCTACTTTCGATTTTAAAAATTGTACGGTTAGATTTGATTAAATTTTTTCCACATTCGTGCCATATATATAATTAAATAGAATAATATACAATAAATACAAATAGGAAAATATATAAATGGAAAATAAAATATTAAATATGAAATGTAATAAATATGTTAAATATAACTATGTAACGCAAAAAAATAAAAAATAAAAATGTAGAAATAAATATATAAACATAAATCAATAGATATTATAGAAATATAAATAAAAAAATAAAATTTTAATTTCTTTCAATTTTAAATATTCATATGCAATTCTAATTCAAATTTTTTATAATAAAATAAAAATTTCTAACTAAACAAAAAAAATGAAAATTTTTGCATACATTCTTAACTTTGGTGTGCTATGTAAATGCGTAAAAACATAAATGAATATGTGTATCATCAAAAGTTAAAAACTAAATTATGTCGCTGCTTAATCAATGAGAATGAATTATATTTTTTGAGGAATTATAATTACAAAATTAGGTATATGAAACTTGGAATCCTTATTAATCAATAGTATACATGAATATGTATAAAATACATTATACAAATTAAAAATGAAAATCTAATAGTATCATTTTCAATTTGAGATATTTTAAATTGATTTTAATTACTTGTTTAATATAAAATGAGCTATTCAAGATTTTTTTTTCATTTTATTAACTCATTTAAATGATTTTTAAAATTCTGTACAAGATGGAACTTACTAAAAAATTTTAATTTTGAAAGGCACACAAAATTTTTTACTTACAGGAATATTTAAAAAAAAAATCAGAAATTTAGTTTTCTATCAAATAAAAAATATTACACTGATTTAAGTTTTTAATTTTTAATTTTTTAAATTTTGAAAAATTTCTCTGATTCAGTTCTTTAAAACACTGTGTAAGTGGTAAATAGTACGTGCATCACACGTGCTGTGAAAATTTAGTTTCGTGTCTCGGTGCTTCCTGCCTCTTCCATACGCATTCTCTTTTTACTTTTTCTAGTGGTCCATGCTGCGACCATGTGGCATGTGCTGCTCCAAAAGGAAAATGCATTAATAATTTTTTAAAGGAAAAGGATGAAAAAGGGAAGAGGGATGACACGTGTCTAATAAATTTAGTCATTTTATTTTTAGTTACGATAATTGTACTTATTACTTGGTCTCCCACAATATAAATACTAAAACAATAATTAATTTTTCTAAATTTTTATAAAATTAAAAATAATTTGAACAAAAGTTCATTTTATCTCACATTATTACTCTGCTTTATATCATTATATTATATCTACTAATATAAATAAGATAAAATTAAAAAAATATCATTCAGCTTTCAAAAGAACTTATATTTTGAAATAAAATTATCATACTAAAACGAATTACATGGTGGGATAGAGAGTATTAATTATAGTTTATTTTTAATTTTTAGCTTTATATAATTTACATGTTTGAAATTAATAAAATGGGTTTTTTTTTTTAAATTCCACTCTACAATTAATACTTGATTATTTCAGCTAAATTCAATTTAATTTTACGAGAAAAATAAAATAATGTTTTTAAATTAAAGTTAAATTTTATTCAATATAAAGCAACAAAAAAATTTTGGTACATTTTAAAAAAATAAAATTCATAAAAAAATTGAAAGATAAATAGAAGAAATATCAAAAACTAAAAATTAAAACTAAAAATTAAAAACAAGAAAAATCGATTCGTAGTAATTTACAATTAGTTCATTTTTCATTTCTACGAATTTTCTTATTGGTAATTTTTTATATTTAATTGGATGTAGCTAAATTATGTAAAAATCAAAAATCAAAAATAAAAAAATTATGATCATATTGTGTTTTTCATTGTTTGGTTGAATTAAATATGTAGGATTATTGACAAGTTTGGAATATTATTAAAGCGTATTAGTTTTGTAACCTTTTTTAATATTTAATTTTATTTTCTAAAGTGTAGAAGAAATAGCTTATTTTTATTTTGTCTGATTAATCCAAAAATAAAACCTTTATCTTAATTAATTTGGCCTAAACTCAAAATTTGGCTTGTGTACTATATAATTAAAATAATTTTATAATGAATTTTTTTTTTTCCAAAATCTATGGTAAGGTAAAACTAATTTCATCTTACAAATTAAAATTAAATAATGCTAATAAATTTAAGGTGTGATAATTTTTTTTTTTTTTTGACAAACAAGCAAAGTAAGGTGTGATAAATTACGAAGGGTTAAAGTAATAAATTTCATAATAGAAAAAGCGTATTAAGGTTATTTAAGGTGTGCTAAAGTGTCCAAACAAAGCCTCCAAAGATGCCACGTAAAACGTCAGATATTTTTGAGCCACGTAAAAGATATTTCTCAATCTGATCAGGGCTACGACACGTGTCCTGCCACGGGACTCAATTTCAATCGCTGACGTTATTCCTCGATTCTCTTTCACGGAAATTAAGCAATTGTACATCACCACGCGTCAGCTAGCCAATAGTAGGAGAACACGTGTTTGTCACCACAACAAGCATCTGTCTTAGGAAAACATGTCCTTTAGTCTTGGTCACGCGTCAATCGTTTAGCTATAGAGCCTGGAGTTATAAACAACGGTGTGAAGAGCATTACATTCCGATAGGTCAAGCAAATTCCTAATGAGTGCCAGCAGGAGATTAAGAACAAACCCACCGAATGTTGGATCCGACCCAGATGAGTCGGGAATTCTCAACGAGCGGATTCTCCTCCTAGTCTTTGAGTCCATAAAATGGGACCTGCACTCTCTCTGCGCGACGGCCTCCGTTAACCGCAAGCTTCGTGCTATAGCCAAACGGTTGTTATGGCGAGAACTGTGTGTTTATCGCGCCCCGCGCATGTTAGCTACATTGACAAACGGTGCTCCTAATGCTCCCTTCGCCGATAGTTGGCAAACGCTTGCGAAGCTTATGTTTTATTGTTGCGGATGTGAGTCAACTCCGAACTTCAAAGTGAGTCAAGCTTCAGCAGGTCACTTCGTTAAAACTTCTCGGTTTTCCAAAACATCGGGTCGGAGCTTTCTAACGAAGAAATGTCGGGACGATTTGCTCTACGTGAGTGATCCGTGTGAGCATCCGACAGGGGATAATGAAGACGATTTGGGAATTTACAGAGGGGTATTTCAGGGATTTATGAAATCAAGAACGAGAGCGTGCTTAATCGGACGGCGGGTAGAGCTAGAGACGAAAGTTAGATGTCCATACTGCGGGTTTCGAGTGTGGAGTATGACTTCAGCTCAGCTGGTGCCGAAAAGCGCGTCTAGGCGGCTTGGCTCGCGCGAAGGTGGGTTGGAGTATTTTGTATGTTTAAACGGCCACTTGTATGGGACTTGTTGGCTTGTGCCGCTGTCTTCCGATGAAGATAATCGTGCTGGTGCTGGTGCTGGTGCTGGTGCAGTTGCAGATGCATGCGCAGATGACGATGACGACGACGGCGAGGAAAACGATTTCAGCGATGATCTTGACGATGATGTTCACAGCAGTGACGACTTTGATGAAAATAATCAGACGGTAACGGAGGGTAGTTGGAGCTCCATAGGTGAAGAGGCAAGGGCCCACTAATTGATCGAATTCGCGGCTCACTGCCATATTGGTTGTGGGGCCTGCTGCGACTCTATTAACGGTGATTACTCCTTTCAAATGCTAACATGATTTTGCTTTTATTTTTATTTTTTTTTTCTAAGAAAAAGCGAAGGAAGTCATTATTTCCTCGAGATTATGGATGTGAAATTCTTATCCTTTGCATTGTTGAGGTTATGTAATTTTGACTTTGTATTAGATTGCTTCTATCTTTTTATTCCTTCTTCTTCTTAATTTATTTATTGAATAAATTTAAAAAATAAAAGTGAAGTGAATTTATTTCGAGTGACTAGGAAAAAAACAAAAATTCGTAAATGCGGTCTAGTGGCCTCAATCATGGGTAGATACGATATGCATTATGGGCGTTACACTAACGACAGCAATTCCTACCTTGAATGTCCACTACTGCATGATCCAAATTTCATCCTTATCTTAAAAAACGTGGCAACTGCCAAATTTCACCAAAAAATGACAAGTAAAGGTGTCTCTACTTTGTCAACATAGTAACCCTTGTGAGGAGGTTATGATAATGTGTACTCACCAAGTTCTGTTCTCCCCATAAAATTGGAAAAGGACAAGTCCATAAAAATATCCTTCAATTGTTGAACTTAAAACTTATGGCTTCTACTAATTAAGCGTGGACCAATTGGATTTTTTATTCATAGAAAGTTGTGGATTCGAGTTCTTTAAACTATATATTTCACAACACAGTAAATAGCATTTAGAATGCTAATAGTTATTTTTTATATTATTCTATAACATAACATTTAAATAAGTTTTAGAGATTAATATAATGTTTTATAAAAAGTTCACTTGTATAATTTATGTAACGTTTAGTTTTTTAGAGTTTATGAAAAATTACTAAACAACTATCACCTAAACATTATTAAAAACAGTTAACAGCTGATAAATCAATTAATTTTACCGAACAGACTCAACAACTAATTTTATCGAACAGACTCAACGTTTTGTGAAACACTACTTCAAACTCTAAACGAGATTCGGCTTTATCTAAACTTTTCTAGTTCACCTAGCATTGTCTACTTGTTTAACTGTTGCTGAGCAGTTTTTGGATATTAAATGAACCTCCCCAAAAGGTGACGATATTATAAAACACATAATTAATTAAAATCAGTATTTTAATTCAATCAAAACACTAAATATTACTTCAAAGACTGTTGCCGAACAAAGCTAAATAGCTGAATGCTGTTAAAATAACTAACTTTGTGGAGTCCACCCTTAAATCCAACTCATATTGCCTGAAAATTGTTGTTGTAGAATTTCAAGTTTTAATCACAAAGTGAAATACTATTACACCAGGCTTCTTTTGCCATATTCCTGACAAAATTCAATGTTAACGTACCCACAATTTACGGTTACCCAAACCAACACCAACCTTTCAAACTTTCTTTTTTTTTTCAGTCAATCCATTATCTCATCCAAGCTTTAATTCATTTTCTTAGTCACTGTAGATATTAAGGAAGAGAAAAGGAGAAAAAAAAATGTTTTCATTTTTGAACCAAAAGTGGTAGCTCCATATGGATTTTAGAAATTAATATTATATACAGTGAATATGTTAAAATACGTGATTAATTCAAAATCGAATAACTATAAATTGAGCAATTCACGTAAAATGAATAAATTGAACCAAATAAAATAGTTTATGCAATTTCGTATTAAAAATAAGCCTAATTATTAAATAATTGTTAATTAGCATGAACATCAAATCCCCTCCTCTCCCAACCTCAATTGATTGAAGCCGGGATGTAAACGGCAAAACTGCCGGCCATTGTCCCGTTCCCGTTACAACGATTCTATCAATACATGGAAATTGCATCCAACGTTAAGATCAGGAATCGCATTCCACATGTTGCTGCAAGCATATCAATAGTATGTTATTAAAAAATTAAAATAAATATATAAAAATATTAAAATTTTGTTTGTCATTTACATTATTTTAAGTTTTTTTTTCTCTTTTAATAATTTTCATTTTTATTACTTGTTATTGTTGAATATTATAATCTTGTTTATTTGTACAAAGAAAATATAGTTAATAATATTTAATATGACGCAAATAAAAATGAAAATATGTTTCATTGTTTAATTCGGCATAAAACGACGCGTTTGGATTAGATAAAATATTTATTCACTTAGCAATTAACGACATGGAGTACAATAAGCAAAGAATGAAGGGGTCAAATTGATAATAACAAAGGATTCAAATGTTTGTCAACTTATGGTTCTCAAATATATACCGTTACAAGCCTCACAAACCGGCTCCGTGCTTCTTGCCGCCATATTCCCAAACTTACCTCCGTTTGCATTTCTCTGTCCTATTGATCGACATGGTAAGAGTTTACGAATTCTGCTTGCAAAATTAAAAACCCTATTTTTTTTTCTTTTCTTCCTCTTAAATGATCGAACTACGTTTCCCCCTTCGTTCCTGCAAATTCAGTTTTGTGCAAAAAAGGCCACAGGTACTTATTTTTTCTATTTTCCCTCTGTTTCTCATTGGTTTTCCGAGAATTTTCTGTTTGGTTCTCTAGAAATTTGAATGAATGAACCGAATAAACTTCTTTAATATTCTCAGACTTCATGGAGAAGATACATTGATCATTTGGCTACTTATTTATATTGTAGGTATTTATTTATTGCCTTATCAATGATTAAACCAATTTTTTGGGTGAATTACCTTGTTTTTGTATTCATTAAACATTTTTATGTAATTAAAGAGTTTATACCTGGTGTAATAGATTTTCCATTTAAGGATTAATTTGGGCGGCTGAGTCACAATGATTTCATAGGCCATGTATTTACATCATCCACACAATTTATGCTATTATTACTATCTAGGATTTTTTAAATTTTCTGCCAATTGGTAAGCAAAATTCCTTTGAGTGCCAATGCAAAATTTCCAAGAATGTAATCCAAGTTTAATAACTAAGCAATTTATTGTTATGTTAAGACATAACAAGCTCCAGCTAGCTGGAGTTAAACTTGTAGATGTTTCTCACTTCTTTCCACTTTGAAGTGTAGGTTGCCACTAGTCTTGTTCAGGGAGAGAAATGGCCAATCTTCAAGACATTGTTTACTCAGCTGCTGTTAATATTCTATCTGCATTCGCATTCCTATTGGCATTTGCAATATTACGGCTTCAACCCATTAATGACAGAGTTTACTTCCCAAAATGGTATCGTAAAGGGATAAGAGCTAGCCCAACACACTCTAGGGGAGCTGTAACCAAATTTGTAAACTTGGACATTAGAACATATATACGGTTTCTGAATTGGATGCCTGCAGCTTTGAGAATGCCAGAACTAGAGCTTATAGAGCATGCTGGCCTTGATTCTGTAGTCTATATTCGGATTTACCTTCTGGGGTATATTCATTTTCTTCCCTCTTTTTCTTATCCTTGCATCCTGAACATATTCAAGATCTTTATGCAGAACTTATTATGTATATGTTCAGATCTTTCTTAGGGATTATCTCTTGTGAATTTTGTCTGTATATATATATTGTATCCGTTTTTTGTCAATTTATCAAATGATTGGTTACATACCATGAAAATAAAAGAGCTTTATCCAAAATGCAAGTTGTTTCCTCTTGCATCATAATGATTACCAAATTTTTCCATAGCCTTTGTTCCTTTTTAGCAATGAACTTAATGTTTTATGTGTGAGATCAACTATTCAATTTTCAAAACCAAATTTGAATTCTATCTTAAATAGCATTGAGACAAGTGCATATATATTCCTTAGCACAATAGGTGGACTATGTAATTTTGTTGTTTAGCTTGGCTGAACCATCTAATATGATGACTTTAATGTGCAGCTTGAAAATATTTGTCCCCATTACTATACTCGCTTTTGCTGTCCTGGTTCCTGTCAATTGGACTGGGGAGACATTGGAACAAATCAAGGATCTTACATTCAGTGACATTGACAAGTTGTCAATATCAAATATTCCAGCTGGATCCCAAAGGTAAGAAATAAATTGCTACCAATTTTCATGTGTTTTAATTTTCTGATCAATATGGAACTTATCACCTCTCATTTGTTAAGGATATGGAAATATTGATTACATTATTTAGGAAATAACATGCCTCTAGGTATGGAGAATTGAAGAGGTGAAAATGTTGACATCAGATGAGAAAATGCTGCTTTAACCTTTCAATTTTGTTGGACAAATTATAGCCTTGAAATTTAAGTTCTATAATTTCACAATGCTTCTAGGTGTAGCTGCTTTAATGTTTAGATTGAAACTTCAATTAACTCATTAAGATGCCATAGACCAATGTGCACTGCACAGCTGTACTATTATTTAATAAACTTGCTTCTAGAACAGGGTTGTGATCTATCGGAACATCATCAAGAGTCTCCAAAGATTTCACTTAGCTGGTTTCAAGTAAAGATCATGGACTTAGCTGGTAGAGTGTTGATATCAAGTCAAATTACACTAACAAAAATTTTCAAACTATTGATTGTAATCCAGTTGGTTTTAGAAAGTCGATTATAATGATTCTCAACTTACAGACGCTTGATCCATTTTTCTATCAACTAATAGAATCTTATGCTACTCCTTTCAAGGTTTTGGGCACACGTTATAATGTCATATGTCTTCACCTTTTGGACTTTCTATGTGATCTACAATGAATACAAGAAAATAGCTACAATGAGGTTGCAATTTTTAGCATCCGAAAGCCGTCGTCCTGACCATTTCACAGTGAGTTTATGAAATATTTTTGATGTTATGTGATGCTTGTTTCTTCTTCGATTATGTATTTACTGTTTCAGCGTGCATAATTATATATTATTTCTTTGGTTTAGAAGTTATAGGTATCACGATCCTTTTGGAAAACCATAGTTTATCCAGCTCAGGTTGATATTTACTTTAGATTCCTATACCTTATTGGTTCTTATGGGAGACCATCAAATTAGAACTAAGGTTCTCACATGCTTTCCATATTCTATATTTAAATTCAATTCAATATACTTTAAGAAATGGATTACATTTCTATTCCCCATACCATATGCATGTTTGATGTCTATGAAAGATTGGTTGCGATCCATATAAAAGTTGCTTAACCATCAATTTTGATTTATCTTTCTGGTACTAACTCTATCTTGTTAAAAAAAATAAAAAAAAATTTCAGGTTCTTGTGAGGAATATTCCTCCAGATCCTGATGAATCAGTCACGGAGCATGTTGAACATTTCTTTTGTGTAAATCATCCTGATCATTATCTTACTCATCAGGTATGCATATTCGTCAAGATGTGTCAATTAAAACAATTACTGGTAAAAAAATAGCACATAAGGCTGCAAAAATTTCAAAAGTAGGGAACTCTCACACGGATTGAAACATTATTAATGAGTGAAGGTTCTTTGAACTTAAGGACTGTTTGGAAGCATCAATAAGAGTTTCTAACTTCATTGCAACTAGAGTTTTATAATTTATCAATGCTTGATTTAATTTCTTAGATAGTACGCAATGCAAATAATCTTGCAAACTTGGTTGCAAAGAAGAAGAGTTTGCAGAATTGGTTGATTTACCACCAGAACCAATATGAGAGAAATCCTTCTGTAAAGCCTACTACAAAGGTACTTTCTGGTAAACCATCTGTTATAGCTATGTGCTCTACATTTCTTTCTCAGTAAAAGATGTCTGAATAGAATATCTGGTATATTTTAATTATCAATGTCTACCCATCTATAGACAGGTTTCTGGGGTCTTTGGGGAGATACAGTCGATGCAATTGACTTCTATATTGCTGAGATTGGAAAGCTTAGTGAAGAAGTGAGTTTCATATATTCTATTTTGAAGATTCATTTTTTGATGTCCATTTATTATTCAATGTTTTCTTTGACATCATTAAGTTTATCTTTTTTTTACATATTTTTTATTTTATCGCCTGCTGTGGCTATTGTTTCAGTCATAGGCAAAAATTTATGCGGACCCTTGTGTTTCCATCCATCTTTCTGCTTCTGTAATAGTATTTCAACGAAGAGGGTCATCGTCTGCAAAATTTTTTTTTTTTGGATGGAAACCCACTGAAATTGGTCCTTATTAAATAACGGGATGAAGTCTTTGTTCTGTCTATTTTAACATAATGCAAATGTGGCAGTTGTCACAGAAACTGGTGATGGTTTATTAACAGTAGTTTACTGGGAATAAACTGTTGATTAATTCAAGGGAGGTGGAATTCCCATGGCTCTTGCTTCAAGTGATTAATGAATGGGTTGATCTTGGTAGATCTTTCACAATCCTTACCTGCCAAAAAGAGACAGAGACGCTATGAACACCTCAAACGTTTTTGCCTTACATGTGGATAGGTTTTGAGACTGGAAAGGATAGATTGAAATGTCAATATGTTAAAGAGTCAACTGTCAAAGAAGGCACTGCTGATAATTGAAAGAGAAAAAGTGAGCTGGAGTGGTAACCGAATTAGAAATGGGTTAGTGCGTTAAAGTACAGAATTTTTTTGATGTTCATGGAATTGAACAGATGCTGCAGACTTCCAATATATTTTCGTTTCCTTTTGTCTTTTGCTACTAATGACCTTCTGATTATCAAAGAGTTGAGAATAGAAAAAAAAAAAAAGAGAGAGAGAAAAAGGAGTCGGGAATTTTGGTATTTATTCATGAAACTAAAATAAATTCGTAAAATTCAATGTTATCCGGAGGAAAAGATGAAGGGTGTCAAATGAAAATAAAAGTAAGAAATGCATCAAAGCAACATTTTCTTCGTTTTCTTCTGATTTATGGCACTTTCATGCAGGAAGATAGAGAAAGAGAAAAGGTTATGAATGATCCAAACGCTATAGTTCCAGTAGCATTTGTTTCATTCAGATCCCGATGGGGAGCAGCTGTCTGTGCTCAAACTCAGCAAACAAGCAACCCAACAATTTGGTTGACTGAAAGGGCTCCTGAGCCTCGTGATGTATATTGGGATAATCTAGCAATACCATACGTTGAACTCACCATTCGAAGATTACTAATGGCAGTCGGACTATTTTTCTTAATTTTCTTTTTCATGATTCCTATAGCATTTGTACAGTCTCTAGCCAGCATTGAGGGGATAGAGAAGGTTTTTCCTTTCCTAACACCTTTAATAGAAACGTAAGCTTTTCTTCTTTTTTTTTATTGATCCTTCCTTCTGAATGCTTAAAATTTTTCAATTTCTTACTTTGGTAATAGTCAGCTGTGTTTCTTAAGTGCTAATATCTTCAAAATGTTCTCATTGCATTTTGAAGTACTTTTCTATCTTATCCACTATCTCATAAGCTGACCACCTTATGGATGAAAATCTTCTACCAGCAAATAATCTCATATTACTTACTAATACCTAAAATGCATCTATTGGCAACCATTCACCTTTTCAGAAACAGATGTAAATGCCATACAACTTTCCATGAGCTAATGAGATGAAAAGGTAAGTGAGTATAAATGCCAAACAACTATTTTTGAGTAGCAGCACAACAATGAGCTTGATCAAATTGGTGCTTTGCTTAGCATGTGAAATTCATTTGTTAAATGTCTTTGCTTCTTTATCTTAATGATGGCCGGAAAATATAGCCTATTCATATGCCTGTGCTGCCAAAAATAATAGGATCGATTAACTCTTTACTTTGTCATGCGTGTGGAATTATAGTTTCCTAGCATGTGGTGCTCCAACTTTTTCCTTGGGAATTTTTTTGCAGGAAATCTGTCAAGTCTTTAATCCAAGGCATTCTTCCAGGCCTTGCTCTGAAGATATTCCTTATTGTACTTCCAATGATTCTTATGATGATGTCCAGAATAGAAGGATTTATATCACTGTCATCTTTGGATAGGAGATCAGCTGCAAAGTATCATTTGTTTCTACTTTTTAATGTGTTCATTGGCAGCATTGTAACGGGAACAGCATTGGATCAGCTTAAGACTTTTCTTAATCAGTCTGCGACGGAGTATGTTACTTTCCCTAATGACTCTCACTTACTTTAGATGTTTTTTCCATGCAGCAGGAGTCAGATTTTAGGGCTTCCTAACAGGTATTATTATTCTTCTCTCCAGGATTCCAAAAACCATTGGTGTGTCGATCCCACTAAAAGCCACTTTCTTCATTACTTATATAATGGTGGATGGCTGGGCAGCAGTTGCTGCAGAGATCCTCAGATTGGTTCCATTAGTCATATTCCATTTGAAGAACACATTTCTAGTTAAGACAGATCAAGATAGGGATCAAGCAACGGATCCTGGTTGTGTGGACTTCGCAACATATGAACCTCGAATACAATTTTATTTCTTGCTGGGACTTGTTTATGCTGCAGTGACACCTTTACTTCTTCCTTTCATCATCATCTTCTTTGCCTTTGCCTACGTGGTATTTCGCCATCAGGTATGGTAGCTTATGGAAGTGGCTCTTTTGTTTCATGTTCTGACACAATAAGCACAAGAAAGCAGATTGAGAGTAATATAGACTATGAACAGAAGCTAGAAATAATTATTATTTCTACATAGAAAACAGCAATTATTTCCTGTCCTCTGAAGATTTACCACTACTTTCAAAAACTAATACGTTCTTTTAGACACTGTTATTCACAATTTATATAACATACTACTCATGCTCAATAACTGGGGGAAGAGTTCTTTTGCTCACAATATCACTTTATAGAACCATTTGTCTGATCTATAAATGTTATAGAAATTCTCTCATATGAATCACCAAGGAATCTAAATGTTTGGGCCTGCTTATGGTTATTTGCTTCTTATTGCAAGATTATTAATGTATATAACCAAAAATATGAGAGCGGAGGTGCATTCTGGCCAGATGTGCATCGGCGACTGATGATTGGTTTAATGATATCTCAACTACTTTTGTTGGGGTTGCTGAGCACAAAGGATGCCAAGGAATTGACACCATCACTTGCCCCACTTCCTATTCTGACAATTTGGTTCCACATACTCTGCAAGGGGCGTTTTGAATCTGCATTTGTAAAATTCCCACTACAGGTTGGTCAGGAATGATTATATGTTTTAAAGTCTTTCTAAGAATGATTATATGCCAAGGAATTCAAAGATAGTATTTCTAAGAATCTGAGACTAGAATTATGATTAAGATAATATTGGATTTTCGAGGCGGTCATTATTAAACTGTTGTATTTAGCTAAATGATGTCTAATTGGAGGGTTTTGCACGGAAAACATATTAATGAAGTAAATACAATGAATGGGCAAACTATTTGGTGGGACCAACATTAGCTTCATGATCATTTAGTTATACCTAATGGAGCACTTCTGGCAATTTTTAGAACCTGATAATGTTTTAATTAAGTACTTGGGTTAAATAATCCAGATGCCATTTTTCCCTCTTAAATTAGGATTTCTATGATTGTTGGCATGCATGATAATGACTTATCTGACATTGTAATCACAGGAAGCAATGGTGAGGGATACACTTGAACGAGCTACAGATCCAAACCTAAACTTGAAACTATATCTTCAGGATGCATACATACACCCAGTGTTCAAGGGTGGTGAAGTTGAGACACGACGGATCATTGAGGAGGAAGAAACCAATTCGCTTGTTGCAACAGTAAGAAACACTCAAAAGAGTAGTAAACATAATTCTGAGGCCAATTCTGCAGTTGCATAGATTAGGAAAAACATTCTAACAGTTATTCAATTTAGATAAATTTTTTATCCCATTACAAATATGTGTATCCAAACAATATTTAATTTTTCTTTCAATTCATGTAGAAACATTAAGAAGAGCTTACAATATATACAGCTTGCTTTGCTTTTTCTGAAATTTCTTTATGCATAGTATTGTGAAGGCGTGTTTTTGACTTACCAGGTGTCAAAATTATAGGTGGTGGTGGGAAGGGAAGGAACGACAGGAGCTAATATTAAACGACTAGTCGTTAAATTATACCTTGGTCACACTAAATCGTTTCTTCAAGTTTAGAATCTTTTCTTATTAACGTCTGGGAATCAAATTTAATAATTTGATCCATTTTAAGGATTTTTTAAATTAACGGACAAAATATTAAGATTCGTCAATAAAGAATTTGATTTGTAAATTTAGTCAAATTTGAGTGCCTAATAATTAAATTGAAATTGCTGAACCAGACGATAAAAGTATCAAACTGAGAAAACGTCGCCGTTTAAGAATAAGCGTGCGTTTTGCGGTGCTTAAAAGCGCTATAAAATCCAGAAACGAACAAGTTCCAGCTTATTTTCTTAGCTTGATAATGATAGTTGATATTTTCATCTCCACTCTCACTCTCCCCACTCTCACTCTCTCTCTCTCTCTCTCTCTTCATCCCTGTTCATCGCTAATTCATTAATGTAAGTTCAGTTTTTTTAATGGAGTTTGCTTCTAGGTTTTTTTTCTCTGATGCTTTGATTCATTTTATTTGTGTTTCTTTCTTATTTTGGATAATACAATGCTCATCATTAACTTCTTGCATTCTGCTTGGCTCTTCCTTATCACCCCCTCTTGAAAATTTGATTATCAGGTTTCTTTTATTTTTCTAATATGGTTCTAACCTTAATGTTATAAATTCAATAATTAGGTGATTTATTCAGATGGATGTTTGTGGATATATATATAAATTTGAATTTTGAAAAATTTCCTGTGTGTTTATTATTATTATTATTATTATTATTTTTTTGAATGGAGTTTATTAATTCATTTGATAGTTACTCGATACAAGTAAAATTCCGAGTTTATTTAGTTAGTCTTTTTTTAAATATATATATATATATTGGAATAGATTCAAAATGGGTGAAATTTGTCTCAAAGAAAAAAAAAAGGGGTGAAGTTTACCGTTTTTATATTTCTGATCTTTGTTTAATGGAGTCAATCTCTGTAATTTCAATCAGGATGTCATTTTTGTAGAAGACTTCATGCTCCTTCTTGCTTGCAAGGATTTTTGTTGAGCTTGCTTGCTGCTTTTAGTTATCTGTCTTTACGGAGGAGAGACCAAAGATGACAACTCTTCCTCCATCACTTATGATAAGGCCATGCTGCTATAACTTTGTAGTTGTGGAGTCATCTAAATTGATAGGCACTGCACATTACATCTCTTCCAACAGAGTCGCACGGGGCTTTGGGAGAATGGATGTAGATAAAAGGCACTTGGCTGGAGAAATCGCAAAAAATGTCGGAAAAACTCCACCCTGGACTCTTCATTCAAGAGCATTTGCTGCGGCGCGGGTTCCTATTCAGCAAACTGAACGGATGTTTTCTACAAGCACTGAAGTTGATGAGTGGAAAAAGGTATCAACTTATCTATTTAGGTCACAAATTGGTGGTCATGTGAAAGTTTTTGTCAGAAAGAAAAATGGCAAACATGCTGTTTATATTGAGGTTTCATCTCTGGATATCAGTACTAGAGACTACAAACTGACGCTCATTTGGGGGATATATAGATCTGATTCGGCATGTTTCATGCCATTGGATTCTCAACACTTAGACCCGGATGCCAGGACCATGGATACCCCATTTGTACAGAATTCTTTTGGTAGATTTGCACTTGAACTGGAGTTTGAGGCAAAACAAACTCCCATCTATCTCTCATTTCTGCTCAAATCTATGTTCAATAGTGATTCAAGTAGCTTAGAAATCAGGAATCACAGGCAGACAAATTTTTGTGTGCCAATTGGTTTTAGTTCAGGTTATCCAAATCCACTAGGTCTTTCCTTTTCAAATGATGGTTCCATGAATTTTGCATTTTTTTCAAGAAATGCTGAAGGTGTGGTTTTATGCTTGTACGATGACTCTACAACAGACAAACCTGCTTTAGAGCTTGATCTAGATCCATATGTTAATCGATCCGGTGATGTATGGCACGCTTCATTGGAAAGTGCATGGACTTTTACAAGTTATGGCTATCGATGCAAGGGAACAGGTAAAGTTGATGTGGAGCGTGTTCTTTTGGATCCTTATGCTAGAATCATTGTTAACTGTACAGCAGATGATGGATCTGGTTTGTCTACAAAGTATCTTGGGCGGTTATGTGAGGTACCTGCTTTTGAGTGGGGAGATGATGTTCGTCCAAACTTGGCCATGGAGAAACTAGTTGTCTATCGGTTGAATGTGAAGCATTTCACTGAAAGCAAGTCTAGTAAGCTATATAGTGATATTGATGGGACCTTTGCAGGTTTGACAGAGAAGTTGAACCATTTTAAAAATCTTGGTGTAAATGCAGTCTTATTAGAGCCAATATTTCCATTTGATGAGGGAAAAGGGCCATATTTTCCATGTCATTTTTTTTCACCATCGAATCTATATGGGCCTTCTGGTGGCTCGATATCTGCCATTACATCAATGAAGGAGATGGTGAAGGAATTGCATGCTAATGGGGTAGAGGTTTTACTGGAAGTTGTTTTCACTCATACTGCTGAAGCTGGAGCACTGCAAGGAATTGACGACTTCTCCTATTATTATGCAAATAGAGTTGTAGATTTAGAGTCAAGAAATGCCTTGAACTGTAATTATCCTATTGTTCAACGGATGATTTTAGATAGTCTTCGGCACTGGGTGACTGAGTTCCATATTGATGGTTTCTGTTTCATGAATGCCTCATTTCTACTGAGAGGGTTTCATGGTGAAATTTTATCGCGCCCTCCCTTGGTTGAAGCAATAGCCTTTGATCCTTTACTTTCAAATACCAAAATTATTGCAGATTGCTGGGACCCTGAAGACATGACACCAGAGGAAATTTGCCTACCTCATTGGAAAAGATGGGCAGAGATAAATACAAAATTTCGTTCTGATGTAAGAAACTTTTTGAGAGGTGAAAGTCTTCTTAGTGACCTTGCAACACGGCTTTGTGGAAGTGGAGACATCTTTTCAAGTGGACGAGGCCCGGCTTTTTCTTTCAATTTTATTGCCAGGAATTCTGGACTTCCTCTAGTAGACTTGGTCAGCTTTAGCAGTGATGAACTAGCCTCAGAGTTATGTTGGAATTGTGGGGAAGAAGGACCTACAAACAAAATTCCTGTCCTTGAAAGACGACTTAAACAAATCCGTAATTATTTATTTATTCTATACGTTTCATTGGGTGTTCCTGTTCTTAACATGGGAGATGAGTGTGGTCAATCTTCTGGCGGTTCCATTTCATATGGTGATAGGAAACCTTTTGATTGGAATTCACTGTCAACAGGTTTTGGTATTCAGATGACACAGTTCATCTCATTTTTGAGTTCATTGAGAACACGGTGGAGTGATGTTCTTCAAAAAAGGAACTTCTTGAAGGAAGAAAATATTGATTGGTATGGAACTGACCAATCTCCACCGAGATGGGAAGATCCGTCCTGCAAATTCTTGGCAATGACGTTGAGGACCAAGTCTTCTGGTAATCTATTCATGGCCTTTAATGCTGCTGACCAGTCAGAGAGTGTTATTCTACCCCAGCTTCCTGAAGGAATGACATGGCTTCGTTTGGTTGATACTGCTCTTCCATTCCCAGGTTTCTTTTCAAATGATGGTGAACCAGTTGTTGAGCAGATGGCAGAGTTAATTGTTTATGGAATGAAATCTCACAGCTGCATATTGTTTGAAGCCAGAAGCACTGGTAGTTAGTGTCTTCCCTCTTGCTCAGTTTCTGTTAGTGCCAACTTTGTAATTATATGATTCGAGCTTTTGTAGAATAATGCCACTAAGAAATTTCAAGTACTATTCTCTTTCCAAAGGAATTGATGCTTTTGCAATTATTGTATATTTACTATGAGTCCGTTTTCACAAGATGACAAATCCATATGTTTCAATTTTTCTTTGTTTTCTCATTTTCTTTCGCTGGTTTTCACTTTTCAGTGTTGTTAATTGAAGCAAAAAAATACAAATGACGTGTGCATGAGCAGCTTGCACATAACAGGGACGGTTGTCATGTGGTTTACAATCGAGGGAAAAGATTCCCTTGTTAATGGGAGTAATAAGAAGCAAACTTGGCAAATGGAGTTAGGCTCAAAATACTATAGTAAAATATACAGCTTCAATCAAGAAAGAATTTTCTATGAATAAAGCAAAGCTCTATTCTAACAATAAAGGGAGGACCAAGTACATGGTTACCATTTTAAATTAATAGCTAGGTCTAGCAGAGCTTCTACTTTCCTAATTGTTCGTTGCTTCTCTTGTTGCTTCAGCTTGCTTGCAACAGATTCAGGATCAAACCCTTCTATATTCTGTTCTTCACTTGGCTCATGCCGAACTTCCTGGAGCAAAGCATCAACCTCCCTTACAAAATCTACCCTCAAAAGAACATCATCTGCTTCTAGTGGTGGTTGCAATGGCCCTTGATGCTGATTGAAAAAAGAAATTTGGCCATTTTAATGATTTAATATGTTTGAAACATAGAAACTATGTGCAATGTTAAATTAAGGGGCGATATGCCTAGCATAACATACCTTATCAATGTCAAACCCTGCCGGAACAAGAATGCTGAATGGATCTTCACGCGGAAAGGTATCAATCATGCATTTTTTGCATTCTTTCAGCCATCCTTCATCGTCAAAACCATCATGCATATTCAAAAGATCGTTCAGCAATCTCATGGCAGGAGTAGCCTCTCGTTTCAAAATCTCCATCTGAAATGCAAGTACAACATGGAATCAATCTTTCCTCCTTAAAAATGAATGATAAAACTATTTCAAACACTCCAGTGCATGATAAAACTGTTTAAAACACTGCAACAGCTGCCATTTTAATGAATTAAACACACTATATTGTGCAGTAGGCACCACTAGCAGATAAAAGACAGAAAAAAACACATGCAAAACAAACCTGAATTAAATCCCCAGGGCAGTTATTTATTTATACTGCCTTCCCCCTGCTTTTCTATAAACAAGCTGTTTCTCATATGACTCTTGACTTGTGGCCCCAAAGGAGCAACCTTACTATTGTACTATGGCCCACTCTCAAGAGAGTATTAGCATATAAACAATGCAATCTAACTCCACTAGACAAGAACATATAAAACCAAACATCAAGTCCATAAGAACACTGGACTGGCAGCTTCACAGGGCAGCTCAATCATGAAAATAAAGTTTCTTATGAAGTTCTTTAGACATGTAGACAAGTAAAACAAATTAGCAAATTTCACAATGAAATTGATTCGTGCCAGAAGGTGCTTGTAATCTGAACTGGAGGATACCTCAACCCTTCTGTATAAAAGATCAAGGCTTCTAACAGCATCCTTTTCATCCTGGAAAAAATTGACCAATGCGTCAGTACGCAAGAAAGCACTCATGAAAATGCACATATATTTAATACCAGCATGATCTGGGCCTCAAATTTGACATAAATCAGGTTATCATTCACTAACACTCATGAGATCTCATTCTTTACATAAGTTATATCTCCAAACAACAATTTTTTATGATGGCAATTCCTAGAGAGATAATAAGCATGATATAATTCACTAACATCACGTCGAGCAAGATCAAGGCGGTTCCATATGACCATTAGAACAAGTTCATTTAGTTCTCCTTTCTCTGCAGCTTCCTCAATTTTCTGCACAAAATCAAGTTCAAAACAGATAAGAACATTCATCATTCATCAGGTTTAATTTTCACTCAAATCATCATGCTGAGAAAAGTTCCTGAGGATGAAAACAGAAAAATAAATTGTCGCAATGCCAAGAACATAAAAAGATCCTCCACAAGGATGACAAAGAAAGCATGAACCACTTTGGAGGATCATTTTTCAAAAAAGGATTCCTATCCGCTGCTACAAGAACCAAGTCAAAACTATAGCCTGTTGCCAGAATATGCAGTCAAAGAACATTAAGGATGCTCATGGAAAACCTGTAGAACCACAGCTTAAGTAATAAGGTGAAAACCTTAACAAATTCTTCCTTGTTACCTTAACATAGATTTATACTTTTCTCTCAGTTCTGTAATCCAAACTGTTTCTAAATGTCCATGCCAAGCTAGAAGAAGTTCTAACTACTAAGTTACCTATTGGTCCATTTTGTTCAAGTTGTCTGAATACAATGCACATTACATGCAGGGGCATTAATAATTTAAATTTATCACATTCTCATAATTTTAAAGCCTAAAGTTTTTCAATTGAAAAATAATTGCAGCTGATTCACATCAGTTCTTCATTTGTGATTGCTGATTACCTCTTCCACTTCTTCTTCTGCTCTTATAAAGCTTGAAACCAATTTTCTTGCTTTCTTAACATCTTCTTCTGGATATCCCTTCAACCGTAAACCAATTTCACGATACTCTTCAATCTTTCTTTCTTCTTCTTCATCTTCGATTTGGCGGCGGCGTTGTAACTCCTTAGACTTTTTCCTTTGTTCGGCTTGCCATTCCTAGCCAGTATATTGTAAAAGGCAACTTTTAAATGATATAAGAAAGTAACTATATCTTCAGAAATATGCAGCACATGCACAAATAGTGTCTTAATATCCATTTAAAGACAAATAGTTTGATTACCTATTCAAGCAAGATATTCATAATTCAAAGAATTCTTTTTAAAGGATGAGAGAAGAGAATTGATATTATGTGATTAAACAAACCAAATGGATTCCAAATTACAACAAACTTGTTTATACATTAATAGCCACTGCAGTATTGCAATGAAATGCCCTGAGTTTTACACAAATGATTGAGACTAAACTCTCATCCTTAACTCCTCATTTTGTTAACCCGAGACTAAACGCACAAGTTCCAAGTTAACGCTATAACCCGGAAAAGGGCAAAGTTCCATAGTCAGAACATTTTTCCAGACCACTTTCAAGACATACAAATATCTAGATTTATAACTTATAATTGAATCTTAGGCTATGAAGCTTAAAATACATGAAAAGTAATTATAACATAAAATTAAATTTCTTCTCAATAAATTTCTTCTCATTGGCACAGAATTTATAGCAATACGATACAATATTTGGAAGATAAAAAGGACAAGTCAAGAATAGACCCATGAAAAGGAATTAGCAAATCGCGATATCTGATTCAGAAAAATAAACAAAACCAAGCACAAAACTTTATCAATTAAAAGGAGAGAAATCCATACGTACATCGTCATAATACTCCTTTGGCATTCCTTCAAGAAGTGGCTCATCATAATACTCCTTTGGCAATCCTTCAAGAATTGGCTCTTCTTTGGCTTGGCTCCTCCTCAAAACTGGGCCAAAATCAAAAGTGCTTTCCAGTTTAGTTGAAGTAGGAGCAAATAATATCACGTAAACACGGTTTAACGGTTAAAAGCGAGTGTGTAGGGACTAACCTGCACCGGCTGGCCTCCCGGACTTAAAGTGAAAGGCGCGCACTTGAGGAAGAGAGGAAGGCGATGGTAGAGGGATTGACCATGTCAACCTGAACACATTTGCTTCCATTTCTTTATCATCAGGAGGAGAAAAGAAAAACAAAAGAAAAAAAGTCTTTCCAGTCGCTTTTTATTTTATTCGCGCTTCATTCCCTCCTCTATGTATTTTCGACTTGGAAGGCTAGAGCGCAAAATCTACAGACCCAATAGTCACCGATTGAAGTTGAGCGGCACTGTGACAGGATTGAGATTAAGACTATAAAATAGTAATTACCTTTTTTTATAATCGAAAGTTATTCTCACGTTTTTTTTTTTATTATCTAATTGTATTTCGCAAATTATTACTAAAATGTAAAAATAGTAATATGTAAAAATGTATAAGCCTCGTGGATGCAGATCACAAGCGTAAAAATGTTTTATTTTAGGTCAAGACATCTTTGGTTTTGTATCAATCTTAATCTACAAATACAATCATTAGGGTCAAGAAAACGAAACAAAAGCAAAATTTACTACATATGAAATGTGTCTATAGAAAACAAATCCTATTATCTTATACAAAACTATATGATATTTCAATTTACATGTGGTATGATTTAACAGAAAATTATAAATAAATAGAGTTGATATATTCTAGGTATCAAACCTACTACTTCTAGGTATCAAACCTACTACTAGCTATATCTGCAGAGAAGGATTATGACCCAGTTTCAATAATAAGTTCAGCAGCTGCACCCATTGTACCAACTCCACCAAGTCCTAGCAAGTCTAGAGCAAGTTGTTCCTCATTCCATTGCCTCAATCCCTTACTCAGTCTCTTCAATAAATCGACATTGACCTCAGTTAACCATTTTGGCGTGCAAGCCACCATCAAGCTCAAAACTCCTGTTGCGAATGCTCGTGTAGTGGCCCAATCACTACCGAGCGATATTTTCCCATCTAGTGCACTTGCAATAAATTTTAAGTGGCAACTAAGAACCATCGGCCGGCGTTTTGATGCTGGTGATTCTGAGTCTATACCCCACGCAAATGTCCCACTAAGCACCACTAAGTATGCAAGCGCATAACCTCTAAGCATGGCTACTAGACCTCCAGATTCTGCATCTTCTTGCTCTAATGAATGGCCTGATATAAACCAAGAGGGTAAAGTTTCTTTCACTAAAGATTGAACCAAACTCGATCCACCTGATATCCAAACTAAAGAAGCTCCAAGAGAAGCTGCAAGCTTGACACGCATCATCGCTGCAGTAAGAGAAACTTGTCCGTACCTCATGCCATACTTGGTCTTCCTCAATTTCTCCACGGTCTCTCTAGGCAGCCCACTATTTGCAATCTCTTTAACAGAATGCATTAGAATAGATACAATTTTTTCTGTCAAGAACACAAAATCTCTGAGAGAACGATGCACTCTCACGTAAAGGAATCCAGGTGCAACAGGAGAGATACCACCAACAAAGTGAGAACCAAAGCCATGGCCCAGAAGGGCACCAACACCTCCATTACTAGAAATGTGAGGGGCAGAAAAACCTAGAGTGGCTGTGAAGCAACTCTTCAGTAGCTGAACAACAGCATCACCCTTATGGTGGAAGACAGTACTAGAGGCAGAAAACACAAGGAAGTCACTCCAACGCTTTACCTTCTGGGCCCATAAAGCAGCTATAATGGGCATGCATGGCCAGGGGCAACTAGAAGCAAGGGCATTCAAGGCCGGGCCAATCAGGACAAGTTGTCGTTCAGACACTTTATCAAGTCTGTAAGTGATTGTAAGGCTTACTAGGGCAGCTAGAGGCAAAGGAAGAGTAGCTGGAGAGTTCCCCCCTGCAAGAAGAAACAACTTTAGAGCCCTTGCATTATTTATTTGTTTTTTTTTTTTCAGTTTGGTGTTTGGAAATGTATCTTTTGTGATTTTTTCCTCAATCTAAATCAGGCATGAGCTTTTTTTGTGCAAAACTTTAAAGCATATTCACATATTGCTTCCAACTGCATGGCATGAATTGGATATACATGTCTAACATATGGATGGAAATCAGAATCTAAAACTTAAGAATATGATTATAGATCTCCGAAATGTATAAACCACATCTAAAGGAGCTTGAAAGACGGTTCATCAATTAATAAAGAAAGTTCCCTCAACCAAACTTTAAAAAAGAAAAACAATAATCCATCTGAACATTTAATTACCTACAGGAAGGCTTGGGACATCGACACCAGTGGCAGAAAGTATTTTCTTTATCTGTTGTTCAACAGTGGATAAATTGGCAGCAGGGCTAGGCCAATCAGTTCCATTCATATAAGCTGGCTTCCATATGCCCCGTGTAACTTCAGCTGAAAGGTAGCTGACTATAGTAGCCAAAGATGCAGGTAGAAAATCGGCAAGATCCTTGAGTCCTGCGTTGCAAGGGATAGGACAAAATAGATTAGAAAAATGCATATAACAATTAAAACATTCAGCACTGGTGCCTACAGTACATTTTTTTTTTCTTAGAACTCAACAGTATTCTTTTCTCCAAAGCTCCTTGTTATACTTCAAATTTTCTATCAATTCATAGGTTTATGCCCCGAATATGTCCTTTCTTTTTTTTTTTTTTTTTTTTTTTTGAGAAATTTAAATTGTTTTCGTCCATTAAAGATTGAACTTGATGTAAGAATACTTTCTTAAGCCATTTCTACAAACCTGTAGCTAGTTCACGGGGGGATAATTTTCCATGGGCACATGCTGTCAGGGCTGCATCAAGTGCAAAAGGAGTTGCTTCTAGGATATCCCAAGCAGGAACTTGAAGTCTAACATAAGCTTCCTCTGCTCCAGAGCCTGATGAACTACTACCAGATGTCGTAGAAGTCAAAGACTGAACACCACCTCTATTTATCCTTTTGAACATCATATTGAGGAGTGCATCAACAAGCTGGTGAACAGGGGTACCATTTACAAGACCAGAAAATGTGGAAGCGATGCATTCAAGATGCTGCCGATACCAAAGTTGCAATTTTGGAAAAGAATCCATGAATATGGGTTCTAGAGATATATTTAAAATTTTTGAAAATCTCCTACTTTTGATGAAATCCCTAGGTGAACTTCCAAAGGATGCTAATTGGGAGTTCCGTACCACCAAAAGGTACTCAGGACCTAATTTGGAGGCCACTGGTGTTTTATCTCCTGTCACATTCTCAAGAGGCGGATGATGAAATCTCCACAATCTCACCAGAAGTGAGAATGCATTGGAGAACACGGCATGACAAGTTATTTCTTCCCCTGATGGGAGAGTCCATGAGACCTTGGGAACACTTGAACCAAAGACCTCACAGATGGGAATCAATGCACCAGCAAGTAGTGGAACCTGACAATAAATGTAAAAAATCATTAGCTAATGATAATAAGTCCTAAATATTTTTTTTCATTCATTTTCACAGCTTGATATCCATTATTTAACATCTACAAGCCCTTTACATAAATTTTCTCATGTTCTTGAATACAAGCATCACTGCATTCTTCATTGGCACACAAAAGACAACAATTTCAAAAAGAGGGTAACTCTATGAATGAATCAATTTTTATCAGATTTCTCTTATGAGCTTGGTTTATTATTGTCCTTCCCTTTTCTTAAACACACACTCAAACCAGTCAGTAAAAGAACACATTGTTAAATATTCAAACTTACCAAACCATGCAAGGATAAAATTTGCACACAGTCCACAGATGATAGTCCAACAAGAAGAATATTCAAAAGTGGAGCATAATCAATCAAGTGGCTGTCATTCCCAGAGTAATCAGCAGGAAAAGGTGGTGATAGCAATTTTATAATGAAAAGAATGGTATGTTCCTGCAAGTAACAGACAGATACCATATAAAATAACAATGATATCGAGTGGGGGGCCGGGCGAAGAAAATAAGACAGATACTCAGAAGCTACATGACGTCCAAACCATTACCTGTATATTCCAACCACGAGAAAGAGATGCTCCGCAAAGAATGGTAGCAGCAGATAGCTTCTCATCATTAGAGCCATTGAGTGCAATCTCATATACTTTCTCGATCTCTGGTAAACTTCCATCAAATCCATGAGCTTAAATTCAGTTGCCATACCACTTGGTAAATTTACAAAAAAGAGCATCTGATATACCTGGCTTCAGGAAAAAGAATGGTGTAACTGAAGACCAGGTCATAGTTAGGAAATTAGGGAGTAGTTTCACTAATTACACATCTATTGCCTTTATGTGTTATATTACAGTCTGAATATGAATCTTTTCTTTTGTATATGTTATTTAATAATGATATTATGGCAAACGGGAAATGATTTCAACTGCAAATCCATTCATTTGAAATTTTTGACTATTAGGCATAGTATATAAACTATAAAGGCCAGACTCAACTTCACAAACAACCAACAGCAGCGTCCCAGCATAAACTAAATTGAGAAAGAAAACAAATTCACATCCTGAACCAGACCTCACAGCACTAGGCCACAAAATAAACACAAAATGGCCTACAATTTTAAAAGCTATAGTGCAATATCAGGGTACACTAATGATTCTCTAATAATTCTAAGGACATTTTTGCAGACCCATTTACATAATTGGGCGATACTCCTATGGAAACAACTGATAATTATCCTCTATTGTCCTTCCACCAAATATGACTCAATTTCTAAATTACCCTATTAGGGTCCCAAGTTTGGATCTAGTTATGAGTATTTGATAGAATTTAACGATAGAATTAGGGCTCAATAAGAGAGAACCCTGGAATCACTTAGAGCTTGTTGAGAGAACCCTGTAATCTCTGAGTTTTAGAAACTCAAACCCATGTTTAAAATTTTTCTTACCTCTTTCACTGATCCACAATCTTTTAAACAACTGCATTCAAAGCTAAGCAACTAGTGAACCACAACAAAGAACTTGCTTATCGTGTCATATTGGCACTGACAGTCTGCTATCTTGTTTGATCGGACAATAAAAATTACCATCCATCTTTTAACTGGGGGGTGGAGCTGGGGGACATGGTGGGACGCATAATAGTTGTAGTTAGTTAATAAAACATACAACTGGCAGCTCACCTGGAAGCTGGGGTTGCCACCAAAGTGTTTATCATCGAGGGAGTTAGAGGTGACCCCTTCATCAATGCCGACCAGCCAGGCATTTGGCCAAGAACACCACGTGGTATTTGGTTGGAGTGTGCATTCACATACCCTGGCCAAACATATGCTGATGTATCTAACAGAAATCTAGCAATACAAGCCTCAACAATCAGGTGCCTCATGTTTCCAGCTGCTAAATAACAAAGAAAAGAGGATCAACAAGCATCATGGGCAAACAACAAATTATTACAAAGTTATAACAGGAGAAGTCATCAAAAGAGCTGTAAACATGCGACAATAGTTAGGGAAGACAATAAATTATGCAAGTGTGATCAGGAGAAGGAAAAATTAACTCATTTCACACTCCTGGACCCTCATAAAGTCAGAAGCAAAGGGACACCAAAAGGATGTTGAAAGAAGTGGTACTTTGGTAGGTGGAGATGGAGAGAGAGAAGAAAGGCTTCTCACCAGTCTTGTCAAATCAAGGCAAGACCACCCGGCAATATAAACATAATAAAATAATCAAAATGATCTTTTTCTGAGAAGAGAAAGACAATCCTACATAAATTTTAATGAAGTCGACATATATGGTCGGATTTCTTGAGAAAGTAAAATGGCTTTCTGCACCAAAATTTTTTGGTAGGCAGAAGGTAACACTGGAAATGTACAGTAACATTATCAGACCTTTCTTGCTTCTTTAACAGCGTAAAACCTCCAATTAAATAGAAATTTCAATGGGTGATGACTATAATCACTTACAACAGCTCATAGGCATGTCATTCATGCTCATACTTTCGTAATAGCTATTGCCACTGGTGACACCTGAGATAAACAGCATAGCTTTAGCAGCAGCTTGATTAGCTACTAAACTGACAGACTGAGGAGGCGTCAACAAGCTATCATAATCGCCTAGCAACTGTAATGCTGTAATGAGTCCCTCGCGACATTTTCCAAGACCTTGCTTTTCTTTCATTTGGTCAGTAGGGTTGGATTCAGTTTCCATAATGAGTTCACCTTCCTCTTCCTCAATGATATTAGCTACTGCAAGTGTTGTAGTACACAATAACATGCACAAACAGGTGTCGAGGCGAGGTACAGGACCCTCACTGGGTTCCCTTTCCTAAAAGGCCACAAATGGACAAACACTTAGAAAAAAGGAACAAAAATATGAAAGTCAGTCTGGAATGGTGTGTGTGTAACACACATACACATGTGCATAAAATTCCAGAACAACATTGAAAATTGTGCAACCTTTAAAATCTTATTGCATATTTTTTTCTTATGTAACTGGATCATTTAATTGAGAACTAAATCAAACATAATCCATACAGAGAGTTTGAAATGCATCATGACACTACACTGCATATCTTCCTTACCTTCAACCAATACACAATTAGTTTGTAAAAAGAACTTATAGCAAGCAACTTGCAAGTCAAACGCAAAATATCTTACTTTATAAAAAAGAAAAACAAGAAAATGCTTTTAAAAGCATTGTAATAGATAATTTTTTTAAAGAATATCCTTCCAACCATGATTTTATGTGATGCCCCAAAGAGGATTAATCTCTTTAACAAGTTGGCACAAGTCCCTACCCGTTGAACAAGCCGTAGAGATGCCATCCACAGACCTAAGAAAGTATCATGCCATGTGGTACCATTGACTGCTTGCAGAGCCTTGACTAAACCTGCAATATTAAGTCTGGATTAATAATATTGCCAGAAGATGAACTGCCTATCAGCTTCAACTAAGGCTATATTCAAGCATCAAAACGCAAGTATTGACATGTACCAGTAAGATTTTCTACAGCACTGATTGCTGCCACTTGTGATCCGTCCATAGCATCTTCTAGAAACAGATCAATTGGAAGCCAAAGCGCAGACCAACTAGCCCCATGGCATTGACCAGCAGAAGATATCAGAGATCTGGAAGACATGACAGCATGAAAATCTTGCTGTGATATTCTTTTGGTATCCCCAGACAAAAGCTGCCGTGTATCAGATGTCAACTGCAGAAGTATCTCTGCAGTTATATGTTTTGAGTTCCTCAAGGCTGCCGAATGTGCTGCAAGCAGTCGCACTCTCTGAATAAAGCCGCGCCAGTGTGAGGACCTAAGAATGATAAGAGAATCCTGCATTAATTACATTTTGTTGAAATATGTTTCTCCAATTTCTACTACAGGCTTATTCTCATGGTTCAGTAAATTGCAAAAATACACCCATGAGGCATTTTTCAGGTTGAAGATAAAAAGTTAATAAAAGCTCTTTTTTTCACTCTTATCTCCAATCAGAGGAAAAGTCAAACCCCAAAGTTACAATAAAAATAAAATAAAATAAAGTCCCAAATATAATTCTTACATGTTTTTACGTGCCAAGTAGAGAATCCTTGAAGTTACTTTGTTTTGCAGAAACTCTCCAATTAGTTCAATAGCCATTGTGGTATTTGCACTTTTCAGCCCCTCATTATGCTCATTTCTTTTCTCACCAAAGCTTTCATGACCATCTATGTCCATATCTTGCAGACTGGTCAACCATCTAGATTTCTTTTCTGAGGTAAGATCCAGTAACCCTTCATCATCCAATGATGCATCAAGTAACTGCCAGACCATTGAAAAGACAAACTCAACCAGAATAAGCCCAGGTTTACACACTTGAAGGCCAAATATATGGGAAAGATGGAGAGCGTCATCAGTCAATTTCATAATCCTGTAATTGCACCAAAGAAATGTTGATATTTTTGGAAGTCATAAGAAGAGAACTAAATTGCAGAAACAAGCATTAAACGATTAACAAATTACAAATTAAAATGGTTTTCCAGTGTTCATATCTTTATCATGCAACTAACTAGCCAATGCAAACTTAGAAAATGGCACAAATTATTTCTGTTTCTGCAGATGCAAAGTCCTAAACAAGAAGAAGTCGAAGATATTACTGCTGCCACCATATTGGTACCAAAACTAACACGTAAGAGCCCAAAAAGTAGATTCACTTCAAAGTCGATTTCAGAATGAATTTGTGGTTGGCTGTTCGCCTTTAGACCTTTATACAGTAAGTGAACAGATAAGCCACCCATTTGACCATAACAGCCTGACCAATTATACATTAAAAGAGTTGGTTCTAGCTTCTAATTACTTTTGTAAGGCACTATATGGTTTATACTTTATACAGCCAATGGAACTACTTGAGAGAGCCATCAACTTTTACAGGAGTGAAAAGATGCCTTAAACAAGCATCACTCATAGCACAGTAGAGCCTAAGCTAAACATACTTTTGATGGATAATAATCTTTGTCAAATGATCATGTTCAGCTACAGACTTTAAGAGTCATTATTTCCAATATTTGCACAAAGTTTGGCAGAAACAAATCATCAACAATGTGCAGAACTAATCACGAAGAAGTTCCACAAAAGGGCCCCTTTGAATGGCAGTTTAATTCTCAGGTTAAGCAACCTAAATCCAAATTCTTATTCTTAATATTCCCCATTTCTCTTTCTAGCTTCATTTATGATGTATGAGTAAATATGGGTCCATTGCGTGTTCTACACAATTAGTGGTGACCAGCAATACATTGTGACCAAACCTGATGATATACTAGTTGAAATTCAATGGGAAAACGATGCCAATTATGAAAATCTTCTGCTGTGAAATAAAATAACTAAAGCTTACTTTGCATAGTTTGGTCCGTTGATTTGAGATGAAAACGAAAAAGCATGCCTTTTCACGAGTTCCAAATATAGCCTGTATGCAGCTGGGTGAAGCTTTCGATTTGGGATCACCCTGTAGCACAAAAAAAAAAAAAAAAAAAAAAATCAAAGAAGGAATGGGCTGGAGAAACACAAACAAGAATAAAGAAAAAACTATGCTTTTAAGTGATGCATATAGGTCAAAATAAAGGAACGCCATTCAGCTGAACATAAGAAGGACAAAAATTACATGAAAAAAGCAACAGAAGAAAGCACTCAATTATAGCATAATATACCAAGTAAAGGACTAAAGAAAACATACTCGCTGTTTTACACATATCCGTAGACTACGAGCACATTCACAATCGTATAGCCAATAATAAAAAATATAAAATGATAACTAAGCGACCTTTTTTTTTCTTATGTAGATAATTCATACAGCATTCAATTGTTAAAAACGAGCAAATTTCTAACAACAACAGCTAAATACGTAGAAATACTTTTTAAAAAGCCAAAATAGCAGTAGAAGAAAAAAAAAAGAGCGCACTTCGGCCAAAAAGTGAGTAACGTACCTGGTAGAGAGAAGAGCGAGGACAAGAGTAGGAGGAGCGATCTTGAGAGCCAATGACTTCTCGAGGAACTTCCACATGATCGGCACGTGATTCTCGAAACAGGTGTGAGAGACGAGCAGATGTGCCAACTCGGTCGACGGCAAAGTAACTCCAGCGGAGTTGAGTCTGGAGCTGAGCTGAATGGCCCAGAGGAGCGGGTCGCTGTTTTTGTCCTGAGCGGACTTGGTGAGTTCGAGGACCCAGTCCCATAGACTTTGCTGACTCGGCTGCTGCAGCGAAACCGCCATCCTTTTTGTTTACTTACTTATTTTGCTTCTGGATTAGGGCAACAGCATACAATTTCATGGAGAGAGAAGCGAACGGAAGAAGAAGAAGAAGAAGAAGAAAAGCGAAGACAAAAGAAAATTTAAGTACTATGTGTTTATACTTAATTGCGAAGTGATTACGTTGCTTTCCCACTGTTAGCGTGTTGACCGTTGAAAGCAAAGTCAAGCTTAAGAGGTGGGATAGGGGCATCACCGTAAAATTCAAGTATTTTGACCAATTGAAACACACAGAATATTATTCCCTGTCAATTATGGAGCATTAAATCATTAAACGCACAAATTTAAGATTAACGATGGGTTAACAAATCATCCATTGTCTCATAATCATAATTACCATATGTGACAAAGCCATTTTCTTGTCCGTTCCAAGTGTTTTTAATTTTCTTCTGAAAATGAATTCTAGGTTTTAACAACAGTTGATCAGTCCTATGAACCTTTATGATTCGCTGCCAGATAGGCGGAGCTCCCTTAGGGTAGAGATGGCCATATTACGGTTCCGGGAACCGGAACCGTCGGTTCGAGCCGGTCCGGAACCGTAACCGGAACCGGTGAGAACCGGAACCGGGCCGAACCGGAACCGGAACCGGAAAATTCCAGTTCGGTTCCGGTTCCAAATTTTCTGGAACCGGAACCGGCGGTTCCAGAGAACCGGTCGGAACCGGACTGGAACCGCCGGTTCTCCGGCCGGTTAGAACCGCCGGTTCGAACCGGTTCGAACCGGCGGTTCTAGCCAAACTGTCAGGTTTTTTTTTTTTTTTAAATTTTGTTGTGAAATTTGTTTAAGTTTTTAAAAGAATAAATTTAATTGAAGTATTTTTTTAATTTTTTAGGTGTATCTTTTAATTTTTTATGTTCAAATATTTTTTTTTTTTAAACCGGTCTTCAAAATTTAAAATTATGTTCAAACTTTTTTAAACAAAAAATAAATTCAGTTGAAAATTTTTTTTAAAAAAAATAATTATGTTCAAGTCTTTAAAAAAAATAAATTTAATTGAAGTATTTTTTAATTTTTTAGGTGTATTTTTTAATTTTTTATGTTCAAATAATTTTTTTTTTAAACCGGTCTTCAAAATTTAAAATTTAAAATTATGCGATTCGCCGAAAAACCGATCGGAACCGTCGGTTTTATAACCGGATCGGAACCGGAACCTGAACCGGAACCGGACGGTTCCAAACTGGAACCGGAACCGGACCTTTTCGGTTCGGTTCCAGTTCCAATTTTTCCGGAACCGTAACCGCCGGTTCCGGAACCGGAACCGCCGGTTCCGGAACCGGAACCGCCGGTTCTGGAACCGTGGCCAAGCCTACCTTAGGGACTAAGTGGCCTTTGGCCCCCAAAAAAACATTTTTTTTTTAATTTTCTTATGAAAAATGATTTTAATCCTTAAAATATTGAAAAATTTTATTTAACTTCCTAAAAGTTTTAAAAACTTTTCATTTAGCCCTTCTAAAATAATTATCCTAGCTTCACTTGTACCAGATATTATTATTGCTTCTGATTCTTATACAGACCCAAGGGCCAAGGCCATGGTCCCCCTAAATCCTCATGGTATAAATATACTTTGAAATGTATAAAATTAATAATAAGATATAATTTTTGTTATTTTTTTATCTATAAAATAATATTATAAATCATATATATTATTAGAATGTGATATCAGCATTAATTAGTTTCCTTAATTTCCTTGATTTTGCAACTATTAAGGATTTGATATAAACTAAATTTCTGTTATATTTAATTTATTTCTTTAATTTTGCAAGAAATTAATTATTGTAAATATATCAATATTTTGCTTAGATAGAATTTTAATTTCCATACGCCGTTTAATATTCAATATAATACATGATTCTGGGAGCTCTTGCAACCTGCCAAAATAGGTCATATACCATCATAATTGCGCTTAGAAAGCAGCAAACAGGACCTGACCAAGAAATCTAAAACATAAACACAACCATTTACATCATTTACTTGGAAAGATGCAGGTCAGTCAGGAGAATACAGCTGGTTTTTTTTTTTTTTTTTTTTTTTTTTTTTTTTTTTGACACTGATGTTTTTCTACATAGTAAGCATGTTGCACATTAAGCCGGATTGCTGGCTTTCAAGTCCAGGCACCAACATCTGTAATTTGATCTGGAGATCTCATATAGCTCATCTGGTGTCTTTTTCTCAAGTTCCCTAAGTTTCCAAAAGTCGAAACCACCCCAGGTACTTTGCAATTCTGATCCTTCCACCATCTGATGATCTTGGTCGCGCATTCTCTTGTACAATCTCACCACAGATACGCAATCTTCATATGGATCATGTACCCCGGTCTGAATAGTATACCTGTGAAGCAAAATGTTTATGATCACAAAACCAATAATGTGATTTATATAGATTGCATGACCAAGGTCCCTGAGATATAGATACAGGGGAAAGGAAGAGTATGATCTTTGTCAGACTCTCAGAAAATTACAATTGTTAGTTGCCAAAAAAATAAAAATAAAAATACGAAAGAGATAAAGTAATGTAGTGCTCTATGTGAAGAGTAGGATATGATGTTTCTCAAATTCTGCCAACAGTTATTTGCAAACAGAGAACGACATATAAGCGGCACGTAGTCTATTCTAGGAATATTGTTTCCAGTCTTTCTGCTTTGAATTGAGAACGATTTGCCCATCTCCTTAAGAAATCCTGGGACTAAAAATTTAGTATTTTAGAATCAGAGTGCATAAGACAATGTTTAAATTCATTCTTTCAAGAATTTTAATTGGAAAAAGCAAAAGATATATGTTTGCACTTAGGTAGCAGAGAAGAATTAAAAATAGGGAGTGATAAACCAAAAAAGAAGAGTAACTTACCCTAGATATGTTTGCGTGAGGTATTTCAAAGAATGGCTAACCAGATTAGTCTTCATCAATGGACGATATGTAGCTGTATCCCTGCATAATTATAATTCAATCTACTGCAGGAAAAAAATGAGCATAATACTTCAAACCGTATAGCTTTACTTCTTAGAAATAGAGTTTTTTTATGTCAAATCAAAAGTAAATAGTGTTTTTTTTTGTCATTCAACCTACTATGTCCATGCGTAACAGATCCACATCTGGGAAGAAAAGCGAAATGAAACTTACCCTTAAGATACAGCTACTTATTTCAAATATCAGCATCTCCAGGATTAATGTCTAACTCTATCATCAAACTTCTAAAAAAGCTGCTTACTTTATTTCCTTTATTGATTTACTAATTTTACCCATCATAATATAGGTGAATGGCACTCATTCGTAGTTTGTCATTCAATAAAGAAGTTGTCTCAAAGTGGTCGCTTAAAACAGGTTTGTCAATAAATAAAATTTTTCTGGTAATTTTAAAGATAGCCAGCCACCAATGGGTTTTGGAACGCGCTTAACCTTTCCACAAAAAAGACAGCAAAGAGGGACAGAAATAACCACCTCTATGACAATCTGATCACACATATGATCAGGATGTGAAAGGAAATGTCTCAGAACGAGATTAGACATTTATGATACTACAGAAAAGTCACTGCAAAACATATCCCATCTAGAATGCCAATATAATGCCCGATACATAAGAAAAAGATATGCACATCCAATTGTATGAGGAAATATGATTACGTTCCAGTTATAATAAAATGGACAACAATATTACTTAAGCCTCAAACAATGCCAGAGACATTAATCTTAGAATTCCTTCCAGGGCTCCGGCCAAAATTGGACAAAGGTGATTAATGCCACTAGAAAAGGATCACAAATTTCTTTAATATTATGATACAATATTAAACAAATTAGCTTCAACCGCCAAGTTGACCTATTAAAAATTTTAACGTACCTCAATAAATGATCAGGATAGAACATTTTCAAGCAATCCAAATCATGGTCCAAAGAATGGCCCACAAGTAGCCTTGCTTTTCCACCATCCAACCTTACTTTACCAACAGATTCTCCATTGTACAAAATTTCCAAAATGTTATTTCTCACTTCCTGAAGTGACATAGCATCTCTTAGATGTTCTTCAGTTAAACCAGTCACTTCATATCTGAAACATATGTACGGTTGTGAATGAGAATAAGGCCCGTCCCTAAAGATATTTTTCATTCTCTTGTTATTCATTAAAGAAATAGAAGAGGAGATTAGAGGTACCTATAATTAGTGACAGGAATTTGAGGTTGAACATACGTCTGAAAAATTATATTTTCATCTTCATCAACAAGGCACACCCTACCACAAAGGTTAAGTGTTCCATCACTTCCTCCACCAACCATTTCACAGTCAATAGCAACAGCTTCAACACCTTTTCCAGCATAAGTTTCTTTGGCTGGTACTGAAATATAAACTTGTGATTCTTTGAAAGGTGGTACCTTCGTTACCTGCAACAAAAAAACCGAGGGTTCCAGATCCCAATGACTATGAATAAGTGAGGGCAATAACTTCCATTTATCATTCACTTGATTCGCAAAATAAACCAGAAGTTCAATAAGATTTGTTTCTTAATTTTGGCACCAATGCTTCAAATTTGAAAAATCAACTTACAAGAGAACCAGGTGCAGACAAGCAGCACATTTCCCTATGCTTGCTGAGAGAATTGGAGCTATCAAAAACTTTCAAGCAAAGATCACAACCTCGGTCAGAGAAAATCCTCGAACAATTTGCTTTTGCGAGCGGACCTAAATGATAAGAGTAAGAGCCATTATAGACAACCAATTAGCAAACACAACAGGATGAACTACAAATACTATCATACCAGTGAGATGTATTCTCAGAGATTCAAAAGATTTGCAATGCTTCTGGCACACTGCACATCTTGGCTGATGAACTGAATGGTAAGAGCTCTTCATGTGCTCAACAAGATGTTCCTTTTTCTTGTATTGCTTGTAGCATGCAGAGCATTTGTGCCTGCAAATAGATGCAAGATTTTCAGATATCCATTTAATCCAACAGAACCAATGTCCAATCATGATACTATGACGGTATAACCTACACTTGGAGTCGGTCAATCATATATTGTTCATGACTTAACGTAACCAGAAAATAACAAAATGGGCAGCAGATAAAACTTCACGTAAGATGTAGAGAAACTAGACAAACACAAAGCATATACCAAATTCCTTTCCTTTCCAACATTTTCCCCGGTAAACAAAGCAATTGAGAGAGAGAGTAACCTCGTTGTTAGGGTTTTTGTTGGCGAGTGAGAATCTGAATCCATATATTCAGCTGAAATTGGCAGGAGATATTTCGTATAGGTATTTATATTCGCAGGAAGTCGAAAGAAGAATTGGAGGTGAGAATATTTAAACAAATGTGGTACTCTCCATCTCCAAAACCAAGTAGAGAGGGAAAAACCACCGGCGATCAAAAGGTGGGAAAGTTTACAGAGGGAAGGAAAGCGGGATAAATCAGTAAATTACTTTTGGCATCCAAGCGCCGTGTTTTAAGTTTGACGTCGTTTTGTGACGGATATAATGGGATTTGTCGGGTGGAGCCATGCTGATGTCGTCTAAGAATAAACAACTATGTCGTACATAAACGAACAAATCACATACAAACAAGAAATGAATCTATTGTTCGTGGAAGGTGGAACAAAGATACCAGTCGTTTGACTTGTCACCTAAAATAATTGACTTGTCGTGTAATACTAGGAAGCAAACACTCGAGGACTGGTTTAAGAATTTTTTTAGTAGTGTAATTAAGTTAAAATCTACATAATTAAAAAATTTAATTAACATCAACATTTAAAGGTTAAATTAATATTTTCTTTTTTATTGTCAATTTCTATGCACTATAAATATTTGAAATTTTAAAATTGCATAATCATTATGATTAAAAGTTGAATAAATTGTGCCTAGGTTACATTTTTTAAAATTAAATGTTTGAATAACCATGTACATATGTATAGATAGTTCTAACTATAAAAATAATAAAAAAATGATATCGAAGTATAGTCTAATAGTAAATGCACATACATCCTGACAACATATTTGTCTCTAATATTAAAAAAATAAACTGAAATTGAATAATATTATATAATTTCCAAGTAAGATAACACATGACATCATTCTTCGGAAACCTTGAAAAAATAAAATACTGAAAATAGACAGTTCACCAATAAGTATAGTTGTCCTCATATCTAGTGTAGTGGATCATGGGATTAAACTGCGGTGAAGGAGGCGGCGGCTCTGACCCCAAATAACCGCACAGAGGTAGTGGTTGCGTCGCCATTCCTCCATACACCATCGGCCTATAAGGCGGTGGTGGTTGTTGTGTTCCATATGGCCCATAGACTCCATATCCAGGAGGTCTGCCCATTCTTGAAATGAATGGCCTAATATTACCAGCAGAACTCGCTCCTTTATGCCTGAATGCTGGACTACTTACACTCTCAACCTTACCCTGCGATCTTTCCTCACCTTTTCCCTTGCAAAACGAACTGAAAAACCAGCAAGATTTCTTGGGTTTCCGGTTGCTAACAGGTTTCTTCAAAACAAGATCGGGGTGTTGCCAACTGATATTACTGCCATTTTTGGATGCATTAGAATTAGAATCACCAAAATGGGAAGAACAATCTTGGTGTTTTTCCATTTTTCCAGACTCCTTAACAGGGGACCAAAGTTCTGCTTTTCTTCCCCATTTTGCAAATTGTTTTATTAGTATTTGAGGGTCTATAGTACCTGAAACACCTATTAACCCATGATCTTTGTCCATGGTGACAGCAACCACACCTAGAAATAGCAAAAACAAAAAAGAAAATGTTAAGAAATTTTTTTATGAATTAAAAGAAAGAAGAGAGGGAGAAGAAAGAAAATAAAAACCATATAATTTCTCTATCTTCTTCTTTGCCTTCCTTGGACATGCTAGGCAACATTTGAGATTCACTTTCAAATGAAAATTCTGCAAATAATACAATTTAAAAATATAAAAACAAGAGTAAAGAATAAACTAATTAACACATAATTGAATCAAGAGAGTTACCGGAGCCGGCACACTGGGATTTTCAGAAGAAAGTTGAGTTCTATCTTCCATTGATACAAATTGTAGTATGGATAAATCAAGGGATAGAGGGTGTTCTTATAGAAATAAACAGTGTTTTGTTTTGGTAATTGTCTAATTGAGTAATTGTTTCATTTTCAAAATAAAAAAATGGAGTAATCGTTTGATTAATTAAGAAAAGATTTGACTTCCATGAACAATGCATGTATGTCACAATATTAACATTGAGTTTCCAAATATAAAAAGGTAAATGAATCTTTCATTGATTTTCAAGAGTGAGAAAAAAAAAAGTTAATAAATAAGGAAAATGAAGCAAGTTCACAATCAACAATGAAAAAAATAAAAAACGTTCACAATCAACAATTACTACTTTGACCTTCCACTCCTATTTTCCATATATTCTACAAAATATACTATAAATATAGGGACAAAATAGTAATTACACCTAAAAAATGCAAGTGCGAAATCACATTACACGTTAAATATAAAGTTATCTATTTTTGAAAATAAAGAGATAAAATAATTAAATAAAATGGTAATTATACCTAAGAATTATCTTCTTCATTTATGAATTCTTCAAAAATTTTGATCAGATAAAAAAGATGATGGTGGCTGAAAATTGATCTATGATATTATTGCATTTATATTGCCATACACGTATACATATCTAGTCCTCATGTTCTGTTCAAGAAAGAAAACTTAGAATTCTATCCTCTAAATCACCATCCTAGTCCCAACTATGACCCGTAAGACTCACATTATACTGCAAGCCCTAACATTATCATCACTGAAAGCGTGGTAGAGGGAGTTGCCCACCGGCGGTTCTCTCTGTCCACCGTAGACAGCGTAAACATTTGACAACACTTGTGGCCTTGCCGGCGGTGGCCTTGGCCTGTTGTAATTGGCAGGATAATTAATTCCTGGGTAGCCATATGGCGTAGTTGCATAGTATGGCCTTCCATACCAAAGTGAAGGATCTCTGTAACCTCCAAAAACTCTGGGATCATTAACTCTAATGCCATTATTTGGATTAGACATATAAAATGTATCGTAAGGTTTTCTTTGATCATCATCATCATCCTCGGAATCAGAATCACAGGAACATGTTTCTTGGATACCATCTTTTTTATTTTTTTCTTTTTTCATTCTCCTTAATAACTTCTTTAGTTTCTTCTCTGCGTCGATGGAGTCCTTTTCATAAGCCAAAAGCTGTGTATTCTTCCCAATTGTCTTCAATACTGTGGGAGGATCTACAAACCCTGAAACTAGCACCAACCCATTTTCTGTGTCTATGTTGATATAGTACACTCCTGCTCAGCAGATTAAATAAACAATAAACAATACTGAAACCCTTCATCAGAAAACTTAATTAGAAATACTGTACCTTTGGTTTTCTGCAACTTTTCCTTCACTTTCATTGCACGGTTTGAACAGCAACTGAGATCCGATTTCAGAACACAAGTCTATATTGAAAAAACAAAACAAAATATAAAAGTCTTCATGTCTATATGCATATAGAAAATACTGATCAGAGAAAGATTAGAATCTTACAGGAATGTTTACACGTTTATTCTCTGCCATGAAAAACCTTCAATAATAGAAATCAAGTTGCCAATGTATATATCGAAACTCTTTTTTTGTATGACTTTTATGATTTACCATAATTTTAAAGGACTATCTCAAAACCTCAAAAATGGTAATATATTATATATGATTTCTTCACTGAAAAATTGGAAATTAGCCTAAATATTTTATATTTCCATATTTAGGAAAATATGAATGATCAATGGAAATTGAAAAGGAAATAAGAATAGGATGCAGAAAAATCTGATTTATGTATCACTCTAAAAGGAAACAATTTCTTATATTATATTTACAAACAAACAAACAATTTTCGTTGTCTTTAATTTTGCTCTAATCTTTGGTACTCTATTTTTTAAAATATTACTTCTAATAAATTTTCTAGAAAATTATGAAAATATCAAGTTTTAATAAAAAGAATTTTTGTGTTAAAAAATATATTTAAATAGTGGTTGTGAGAATTTAAAAAAGAATAATAATATAAAAGTGTAATTTGGGTGAATTTTAAGTGATCAAATGTTATTTTTATATTCTTAGCCAGCGCTACAGCCACTGGACCTAAAGATGTCAAAATGAAAGGACCTTAGTTCCAAAAAGTTTTCAGGAATACAGGGCACCCGCACCATCTTCTCACTACCGTAAGAGGCAGTCATAGAGAGGGGCTTTGCAGGCACCTATATTAAGTAGGATAGAGAAGCTTTTGGATCAGAAAAGGAGATGGAACATAAACTCTTGACTGAAAAATGTTTCACCATTTAAACAACTGATTAGTGTCGCTTCAGCATACAGAATTTTGAATGGCAAGACGGCTTTGGTTTAAACAAAAACAATTACTACATGAGATGTTCATACAAACACGAAGCAACAGTTAAAACAAGTATCAGCCACCCCGAGCTTCTCTTCTTGTTGCGTCATGAAGCAGATCGATGTCAACACCTTCTGGAGGCAATTGAACGTATCTAACCACGGATCCCCTGATGAAACAATTCCTCACTGAAAGCTGCCATTGAACACAAAATAATTAGAGCCACGTAGCAATATCATTCAGAAACAGCAAAGGCCGAACTGAAAAACCAACAACTTCATCAGGTTCACATGTGCGCTTGTGGATTTAGGGAACTAACAGTTGGGTCAACAAACTCCATAAAGAGCAAATCAACCAAAGAGTATTATCTTGAGAAGGTTATCAATAAACCAAAGAGTTGAGCATGGTATTAATCCGCAAGATAGGTCCACAAATGCATACATATATAAGCACATTAACATAAGCATGTGTCCTAGCATTTATACAATAAACAAATATTATTGGGTGTTATTTTGAAATATGTATCAATAAAAATATGCGCTCACTCAAAATGAACCATGCTCGACCAAATGGACAGGACTCCCAACAGAGAGATTAAAGAAAAAATGGGAGGAAAGAGGATAGACTTTGACAAACTCGTACAATGTACTAGCAACATAAACACTTCCTTCTTTTTCTTTTTTTTTTTTTTTTTTTTCTTTCTGTCAATATTTTTTTATACATCCATCATAAATCTTCAGTCCTTGCTTGTTGTGACAGTGATTTCTCATAATCCGTTGACTACATTGAGCTCCATGCCATCATTCAAAAGAATACTCAATATTCATGTCAATCTTTTACACCATTCACAAGAAACTCCCATATGCAATCGGATATAAATAGCACATAATCCATATTCTTTAAACATGTTGCATAAGCAGCATCCATTTTAACAATATAATGCAAGCCAACTTGATTCTTTTGTGTACTGCTCCCACTATGTGTGTTTATCCATAAAATTGATCATATTCACAACTTCACCATTCACATAAAGCTTTCATACATGATCAGAGCAAATGTTCTGGTGAGTTGGCTATTCTTTCAAACAGTATAAGTTAACAAGAAACCAATATAGTTAATACCAACACAGGCACTAGACCAGAGAAATTGATTTTACAGATCCCTATAAACGACTCCACCACATGGGTAAGTTAAGGCACAATACTGGAGGACATTTACGTGCTGGACACCAATTTTGAAACTTGAAAACAGCCAACATAGATGCCGTAAGGGCTACTAACAACAAGGATAACTAAAACACCTGATTTAAGAAAATCCCAGTCCCAGACATAGATACCAAGATTTTAAATTTTGCATAAGAAACCCTAAGGCATGTGAAACTTTTAGAGAAAATCCCCATAAGAAAGCATAACAACGGGCAGAGATTAATCTACAGCGATTTAAGAAAATGCAAGAGATTGGAATGAACAACATACAAGGGAAATTGAGATCTACAGACAAACGAATAAAATTGACCCATGGAGGTAGTGGCTCAGATGTTTAGTTTAAATACTAGACCAGAGATTTGCACGTTGCACTAATGTTTACCAACAACATTCCACCAGTAGTTTGCGACTGAGAGCCAAAAATCACCAAATTACCTATGATTTAAGAAACAGAGAACTGGAAATAGACACTCGAGTAATTCATAAATTCCCAGCTATACACCAAAACCGAAACTTCCCATTAATAAGCAATGGTCAATCATTGAGAAATCACGAGATGCCAAAAACCCTAAAACCAAAAACACATTTGACCTTGACAAAGTCTAAACCCTATATTCCCACATTATGAGGACTGCCCTTATGAAACCAAACCTAAAACACCCAAAACTCTAATGCCCCAATAACAAAAAGGCTATTGCCAACAAGAAACCATCACAATGCAAGCCAACACTCAAACACCTAATTAACTGAAAAGAGGAGACGAGGAAAAAAGCGGTACCATGTGAGGGTACTTGTCTTGATCAACAACCCGAGTATTCTCGAGCTTGATATTGAGGTACTGATCAACAGAATGGAGCGTTCCTCTAATTGCCAAATCATTCTTGAGCTCCACGGTCACTTCTCTACCCACCAAGTCCTTGAAATACGAAAAGAACAGCTACAATCCGCCAAACCACGCCGGGAGAAGCGAGGGTATTTGAATGGAAAAGAAAAATTGAACAATTAGGTTATTGTTTAATTTATAAAATAAGAGAAAAAGACTCGAAGTATGAATTATATAACAGGACAACAAAAATTACCATAATTCTTCGATCGAATCTTGAAAGAAGATTGAACTAAAGCGGCTCTCGTTTTACTCTTCCTTCCTCTGCGGTGACAAATCACTACAACTCTCTTCAAGCAAGTAAAGAAAGAAGCAAGACAGGTTCAGTTTAACGTTGAAATACCTAATTTTATTTAATTTACCAATATAACCCTAACCACGAGTATTCTGTTTGCAGGTTCATATAAAGACAAGGTCGTTTCAAGCTCTGGGGAAAACATGGATTTTTCGAAACGACGCGAATGACGAAAGGAGCCAATTAGGCACTATTTAATAACGGCGTCGTTTATATTGAGGGAAAAGTTTCAATACTTAGAATCAGATATATCATTTATTATTAATCGCCTTCTGTAGAGTTAGAAAGTCAAATCAAATTGGGGTGAATCAAAAACCAATATTTTGACACATTTGGTACAAATGAATTCAAAAATAGATAAGATTCATTTATAATTTAATTTTATGTTTGAAATAAATTTAAAATTAAATATTCATTTACTTTTATTTCTAAAATATCATTAACATAATAATTTTAGAAGGCTAAAAGGGCGAAGAATTTTTATAAAAAAGGTTTGGCTTGTTTAGATTTATAGAATTCATTTACAATTTTCATCTTTAGTATAATTTAATTTAATTTAATTTAATTTAATTATATTTAAATCTATAGAATTGAATTCATATTATCATTTTTTCATTTTTTTTTTCATCTGATCCATAAAAATTTAAATTTATAAATAACACCATAGGCCACGTTTTGTCGGTATAACGTAACGTTGGCTTAGTGATTGGCATTCATCATATGCTAACAATTAATTTTCAAGACTTAGTAATACCTTCCGCTAAGGGTAAATGCCTACAGCTTCAAGATTTAACAGAAACTGAACCAATAGAAGGAAAATGTCAAAAGTCATACTGAACCATAAAAACAATCAAATCGCACATGCAATGTCTGTGATCATCAGTGGTTGATTTCAATGTATTTTTAAGCAAGTAATGAGGAGAAACAATAACAGACCAGTCATCCAACAAAAATGCAAAAGTGATAAATGAAAAAATTTCAAGGAAAGGGGAAAGACTGCAGCCTGCGAAAGAAACCTTTACATAGCAAGCCAATAATGGACACTGAATCAGCAACTAAGTTTTACATTTCTTACAAACTAAGCAGAAAATCTTTTCTACTCCTACAACTTGTTTCTTTAAATGTTTGTGTTGCTACAAAGATGCATACCCTATAGCCTTTGCTTCACTCGCCTCCCATTCAGGTCACTGCCATCAAGGATAGCTTCATTCCCATGTCTGCATATAATAACTGAGTGTTCACTAACTCTAGCCACATATTCCAAGAGTTCTGTAAGGACAGAGGGGCAGCTTTCCCTCAAATATTCAAAGCCATCCGTTTGCATCACAGCTGAAAAACAAAAATGTCACAAGTGTAAGCTTCCAGAAAAGCACTAATATAGTTTGACATCAGGATTGACTCCAGGCAAAAATATATTTTCCAACTGCTGATGAATTTCAAGTGATGTAGTACGAGTCCTTTAGCTCATCGTAGAAGGAAAAGGAACACCTCACTGGAAGCATTACAGGTGAATTTAGAAATTTTAAGCAGTTGATCAATAGATTGCATACTTCATATTCCATGGTTATGCATAATGGGTGACTAACTAAAACAATCCAAGAAGTTAGCAAATTCAACTTGCGTGAAGTGGCTGATGTGTCCAAAAATGTCAAAAGGCAACAAGTTTCATAAAGAAATGAAAAATAAAGCCCTTCCTGGAATGAATTTGTTGTCCTTTTACAGGTATGAATATTGAAGCTATATACTAATCAGCTGGAAAATGACTCAGCCAAAACAAATCCATCTTGAAGTGCAAGCTATGACATGATTTAAGTATTTAAAAGCAAACACATTTATTCAAAACTATTAAAAAGTATTACGCATCACAGTCATATCTGCAAACTCATGCAATACTGATTCACCGGGTATTTTGAAGAAGCTGCTAACCTCTCAGGTTTTCAGGCATTGCAACAAACTTGAGACACACAGCCTTCAGCTGAACACAATGATGCTGCTCCGCCAAGGCTAGTGTAGTCGCTACTGTGTTTATAGCCACATCCTCACACAGATTGGCCTCACAAAGCAGCCTAAGCCTGTCCAATGCATACCTATCAGCTGCTGCAAGCAGATGCTGACACATCAAAGTTGAAGCCCACTTTGAGTTTAAACCAGTAAGCTCCTCTAGGTCAGGTAATGAATCCCAGTATATAAAATGAAGTAATGCCTGAAGGATTGAAGAAGGAGAACCAAAGCATTAGGTGAATAGAACTAGTGTTTACCATGTATGATTACAAGTTGCATTAACTAGAAAACCCAGCAATGCTAAATTTGAAGGGGATATAAAAAAAATAGCACAATTGCCCTTTGTCCAGTGATTGCAGCACAAGGAATGAAGTAAAGGAAGCAAATGCTTATGGAAAACAAAACATAGCAAGCGCTTATGGAAAGTAAATATGCAACATTTAATTTTATGCACAAAACAAATAGCAGAAATAATCCTGAAGAAAGCCAATAATCTGGGAGATAGAATAAGAAACCAGTAGCAAAGGGAAAGATGGTAAAGTATAGAACCTTAAAAACTGGAGCTTCCATGTCTTCAACTTTTATTAATTGGGTGTTTTGATCCTTCATTGGGCCAAAAAGTTGGGCCCTGAATACAGGCGATCGAGCGGCAAGTACTAATTTGTGGGCAGCAAAAACTTCTCCATCAACTTCAAAATTTACATCAGTTCCCTTTCCATTTTCCAATAGTTGTCCAAAGTGCTGGCCAATGTTGGAAGGTGGAACTGCTATAGAATAAGTCTTAGGGCCTTCTGTACATGACTTAACAACACCTACACTACAATGAACTTGAAGGCAGTCATCTTTGAGGTAGTCTGATGACTCTAGAAGAGTCCTTTTGAAAAACCGCTTGTATCCCCTGCAGCATCCAACACTTAATCCCGTTATAGTCCGCCACAGAGAAAAAGAATACAAACAATTTATTCAAAACACAATTGCATGTAACAAGTATAAAATTTAGTTGATAGCAGAAAAGAAGATCAAGACCCAAAATATGGATCCACAAAATTTAGCATACACAATGAACTATGGAAAAAGATTAGGCATAACAAAATGCCAACTGTACCAGCCACCGAGTCATAAGTACATGACATACGGTTCCTAGAGGCCAGTAAATCATCACGAAATTGCTGTACCACTAATAGTTCAAAGCAGATGCATTCTCCCTTACAGTGGTAAACCGTTACTGACATGCAAAGGTGCAAATTTGGAAGCTATTAGAATATCTACTTCGTGTGCAAATGCTAAAAACCTTTAGCAAATCAACCTCTGAGGTATGACAGGTAGGCATGTGTAACCATGCATCCCTCTGATTATCAAAAGAAACTCCCAACAAACTTACAAACAAGGATGCTGTATATATGGAAAGATTCTAATAAGCTATGGTGCAGGAGGGAAATATTGCAAAATTGCACAACTCAAACGATACCATAATCTTATCAGTCAGTCAATTTTTAATGCAATTGTTCAGAGAATAAATTATAATGTACTAAAACAAAATTGGTTGCTTATTCGAATTATAAACTAAATTATCATATATCACTCAGAAATTTCTAAGTTACAAGAAAATCCAATAACTTCAAAAATGCACGCCATTTAAATTATCTTTATCCTGTACAAGCTATTCATTTTCATGTAGCGTAAGAGCTCAGCAGCAAAAATTAACCCCAAAAAACATTTGCATAAGCTACCAAAAGTCACAAATCCACCACCTATTTCACCATCCTAACCCTCTCCGGAGATTACTCTTTTGAATAAGAAATAAAATAAAAATTAACTCCAATTACGCAATCATCTCAAAATCCCATCATAAATCATATTATGCTAATCAAGGCAATGTGGACCTCAATAACCCACCAAATCAAGATATTACCGTATCAATTCCAGAAATTAACAAAAGATTTAGGGGCGAAAACAAGAATATCTGACCACATGCTACCGCGATATTTGAGCGTGTAAGGCCCACTCTCAAGCGCTCTCCCAAAATGACTATGAACCTTATGCCTCTCTTTCCCACTCTGATCCAAAAGCGTCAGCTCGAAAAGCGCCCTTACATCGGTCCCTTCACTGGCCAACGCTATAAACAGCGATACATAAGTCGCATTATCCTCAACGCTCTTCCCATCTGGATAGAAATAAATCGCCCACGAATAACCTCCTACATTAAACGTATCCGACGCAATATATTTCCCGATCCCTAAACCTTTCGACAACGAATACCCTGTGATCTTAAACTGATGGGACCCATTCACCGTCTCCGTAACCGAAGTCGATGTAGTGGTGGAATTAGAAGCAGACGATGAGGAAGACGATGAGGGCCTGTTAGTTTCTCTGAGAATCCTTCCCATGCCCTCTATAATACCGGACACAAGTGAGATTCTCTCGGGGAAGTGATAGAAAATCAAGGGATTGGGATTTGATTTGACGAATGAATGAAGATTGTGGTATTTAATAAAATTTTGATTGCTAGGGTTTCGAGGAAGAGAAAGAAAAGCAAAAAGAGAGAGATAAATGGAAAGTGATGATAAAAAATGATGATGAGGTAAGGGTGATGTAATAAAAAATAATAATAATGGGTTATTATTATAAAGAGGAAGGAGAGAGAATAATTGGTGCCCGGTATGTGGTTACAACAGACTCGCGCGCTGACGAGGATAACTGTGTAGGGAGATAGGGTTGTTTCGGTAAATTTGACTGAGTTTTAGGCAATGTTTAAGGATGAGTTTGATGCTGCTGGTCAAGGCAACTTCTGTTTTTCTTGTCGGTAACTACCAGCTGCAAGCTCTTACCCTTCTACTTAATGTTTTTTACTATCTGCTGAGTCATAACTTGTTTAAAATGTTTTTTTTTTTTTTTTTTACTTCTATTGTACCTTTTATTACTCTTATAGCTTTATTATACATGTGATTTAATTTTTAAAAATAATCTTTCAATAGTTTTATTACTCTTATAGCTTTATTATACATGTGATTTAATTTTTAAAAATAATCTTTCAATAGTTTATTATTTATTAATTTCAGGAAATTTTTCCATCTTTATCTAAAATTAAACGATGAGCGACATAAAGGCTTACTTAGATTATGTCTATAAAAATAAAATAATTTTTAAATTATTTTATTTTTTAAAATAAAAATCATTTCATTTTTTAAAAGTAATCTGTCAATAGTTAATTCCGATATCAAATGCCTAAGGCGGTCATAGTCCGCGCAATTGAAAGGAAGCTGGAACTGAAGCAAATGTTGGGATTTCGAAAGTACGGTTTTGACACGGTGAGAATCCACGCGCGTATGAGAGAGACGGTCTTAAATAAAGAGATGGGTAAAAGAACAGATGATGCTACGTAACTATGGGTTGTGGCAGAGACTATAGATTCTGTGCCCAAATAATGGGCCTGTGCGGTCTACTTCCATAATTGTTTTTTATCCTAGGATCATCTGATTCAGATCGAGACTTAATTACATTACATTTAAGAATTTTTGTTCCTTCTTACAGATACTTTAGCAAGAATCTAATCTGAAAACTATTTCTACATATTCAGTTTATATTACCAACTGATCCACGGCTCGTAAATTACTTTCATAATTTTAATGCGATGTGAATGTGTGAACATTTTTTTGCAAAATTAGAATAACAAATTTACTCAATTTGGCGAAACCAATTCAATCTTTTTTTATTTTAGCAAATATAAGCAATGGATACGTGAAATTATAATAGGTCCGACAAATGTTTTAATGATTCGTACTGGGTTGAATTTAATGACTCAAACATTCATCACATTTAATGTGTAAATGAGTTGGGCCGGCTTGTCAGTTATTCGAATTCGGCTCGAAAGAAATTTGAAAAAGCTCCCTCAAATCAGTTTGAGTCTAATGATTTTCAGCTCAAAATCTTGCCGAGCTTTTATATATATATATATATATTATTTATTTTAGATTTACTGGAGTCAAGCTTAAACTCAAAATTTTTAAATTGAACTCGAGCCTCAAATCGAACTTGAGTTTTCATCTAGCCGAACTCAAACTTAAAATTTTCAGACTTATTGATTTTCGAGTCGAACTAAATTATATCAAGCCGAGCTTTGAGCCTCGTAGATTTGAGCTCGGCTCATTTACACCCTTACATGTTTTCCGTTTAATTAATATTTTAAAATGAAATATTTATCTATAAGTAAAAACAAAATGAATGTTTTATGACCATATTAATATGAAATTGCCTATTAATTTGAAAACAAAATTGATAGTAATTTTTTATAAGGTTAATATAATCAAAATTTATCCATATATTTTAATGTTAAAACCGAAACAAATAGAAAGTGATTATTTATTTATTTATTTATTATTTTAAAATAAATTTTACAATTTTCTCCTTATTTTGAAAATAATTTTTATTTATTATCTAACTATCTTTACACACAAAGATAAACCTAAAAAATTTAGTTTCTTACTTTCTGTTTTATAGATTTTTCTTTTTTAATTTTTTATAATATATGCATCCATATCTATATATTTTATATCTATTTCTATCTAATTATTTATCTATCATCTATATTTATATATATATATTGATGACTTCAGTTTATTTATCCATATACATACGTGCAGTGTGAATGAGTCAAGTTAAGCTTGAATCTTTTACAAGTTCTCTCTCTCTCTCTCTCTCTCTCTCTCTCTCTCTCTCTCTCTCTCTCTCTCTCTCTCTCTCTCTCTCTCTCTCTCTATATATATATATATATATATATATATATATATATATATATATGCACACACACTAGTGTTTTTTGCAACGTGCAATATATATATATATATGCACACACACTAGTGTTTTTTGCGACGTGCATTGCACGTTGTTAATATTTGATATTATTCGTTGTTTATATTCATCAATTTATTTTTATATAGTATTAAGTATGATTATAATTTTTCTCTTATATTCTTTAGACATTTATATGATGTTAAGACATAATTAATAATACTTATAGTATAAGCGAATAATATTTTTATTCAACTAATTTTAATATGATAGGACAACATTAAAAGTCAAATATATTTAATAAAATAATTATATTTTATAGAAGATAAAATAAAAAATTTATTATTAATTATAATACTATACTTAAATTTTTTTGAAAATGGTAAGGTTAAACTTTAATTAGCATATTCTTTTTTAAAAAACTAAATAATATGATCCTATGTTATTCAATGTTGATTTAATTCTATGAAAAACTTAGATATAAATAAGAAAAAAATTTCAAAATTCTAAAAGTGATATATATATATATATATATATACACACACGTGCGCGCATCAAACAATATTTTTTAATAGATGTTTGTATTTGTTTTTGCATTTTGAAGTTTATTTTAAAATTAAAATAATAATTTATTTTTTAAAATAATTAATGTCGTAAATAATCAATGATTGAAAGTTAAATTAAAATAATATATTAAAAGAATAATATTAATCTATTAATAAAAATATAAAAAAATCATAATTTATCAATTATTAAAAACTCAAATTATTTAATAAACTCAAACTATTATTATTAATCCAATGACTGAGGATATTTTAGGATTTTAAAACATTCATTAAGCTCGTTACAAGTAATCTCATTATTCCCCTCATTTTCACTTTTATGTATTGATATAGATATAGATAAAGATAAATAGATAAATATATATGAATAGATAGATAGATATACAAAAATAGCTTAATAAGGTTCAATAAGCTCTTGAATTGAATCTCTTTAAACTCAAATTCAATTTAAGCTGAATTTTTTAAAGCTTTTTCTTAACCAGAACTTGAACAACTTGTAAGAGCTCATCCATGTTTCTATCCACAGTTAAAATGAAGAAACTTCAAATTTTGGTTTTTTCTTAATTTAAAATTTTATTTTTTATTTTTTAGTTTGTTCTTTAGTTGTGTATTTTTGATGGGCCGCTTATTTATTTTTAAATTTAATATTTGATATTATTTATAATAGTTATGACATTGAAGATATAATCGAATTAAATTTTTTATATTTTAATTTTATGTTTAATTAATTTGGTTTTGCCTAACTTAGTGGTCATATTTTATTATTCTAATCTAACTTCGGATGCTTGCTTACACAAATTTGATTTTTCCTTTCAAATAGAAATTTAATTGGCGCAATGGAAGAGAAAACCTCATACAAGTGGCTCGTCGGCCCTACCTAGATTTTTATTCCCACTTGTGACTTATCTATGCACAGCGCACAGGGAGACGGTATCATTCCCTAGGTTTCTTCCAGCAGATCATCCCTCTCGTCATCGATGCCGTACAAACTTTAGTAACCAACCAAAATCAACCGTTGATAGAACGGAAACGAAATGCAGGACCAAATTAAAAAAATTGAGGGAAAAACACAGGAAATAAACTCGGATTCGCAGAGTAAATTCCAATAACATAACAAGCAGAGACGTTTTTGTCTGTTTCAGGGTCCCAATCTGGATTCTCAAGGCAGAGCCTCTGCCACAGGTCCTGAAGCTGGGAAAATTCTCGATCAAACAATTGGTTCATATCAATCTCAGCATATTTCATTGTGGGTACCACTCAAAAAAAATGAAAATTAGCCAATATCTTTGGATTTTAAGGTCTATGGATGGATAAGTTTATGGTGTTGTGAGAAAAGGGTCAAGGGTATAAGAAAATATAAGAGATTTTGGCATCAGAAATTTTGATTTCTTAGCTGGGTTTCTTCTCTCCAGAGATAATGTTGAAGCTATACTCGATGGCTTCTCACGGAAACCCTCCTGGTCCAGGACTAGTCTTTTACAAAGAACGGACAGGAGTCATCAAGGTAGCTTTTGAATTGTAGTTTGGATTTGTTTATTTTTTTTTGGTTTTAATTTATTTGGGTTTTGCTAGGATTATCTATCTTTGGTGATTTTTAATTCTTTTGGTTTTTGTTTGCATTTTCTTTTTCGAGTTCCTTTTTGCTTTGATGCGTTTGATAATATGGAGAATTATAAATAATTTCTCGCGTCTTTTGACAATGTTATTTGTTGGATTTAGGCCTATAACTTCACAGTTTTGGTAATTCAGTTCCTTCTAACCGTTTATGGTGATGTTCGAACTTAAGATTTTTGATAATAAAGATGCAACTAACCATATGGCACTATTCCAAACTATGCTGTCTTCTTGTGACAAGTAGATGATTTGTTGTTGTCGACTGTACTGGTAAAACTCCTGTGCCTGCAGCCAAGAAGTTGCAGAACTCTCTCGAGTTTGTTTCCATGACCCAATTTGCTTCGACCATATATGGGTAAATGATCCTTCTAATTTACTGTTAATTTGGCGTAGTTCTGACATTGAACTAGTGATACACTGAAGTCTATTTATTTGCTAGTTTTGCATAATTTATTTACATGTTTTGATTATTGGATTCATCCGCATATGTTTTTGGTAAATTTATACATGTATTATATTTGAGATAACTTAGCTTTTCACTTTCTAATAGAAGGCAATAAAAGCTTCTTTGGAAGATTTTATCATCCTAATGAAAATATTCTGATTTGTTGGGTGATGCTCAGTAAATTGATCTTAATGTGTTTATGACAAAAATATTGTTTCCCGTTATTAGCCGCTGATGTTCATAAGTAATGATTGACAAATCTTTTGTTAATTCAGGACTGCCCGCCCTTTTTGCCAAGTCAGGGAGCAAGACAAGAAATAAAAAAACTGAACTCCTTTAGGCTGAGGCCACAGCATGATGAATCATGGAGACCCACTGGTGGATTCTGTGAGCACAACCAGTTTGCCAAGATTGACTCAACAGTTGCAAGGCCTGTACTCATTGATATGCAAGGTTTGTAATTGTAACTTACTGTATTTTTTGATGGCTATGCAGCGAAATGCAATACCTGGACTATGTAATTTTCAGTTGCATAAAACAAAGACTATTTTGTGGAATACGCTGCTGGGATACTAATTGTAATAGGTGTATAAGTGCACAAAATGATGCTAAATTCATCTCTGAGACGATAAATGGTTTATTTAATAAAAATCCTAAGAGGATTTAGGTCACCCTGGTGGTTAGGGTAAGTTCAGTCAAAAGAATGGTATCAGTTGTCCATTGCACTAGAAGGCTGCCACGCTTCCTTGCTTCTTCTTTACTTCTATTTTTGTGCATTTCCAGAAGCATAACTTTCTATATACAATTTCAGAATACATTTATATATCAAACTAATGCTCTTCTTATGCTGGCAGACACTTGCCCAGACTCTGTACTCTTCAGCTATGGGATAGCTGAACAATGCACTAAACATGAGAAAATCTTGAAGTTTCTCACATCCGGATCAAGTGACCCAGAGAAAGATGGATTAGATTTATCTGTGCTGTCTGATTTGATGGGTTTTCAGACATTGGCTTTGGATGTGCATGAGCAGCCCTGTGCTCCTCTCATTTATCCAAGTGGAAAATACGATGCCCCAAATCCTTTAGTTGACTTTGTGGGAGATATGGCGCGTAGTTCTAAAATTACAGTTCATCCAGATGGTCGTGTATTATTCACTGGCAGTGGGACAGAGATTAAGGATATTCTTTCTATTGTTGCTGAGTTTTACTTGTCGAAGAACTCAACTAAGCAAACAAAGCAGTCTATCCTTGTTCCCCACTTTAGCTGGTACGGATACTTAGACCTGATTGATTTAAATCAGAAGCATATTCAGTTTGCAAGCACTAGTTTATGTAGCATTTAAATATCATAAGGTTCAACTTATATAAATTGCTTGTTTTTCTTTCTCATCTTTAGTTTTTTAAGCGGCATACTGGATTGGTCATTATTTTCATTAAGCATATGATCTTGAACTATGAATTTGAACTGTAAAATGCTAAACACCTTCTAAATCAGAGGTCGCACCAACTAAAGATAAATTTCTTACGTAAAGTTGTAATAAAGACTTAAAGAGTAAATTCTCCCTTTCCAATAAATATTTGCTACTTACGCCCCATTGTTTCTTTTTTCCTGTATTTGTTATTATTATGCTGTGGAGCTGCAATTTTCTTGATTTGTTATTGTTAATAGTTGCTGAAGTTGAGCAAACATGTCTTAACATTTAAGATTTGCCATTGCTAATCTGATTACCTGGTACTTCAAATATTCTTATTTATTTCTTCATTGTTGTCAAGCTGGTAACCTAAGCATCTAACTCTTAATTATCTGATTGTACAGGCCTGATATAAGTGAAGCACATGTTAGTGTTATCAGTTCTTCGTTGAAGGTCAACGATGTGGCAGCTGCACCTTTGAAGAGGTATCTGACTCTTATCTGTTGCAGAAGCACTTAATTTTCTTCACATTTTTTGTTTATTAATTTCTTGATCTTTCCATAACTAGCATATTTGGTGAGAGAATATCCAAAATGAGACAATCCGTTTATCCTTTTTTCTTTTGCAATCTCAAATAATGTGGCTAAATTTCTTTTGAGGCTCTGAGCTTAAATTTGAAGACTGGAATTGCTATGCTTAAGCTAGACTGAGAATTCTGCTGAGGGAAAATGAGACCAAAATTAGAAACAAAGATTGATTAGGGAGAGATTCATTTTATCAAATTAATGTTCCCTTTCCCTTGCATGAAGTACAACTCTGAAATGATGATGATTGTCGGCACAAAAGTGGATGAAGGTATCCACAGCATAATTTGGAAATGAATTTTAGAATGAGGATGTCCATATATGGCTGTGAATGTTAGAATGAGGAATTACCGGAAATAATGGTAAAAGTATAGATATTCAAACTCTTTGGTGAGTTCAAGACTTCAAGTACTACATAAGATAACATGAGATGGACTTGTCCACAGAATAATGCAAATGCATTTTTTTTTTTCTTGAATTGGTATTATGATCTTTTGTTTTTTACTTCCTGGATTCCACTGGTGCTGACCTCACAACAGTAGACAATTATTATAGTTATGCTGGAAGGCCTGATAGATGTGAATGTCTTGTTCAAGTTACTTCTGTTTTTTCCTCTTCCTCTATCTCTCTCTTTTAATTTTAAAAAAATTCCTATCTAATGGTTCCTCGCTGTTAGCAGGTCTGAAAAAATAAAGCTCAAGCCATCGCTAAAGAAGAAGAATAGCAGGAGAGGTATTTCAGAAAGGGATCTCTACAAAAGAAACTACTTCCATGCATGTGAGAGCCTTCTATCCTTGATGATGGACAAGAAGCGGCATGGCAAAACCGCAATCCTATCATTGAAGAAATCTGGTCCTGAACTTCCTGCACTCTTAACCCGGTTCTCAGCTGGCATTGCTGGGACTGGTCTCGCTGTTCTCTTCTCTGTTGTCTGCAAATTAGCCTGTGGGAGGGCACCCTTTTGTGCATCAAAACTTTTCACTACAGGTTTTGGGTTTGGGCTGGTCTGGCTTTCCTGGGCAGTGAATAGACTGAGCGACACAATTGCATATGTCAGCAAGAATGCAAGTAAGTTAGGTATGAAGGATGAAGATATGCTGGAAACTGTGGATAAAAGTTTGAAAGACATATACTTCAGAGCTGCAACACTGATGGCGGTGGCAATGCTTAAGTTTACATGAGCAATGAATGGCGAGACACTGTTGCAAAAAAAGTCGATTGATTGGATGACATGACTGGGCGATGGTTGTAACTGTAAATACTGTAATTTAAGAGCTATATTGAGAGAGAGAAAGACCTTATTGCACTTGCAAGGATGTCTCAGATTGGCAGTCTCAAGGAGTATATGGTATGAGATGTACGGACTCTGCCATTGGATCTTGGCTTCAGAAGGTAGGGCTTTGAAAACATTCCTTGAGCTCCTGAGAGACTGAGTCGTGCATGTTCTATTGTCAGTTAACTTTAGTCTATTTCTCATTTTTAGGTTACACATTTGTAATTGAAGTGAATGAGGGGAGGTTAAGTGGAACAGAAGTATGTGAACATATACAATTTTGCGTGGAAATTATCCTTGTTGCTTTTGTCGTTTTGGGTCTCTATGTACGTGCAAGTCATTGATTAACAGGTCCGCTTTTAATCCGATCCAGAAAGAAAGATGATTTTTCTAATTGGTTCAATCGCGTCGCCAAAGTGGTAGGTTTGTGGCATAGAGATATTTCATATGAACAGGGCAACGTTAGATTAGAAAACATAGTAATGGTCGCAAATGATGCTAACTTTCGTCATTCACCCATAGGAATCATAAAGAGCTCTAAGCTAACTCATTGGCTTCTGGCTTACTGCCACTATTAACTTTTTTTTGACAAGTTCGCAACCACCTCTGCATTTCGGAGAAGCCACTGGAAGTAGGCATTTTTGGAGCTTAAATTGCACCCATTTTGCTCAGCGAACTGAATCAATAAATCTATAAATGTTTCTACTGAACCAAAGCATAAATTTGGTAAAACCAGGCAGAGCATGAGCCTTATCCGTCCAGTAAAAACATTTTTAAATGTTATGAATGACAATTGGCTTTTTATACATGGTAGCAGCCATGAAAAGCTAGGCAGAAAAATCGTCAGTAATAATGATTAGTGACATGTAGTCAAACATTAATACAATTGGAAAGGAAAATTATTTAATACCCACATAAAACCTGAAGGGTTTAAAGATCAAGCTATGTTGATCAATTGCATGCTGCGGAAGAGGGACCCGGAGACAACCATTCTTTCAAATTTAAACTCAATTTGTGATCATTAATAATCTCTTCAGTAATGCCTAGAACCAACATTGCATCAAATGCTTTGTAAGAAAGTATCACATCCCTTTTCTTTTTCTCATCAAATATCAATCACGTCTTCTTACCTAGAGCACTTCTACTGAAAAAGGGGAAAAAGCATAAAGGATTTGGCATCAAATGACTCAGCTAATTACTTTCGAGACCACGCCAGCTCCAACTGTTCTACCTCCCTCTCTCAATGCAAATCTTTGTCCTGTTATGTCAGAAAACAGACACTGTTACATAGAAAAATATATCTAAAGGCTGCAGCCCTAGTTAACAACAGTCATGAAAATAATCATGCATTTATCACAGTATAGATTTATGGGGGCAGAATAGCAAACCAGAAATAACTAAAAACAGGTGTTCAGTTTGGAAGGGCATAAAATCCAGTACGTACATAGGATCTATTGACTTATGAAGTAATAACATCAATATTAGTTCATAGTCCACTGGAAATGAAAAGGCAATATCAAAGGATATAAAAATCAACTGTTGCATGCAGGCAGTACTATATCAAGACAACATATAGATACAACCCTTTTGGAGACAACAAACATAGCTAAGAAGTTCAAGCACATGTCATTACAAGTAAATGAATAACAGCATAGACCACTTTACATGCTTTAGATCACCTTTTTTTCCTATGCTTTAGAGACCCACAGACGCCTAGTGTCTTTGTTAAAACACCAAATTCATTTGTCACTTCTAGAAGTTAAAAGTTCACATGCAAACAATGTGTTGGTAATAAAACAAGGAGCGCAATATTCTAATTTCGAAAGCACAAGATATCTAGTTGAACAAACCTGCTTCAAGGGGAACGGGTGAGATCAACTCGAAAGTTGCAGTCACATTGTCCCCAGGCAGAACCATCTTAATATTTTCAGGCAACTCAACTTTCCCAGTAATATCTGCAGTTCTCATGTAAAACTGTGGCCTGTAGTTGGAAACAAAAGCGGTATGACGCCCACCTTCATCCTTTGTGAGTACATATATTTCCGCCTCAAACTTCTTGTATGTTTTCACAGTTCCAGGCTTGGCAATCACCTAAACAATAGAAATAACAAAATGATTGCGTAGAATCTTTTATTTTTAACTTCTTTTAAAATTCAAAGAATTGAGAGTGGCTTGTTAAAAGCCTTGACTTCTTGAATTACAAGTCATTTAATGTTAGGGTACCAGCCCAATTGGCAGGCCTAAACTTAGCTCTTGTTTCCCCACAAAACCAAAAGAACAATCAAACAGTTCTTGTTTTCTGAACTGCTGGATATATCATATAGGTCTTAGTAATATGCACAGATAATTTGTTTTCTGAAATAGCCCTAGTAATCTGTCACATGTTTTCTGAACTGCTGGAGATATCATATAGGTCTTAGTAAATGCACAGATACTGTCACATGTTCTCACTTACCTGCCCTCTTTGCACATCATCTCGCTTCAAACCACGTAGGAGAAGACCCACATTGTCACCAGCCTAGTAAAATAAATAAAGCATTAACCCACAATTCTACAAATAATTGCTCCAAAGAAGCCTCAATAACCCACTGAGTGCGTAGAAAGTTAGAACTACTGACTTACTTGTCCTTGGTCCAATATTTTCTTGAACATCTCGACTCCAGTTACTGTTGTTTTTACAGGAGCACCCTAAAAAAGACAGCTCAAAGTCAGGAGCATAAATACATCACGAAATCTCTTAGTCAACATAAATGCTAAATAATAAACTGAGAGCATCACCAAGAACCAAAATCAATATTAAATGAATCAGAGTACTTCACCAACTGAAGGACGATTCACAGGCAACATAAACTGCAAGAACATACAAAAAAAAGGAAGAACAGCTGAATATAAAATTAACCTGCACCAATCCCAAAATCTCAACTTCTTCACCAACTTTAATGGTCCCTTGTTCAACCCGTCCAGTTGCAACAGTACCACGTCCCTTTAACAAACAAAAACAAATCAAAATTTAGTAAACGTTTAACTCAGACCAGAAACTTCCTCCTCTTACTCTGTAGAATTAGAATAGTTTTTTCAACAATAGAATGACAAGACAGATCTGGTTCGCAACTAATAACATTAATCAAGAAAAAGAGGTATCCCAAGACACATATTTAAATAATACATCCGTGGTAAGAGTTTATGGATGAAAGGAAAACTAATTTATAGTAATATGAATCTAGGAGCACCAAAACATGAGCTAAAAAACCCATCGAATGTAGATAAACCAAGGAAGAGGAAACACAAAGATACTGCTTGTAGCACAGCATTTTGTTCTTTGCAATCTTCATAAATATACTAAATGTGTCTTGTTACCTGAATTGAGAAAACATCTTCAATTGGCATAAGGAAAGGCTTGTCAAGTTGGCGGACAGGGTCAGGGATGTATTCATCCACGGCATCCATCAATTTTAAGATGGCCTTTTTCCCTATTTCTTCATTTGTTCCCTGAAGAGCAGACAATGCTGATCCCCGGATAATGGGGATTTCATCTCCGGGAAACTTGTAGAAACTAAGCAGTTCTGCCAGAAATTGAAGACTGAAGAATTGAGGGCAAACAAAAAGAAAAAAAGGCAAGAAACCTTAGTCAATAAACACACTGATATTAAAAGAGCACGGCAAACCTACCACGAAGCTCCATTTCCACAAGCTCTAATAACTCTGGATCATCAACGGCATCAACTTTATTCAGGAAACACACAAGTGATGGCACACCAACCTGTCCGATTCATTTAAAAATCCCTAAGATGACAAAACCAGACAACAGGAAGGTGCAAAAGGAACAAGATAATATGCTTCACAAGCCTATAAAAGATGGTGCTCACCTGACGGGCAAGTAGTATATGTTCCTTTGTCTGTGGCATGGGCCCATCAGGAGCGGATACAACTAGAATTCCACCATCCATTTGTGCAGCTCCAGTAATCATGTTCTGCAAATTAATTAAAATGATTAGGTAAATAAATTAATGAGTCCGTAACACGGTTTAAAAGAAGTAAAACTACACAACAAAAATAATAACAATAGCAACTAAGCCTTAATCCCAAACTAGTTGGGAAAACTAGAAGTCACACAGCTGACTTAAATACTGTGAGGAACTAGCCCCCAAAAACATGACTGCTATTCACTCAGTTCAACAGTCTACAGTTCTGAATAGCATTTCAGATGCATAACTTAATTTCAAGCAATGTACAAATACATGCCTTTTGAACATAATCCAAACCTGCCAAAAATCTCAACCCTATACATCTTTTAGAATGGCTCAAATTTGGTCTGAGTCTGACTTTGTATGAAGCCAAAGACCATAAAACTTTTATATATCTTTGCCTCATGATGTAATTCCCTACTTACTTTGACATAATCTGCATGTCCAGGACAGTCGACATGGGCATAGTGACGTTTAGCAGTTTCATACTCCACATGAGCCTGCAAAAGTTCAGGCCAACTAAATTTGGTTAATGAGGAAAAAAGATAAATGGGAGCGTGCAGTCATTAATTCCCAGCATAGCTAAATTATAGGCACGAAACAAACTAAAGGAATGACATTCCAACCGTAGCAATTGTAATTCCTCTCTTTTTCTCCTCAGGGGCCTTATCAATTTCATCAAAAGCTACAGCTTTAGCTTTACCTTCTTCTGCTAGAACCTGCAAAATAGTTAGAAGTCTTAGGTAAGTGAATCTTCCATTCATGGTAAACCCATAACCAATTTGCAAACAAATAAATTCCAAAAATGCTGCAATGATAAAGTTAAAAGCAAATGAAATTATATATTGACGGAAATGTTGAATACATCAAGAAGCTAACCTTAGTAATTGCTGCAGTCAGGGTAGTCTTCCCATGATCAACGTGCCCAATTGTTCCCACGTTAACGTGAGGCTTACTGTAAGGATAAAAAGAGGAGATATAAAGAATCTGTTTCTCTTTACTATGCATCAGTACGAAACTACGAACGGTATCCATTTTCATAAAAAATAATCCAAAAGCAATCTCTAAGTTCTACCATAATTACTAGCAGGACAAGTATTTTTCTACTAAAATTGATACTGACAGTGAAAGATACTAAAACGTCATTTGCTGTTTGTCCATTTACAATTGAAAATAGTTACAAATTTAAGTGCAAAAATCAAAACCCTTACAAAATTGAAGAATCGAGGATTGGGCTTACGTTCTAGTAAAGGTGGCCATGGATCTCCACCAAGTACCAGCGGAAACAGAAGCTGTGTCATTTCCAGAGAGAGAATCGGAAATGGAGAAATGAGCGGAGGCCGATCCTCGACAGCAGGAGTAGATTTTGGAAGAGAAAAGAACACGTTTAGAATTAGGGTTACGGAGAACCGCTGAAGCCATTAGTACGAAGAAGGCAAGAGAGAAATGAAGAACGTCCGGAGAGAGGCGGAGACGAGAGATTCAGTGGGGGTTTTAGGGGTTGTTGCTGAAGAGGGTTTTAGAGAAACTGGCCTTTTGTTCCCCGACATGGCTCCCTTCGTTCTTTTTTGGGCCGGGTAACGGACTAGGAAACTATGGGCCTATGGTTATTACTTTTGGGCTCGTTTCAGTTATGAGGAAGCATGCCTCCGCCTCGCGCCAAACTCAACCTCCTAACGAGCTGTCGTTCTATCTAGAAAAAACGACACCTTCCATTGAGAGCTCTGCAAATATATTTCTTGACTGAGAAATGAATCTAAATTCAGAGTCTCCTTCTTATATTGTTGATATGGATTTTTGGGATATATACGTAACCTTTAAATATATGAATTACTGATGTAGCTTTTCTCAGTTTATTCATAATTAAGTTGGTAGGAATATACCTTTCCAATGCATGAAAACAAAAATCTCACAAACAAAAATAAAAACTGGTTGCCCATTCAAACTGTATGTTACATTTTTCTTATGAATTCCAAGTTTTTATATGAATTTATTCAGAAATTATATACGGGTAGCTCAACTAAATCAACCCGAATTATGGGTATGATTTATTTTATTAGTCTCCATAGGAGAAAGCTCAAGACCAATATTACAGGTGGTTTAGAATTAGTTTTTAATTTATGGTATGAACATCACCATCTACCTATTTGTAACATAAAAGAGAAGACCTGAAGACTACAAAAACTCTGCTTCATCGAGTAAATAGTAAATACAATTAACCCAAAATGTATGGAAAAAAAAAAGGTGACTTATATGGCTACTGTGTGTATTGATTTACCATCATTTCTTGAATCTTTCTGTTTGTACTTAATTTTGAAGCAAGCATCTTTATGCAATAATTATTGGTAAACTACAAAGCCACTTCTTTTAATTCGAACAGCAGCTAATATAAGATGTCAGCCATTCACGCATGTTTGTTTTTTGTGTGCAAGGCAAAAGCATCTTTGTCTTTGCTTTGCAGCTACTTAAGAGAAATTTGATTATAGATGGTTCTTTTTCTTCTCCATAATTGTTTCAAAGCTTGCAATTAACCTTAACTCCTTAAGTCCTTAACCATGGCCTCTGAAGTCTACTCCCTGCAAGCAATAGCATTCTATTTTTCTTTTCTGCCTTTGCTTGTTACTCCTTTGGAATTTAGCTATCCTGCAGTTTTCAACTTCGGTGATTCTAATTCAGACACTGGTGGTCTGGTTGCCGGAGTATCTTTTCCGGTTGGACCTCCTAATGGACAAACCTTTTTCTTGGAGCCAGCTGGCCGGTTCTGTGATGGCCGCTTGATTATTGATTTTCTGAGTAGTCTTTCTCTACTTTCTTTCTTTTTTTTTAAGAACTCGTTACTGTGCAGCTACTTGTGTACGTATTCTATTTATTAATTTACTTTATTTGGCAGTGGAAGCAATGGGCAACCCATTTCTGAATCCGTATTTGGACTCTGTTGGTGCCCCAAACTTTCAGAAGGGGTGTAATTTTGCGACTGGAGGGTCTACTATACTACCAGCAAATGCAGCTTCCATTAGTCCATTTTCATTTGGGATTCAGGTGGCCCAGTTTATCAGATTCAAGTCTCGGGTTCTTGAATTACTAGCAAAAGGTATCTATTTTTTATTTGTGTTAGATAATAAAATTAAGGACTTTACGTTAATGTCTGATAGTGGTCGAAACTTGAAATGTCATTTTCGTAACTTACCTGATATTTGGTCTTAGATGGAGAGCTTGAGAAGTATCTTCCCCTGGAGAATGATTTCAAGCAAGGCCTTTATATGTTTGATGTCGGTCAGAATGATCTAGATGGTGCATTCTATTCGAAATCAGAGGGTCAAGTAGTAGCTTTTATTCCAAAAATCTTGTCAGAATTTCAGACAGGAATTCAGGTTTTTCCTTTTTATCGATTTCAACTTTCCTAATCAGAAGAGGTAATTTTTCTGACCAGAAGAGGTTAAATTACTCATTCTTTTCCTGACACTCCAGATATTATACGATTCCGGAGCCAGAAATTTCTGGATTCATAACACAGGACCACTTGGCTGCTTACCCAGAATCATTTCAACATTTGGTAAAAAGGCATCAAAGCTTGACCAGTTTGGATGTGTGAACTCACACAACAGAGCAGCAACTGTTTTCAACAAACAATTACTTGATCTTTGTGCACAGTTTAGGGCACGATTTCCTGATGCTAATGTTACTTATATAGACATTTTCTCAATAAAATCGAACCTAATAGCAAATTTTTCTCAGTATGGTAAGTTATCACTAATCAATCAATTAAAAAAAAATTATGGTTTCAGGTATATTTACGAAATCTGATAGGCTATGGCTTTTCAGGTTTCAAACAGCCTTTAGCAGCTTGTTGCGGTTATGGTGGGCCGCCATTGAATTTTGACAGCCGAATCGCTTGTGGAGTAACCAAGAATTTGAATGGCAGTATAGTGACTGCAAGACCCTGTGATAATACTACTGAGTACGTGAATTGGGATGGGAACCATTACACTGAAGCAGCAAACTTATTTGTTTCAGAACAAATCCTTGTAGGAAATTATTCTGACCCACCTTTGTCTGCAAATAGAACAGTTACTGATAAATCAAACTTCATTAACAACAAAATGTTGTAATAGCTAGCAACGTCCAGGGTCCTGATAACTTATTTCCTTTTTCTTTATAGAAATTTATATTATTAATGGATTTTAGATAAAACATAGCATTATCCAGCTGCTGTTGAATATTGAAAATTTTCTGTGTCATTTGTCAATGAAAGGGAAAATTTTCTTTCTCGGATGGAAACGTTTTCTTTATCGGTCAATCCATTATTACATATGGAAAATCCAGCCAAACAAAAACTAGCGGATCCGGCCCAACAACTAGTTATGTGTGCGGATACCAATATTACCCGAACCGTCGGTTATGCAATTCGATTTAATATTAATCCAATTTCTGTAGGTTTGGACAACAGATTCGGAGTGGGTTTGAGTGTAGGTATTCGAATACCCGCCGTTTAATTAATTTTTTAAAAAGATAATCATTTTTTATATCTTTTACTATATAATTGTGTCCAATATTTAAATAAATTTAATTATTCAATGGATAATTTTATCGAGTTGGTAATAGATTCCAACAGTAAAAATGCGTTTTGATATGGATTTTGATACCTAATTACGAATAGGGTTCCGAATTCGGATATTGTATTTTAACCGGATATAATCATTCATTTGGTTAAGTTTTTGGATTATAACGCAATTATTATGTTAACCTAAAATAATTTAGCACAGGTAAACTGGCGCGCGTCAGTCACCACCCACCACGGAAGAGGAAGCCGGTCGGTGTCCCTCTCCCTCCTCCACGCTTTTATTTCTAGCAATTAATATATTGTTTGGGGTTAGTGGTAACAGTGCGGACACCACAGAAAGTGAATAAATACAAAAAAAGCTGATGAATTTACTTCACTTTTACTCACTCTCTTCCTTCTCCTTTTCCTTCACTTCTCGCACCTGATTCTCTCTTTCTCTATCTCTCTATCTTCCAAACTCTCTTTCCTCCTCTCTCTCTCCCTCCCTCCCACGAGCCTTAGCTTTCTCTCCGTTTTGCATTAGCTTCGTTTCTAGTTTTTCAGATTTTATTTCCTCTTCTCAACAGATTGGATTTTACTTTTGTTGCTGTTCAATTGCGATATTGTTCACAAATCATTGTACCAATTCAAATTCAGAGGATTTGGAGTTACTTAGGGTTTTGGTTTTTGTTAAGTTGATTTTTGGAAGATGTTTCCATGGGGTGGAATTAGTTGTTGCTTGAGTGGTGTTGCACTTTATTTACTTGGCAGGAGCAGTGGAAGGTGACGCCTTGTTTAAACTCACAAATGGTGATTGCAGTTACAAATATGTTTTGTTATGTACTTATTTGTTTGCTTATTGCTGCGGGTCTTCTGATGGTATAGGGATGCGGAGGTTCTTAAGTCGGTCTCAAGAGTCGATCAGCTTAAGGAATTAGGTATATTAACATCCCAATTGACTCCAGTTAATGTTGTTCGCACAAGACTCTTGCATTCCTTTATGATCATTTGTTTATTTAATATGCTATCAATATCTAAGTAGCTCTAGAATATAGTTGAATACATGTGATAGACGCTGCTTTAATAATTTCTTTACATGGTAAAGCGCGGAGCTTTAGATGTTGAGGTTAAACTAATTGCTGCTTAGTTTAGTGGCTCTGATATTAGTAACTTTAATAACCTCTTCACTGGTTGTGCACTTAATTTGATCAACTGTGCGTTACATCTTTTGCATATTTGGTGAAAATGTCTGTTTTTTTTTTTTTTTTTTTGGTGTGTTGGGATTTTGGTGAGGATTGAGAACCAAATTAACGAACTATTTATTACATTGTTATCCATGACATTTTGTTCCCTAAATGACGTGTGTTTTTTTTTTTCTTTCTAATTTCAGCAAAATTACTTGATACTGAAAGTAAAGTCTTACCACTGGTTGTTGCTATATCTGGAAGAGTTGGCTCAGAAACTCCAATCAATTGCGAGTATAGTGGCTTGAGAGGTGTCATAGTAGAGGAGACGGTAACACCAAATTATTGTTGCTAATTTTATTATGTGCATCATATGTGATAGTCTTTATCATTCCAACGGTATGTGAATAATCTTTTTTGTATATTCTTCAGGCCGAACAACACTTCCTTAAGCACAATGATGCAGGATCTTGGATTCAAGATTCAGCCTTAATGCTGTCAATGAGTAAAGAGGTCCCATGGTACCTGGTGAGGCAGAACTCTTTTCTATATATTCGTTTGTGTATGTGCATGTGCTCGTCTGGAATGCTAATCATATTGCATACATAGTAATTAAAGGCGCAAGGCAGGGCTGCTGGAGCCTCGGTTCTTGCCCGAGTGAGGTGAGATGCAAAAATAAAAAAAATTAATAAATATATTACAACTTAAAAATTAAACAAAAAATTCTCATTTATAACATTGAACATTTAAAATCTTGAATTACACCATTAAATGATTAGAATTTCTAAATATGATTGAAAGTAGTATCTGTTCCTTTTAATGCCTGGTTACATTAATTATATTACAAATGGTATTTTCTATTTTTTATTGCAATTTTGCAAACCAGAAAAAAATCATAACCTATTATGTTTGGTAAGCCATTGAATTAGAGAAGAGAGTAGAAGCAAGAGAGATTGAAAGAGAGAGACATATGTTAATTTCAATGTCTGAGAGGTAGAGAGACATGCCTTAGTTTCGAATGACTGAGAGAATCTGTTGCTGATTGAAAATTGTTTCTTCTTTTCTTCTTCTTTTATTATTATTATTATTATTATTAATGTAAATATATAATATATGAATAGTGAAGATGGCTAGATCATATAATCATGAAAGGAAACTTCAGCTAACTATGCATGGGGAAAAATTGAAAAAGGCCTATCCTACAGCTAATATTATAAAACACAGCACAAAACCCTAAAATATATGTTCAGCTATTGAAAACACAAAGGCAAGCCTGTTTTTGCACCTCGTGCCTGCAAGGCGCGCACCTTTGTGCTTGAGCCCTTGCTTGGACAACTTGCCCGCCTTTTGATGTTCAAGGCATCAGCCCCTGCGCGCAAGTGAAGCACGCGTTTAATAACTATGATTGCGTAATTGTTTAAGTCAAACACTGTTGCCTAAAGTCTAAATGTATTTCATATGATGTTTGGTTGGTTAAGAAACCCACCAATTGTGTTTTGGGATCTTGTGTCAGGATGATGGGACTGATCGAGTATTTGTCGTGGGGGCCCGAGGTGCCTCAGGTTTTGCATTAACTGTTGGAAGTGAAGTTTTTGAGGAGTCTGGACGATCTATTGTGCGCGGGACGTTAGACTATCTCCAGGGCCTCAAGGTTTGGATTGTTCTTTGTTTTTCCATATATGGAGTTGTGCTTGCACTGTCGAATCTTGTTTGATTATTGTAATTTCAGATGCTTGGTGTGAAGCGTATTGAAAGGGTGCTTCCAACTGGCACTTCATTGACTGCGGTTGGCGAGGTATGTTATTTTTTTGCTCAATAATTTGAATCATTTACATTTGTCTTTATTGTACACTTTTGGTGGGTTGCCAATTCCATTGTAATTAATTATGAGATTACTATATGCATCATTGGGGACTATGATGGCTGCAGAATTAGCTTTTTCAAATTTTGAAGTATAGATCAATTTCAGTAGGTATTTGCATAGTTGATGATGTAAATGTGTTATCAAATTTTGCAAGTATAGTTGAAAAATTTTAGTGCACTATTGGCATCATCATTAATCTTGGAGAGAAGGAAAAGAAAGAAAAAGAGATTTTTTTGGGTTGCGGGGTGTGTGGATTTGTGATTCCACGCTCTTGCTTTTTGGCCATGTCATTTTGATTCGTTTGTGAGAGGTTTTCCACGTTATAAGATATCAAACTATTCCATTAATGCCTTCCAGCCAAAATGTAACTATCGTCTGGGATTACTTAGCTCTTATCCAAGGGAACATCAAAAGAACAGCAATGACTAGAACTTTTTTATGTTGGACTACACACGAATGTTTTACAGTTATGCTGTGTTTGGTAAGCCGCAATGGAACGTAATGTAATGTAATCAGAAGTATGTTTAATGTAATGTTTACTTTAGAATGATTTCGATTACATTCCATTACGTTCCAAAATTATATTAGAAATGTTTTCGATTATATTCTATTATTGCTCCATTAAGGCTTACCAAACATAGCCTTAATGTGACCATTGCTCCCATTTTCACGGTCTATCATTCTGAATATTTGCTGTAATCAAATTCTTAATTTCCTAGCCTCTCAATGTTGGAAACCGAAGTATATTGGGTTTATCATATTCGTTTGATGCTATTTCAGTTTCTTCAATCTATGAGCAGGCTGTCAAAGATGATATTGGAACAGTTCGGATTCAGCGTCCCCATAAAGGGCCATTTTATATATCTCCAAAATCTATTGATGAACTCATTGGAAATTTGGGAAAGTGGGCAAGGTTCAGATTCTTGCACATAATACTTCCTTTCCCTTTGACATTAACTAACAAAGATGAAACTATTAAAACATATGGAAGTTTGTGTATCAGGTGGTACAGATACGCCTCAGTTGGCTTGACAGTTTTTGGTGTTTTTCTAATTGCCAAGCATGCCTTAGATTATATTATGGAGAGAAGGCGTCGTTGGGAGCTGCAGAGTAGGTATGTATCATCGTAGTTAATCATTTTGTTTTATGGAAATGAAAATGAACGATGGATTGGTGAAGCTAAAGTTCAAATATGATGTTTTATTTTTAATAACAAGACAATTATAATATAGCAGCATGTGTTTGCAAGTAAATTAGTGAAGGTCTGTTGGGCCACACTTCAAAGTATTGTTTTTATTTTGTTATGCAGTGCTATAATGAATTCTTAGAATTATTTTTATCATATTGACTATTTTAATACAAAATATTTTATTTCATTTTGCAGTGCTATCTATGACGAATTGTTAGAATTAATTTATCACAATGAAAAATTTTAATACAAAATATGAATGCGTTTTTCCAATATGCATGAGCATCTGTCTTAATAAATGATTACCAAGAATCCAGTGGATATTCGAATTCATAATGCAAGTCTGGTTGCTTTGGTACTGGTCTTAGAAGTAAGAGACTGTTTCATGTCCCAAGAATGAACAGATTCTGAAAATGCGAGACAAGTTGTCTTTCAACATCAGCAGGTTGTTCAGACTGAAGGCTGGTCTGCCTCTAACGAGTCATTCTGAAGGGCACACTTGGCATTAGGTTACTTGTGGAGGTCTCTTCTGTTTTTAAATTGTGTGTACATGCAATTTATATGTGAAAGTTTAGATCTTGCTCAGTTCCTAGCTTAGGTGATCCCTTGGAAAGGATTTCATCATTTTATATTGTAATCATACTTGTATTATATTAGCCTACCAGCCAGCTATCTACTTACATTCTTCTTATTATCCATTTTGACCAATAGTGGAATTTGCAGGGTTCTTGCTGCTGCTGCTGCTAAGAGACAAGATCAAGATTCTGAAGGTAAATTTGCTTATAACAGTTATTTTGAAGAGAATAATATGATGATAGATTTTTGCAATCATTTTTTAGGTTCAAATGGAAAAGCTGAAAATGGATCAGACAATGGTAAGAGGGAACGCCCAATTCCAGATCTATGTGTGATATGCCTTGAGCAGGAGTATAATGCTGTTTTTCTTCCGTAAGTTCATTCTCAACTTACACATAAATATTATGCATATTTAGAAATGCACAGGCACACAAAGACGTTATAAGGTCATATAGTTATATATATTTTTATGTCTTCATTTATCTGGTCTTTAGGCCTTACTTGCACATAACTGCAAAAGATTTTTTGGAATAATTTTTCTTCTTTGTTTAGAGAGTGGCATGTTCTGAATTCTGAGTGATTCAGTTGTATGCTCATTATTATATATTCCACAGGTGCGGCCATATGTGCTGTTGTACAGCCTGCTCTTCACATCTGACAAACTGTCCTCTTTGCCGGAGACGTATAGAGCAGGTAGTGAAGACTTTCCGTCATTGAAGATTCACTTCTGAGAGCAAGTATCCTGGGTAAAGAAACTTGTCATAAGGACCTGATTTCTTTGCGCATAAAGGATTTTCATGTATCTTTCTAAGATTGTAGATTCCTTCCCAACGGATGTCCTGTCATCATTCCTGTTTGTGCCGAGAAATTTTTCGGTCCTTGTACCACCTAGGTACCAAATTCATTTTTCACAACCATCTTTTAAAACTACAGAGGTTTTATAGTCAAGCACCCCTGTAACTTGTTGCCATTCAGAGGTATATATATATATTGCTGTCTATAGTAGGTGTTGAAGAGGAAATGAAAGTTTCATTAATGCAGCTGCCTTTTATTCCAGTTCTTATAAGCAATCGTTTAATAGAAATGTAATTCTTCTGAAATTGGTGACGCTGCCTCTTATGGTTGACACATACTGCAAATCTAATGATTATACCTTGAAGAGATAATATGCATTTTTAGAGATAGCCTGTCCTCAAACGTGGATAGGGACTGGAGTGAATGGGCGCATGTATGCAGCTCTGTGATTGTCTGTTGAATGGATATTGTAAACCAACCTTCTTTCCCCACTTTTGCAATTGTAGAATGTGTAAGCAACTGAGAAAGAACATTCCTTTTTTTCTTTTTTTTCCTGCTTTTTTTATTTTGTGCTGGACATTACTACAAGTTTTCTTTTTCTCAATTCATCTTAGGTTGTAAAATTTATGGATGGGAAAGGGTTTTAATTGAGAAGCTGAATGAGGGACAAATTTGAGCATTTGTCAAAAAATAAAAAATTTCTTATACTTGCATATTCGTTCCCATTATAAGGAGATAGCAGATAAAGATCTACAAGTGTGTATATCATCTGGCATAAATATTTCAGATTCCTTTTCCCAGTGCTCCAAAAAGAGGTAAAAGAAAATTATCCACGAATCTTTTTCCTGGACAGCTTGCAGAGGATTTTCATGTTTTGCATTTCCTGTTGTGAATCTGAAATGTCCATTTCTTGGAGTTTTACTGCATAATTTGAAAAAATTATTGGATGGAAGCGTATGATCCACCTTCTTCCCGTGTCATGCTTATTACAATTTGAGATTCCTGCAATGGAGGTTACTTCACGCCATATTTCGGTACGGGTCCAGAATCTGATACTTTGTTGATGCTGATGTAAAGTCATCGAAACGTACTGATATTTTCTTCACTTGTGTCATTTTTCAAGGAGAAAACTACCCTCTAATCTAATATTTTAGCTTGAAATTTAAGCTGTTCTTATCATATTCTATTTTTATAAAGAAAACATGGAAGTGGTATATAACCTAACAGTAACAGGGTGAATCATTACTTGGTTTAATGAAATTTATAAGTAATAATTAGTTGAAATAATCTTTTTGTTAATCCTTTTCGTTAAATTGTGATAAAATGTCGAAGTTCTTTTATTATTATTATTATTATTATTATTATTATTATTATTCTAAGGATCACCAATTTTTTTAATTAAATAAAAGTTTATTCAAAATAACTAGCCATTTAAATGACATTTTTACTTCAGCAAAATCTGCTGATTACTTATTTTTTAACCTGCAATTAAATGCACACCAAGTCATTATTTCAATAGTAAGTACATATGCGATCTCGTAATAGATACAAACCTGCAATTAAATAAGTCAAAATATTTTAACTAAAACAAAAATATGAGGCTCCATTAACAAATAAAAGTTTGAGGACTTAATGGAGCAAAACTCAATAAATTTTGGAGCTTAAATATGTTTTTTTTTTTCCCTCTAATTGTTCATTCACACATCCTAGATTCCTAATAGTCTAATACCATCACATCGTTTTGAAAAGTTGACAGGGTTTTTTTCTTTTCTTTTTAGTAAACATTCAGAATCTTTCTCCATCACACTGGCAAATTATCATCATTTTGTTATTCACAAGTTGCTTCAGCCATCACCTTCTGCTTAATATCCCAATACATAAGACAGTATAAAATCCAAATCCTTCAGCCTGACAAAAGCTACCGTTGCTATCAGCTTCTGTTCATTTTCTTCTTCATAACTTCTGAAACAGAAAAATAATTTCCATGGATGTATATGAAAAGATCAACAAGGCAGTTACTGTCTGTTCTGCTATCAAAACACTTCGCGGTTCTTCACCGTCAATTCCTGTGAAAACCAGACCAAATTCTTCAGAAAATCCCAAATCATTCATAACCCAAAAGGGCAAGGCGGTTGAGAAGCCTAAGCCAATTCCAGCAACATATATTGCCAATCATGGCCAAGTAACCAATACAGAAGAAGGAAAGAAACTGGAAATGCAAATTGAAGATAGCTTCACTGACTATATCAATCGAGTAAAGATCAAGATGTCAAGAACTATATCAAATATTAGTACTGATGTGCCAATGCCTAATAATATTAGTGATCATGGAAAGAATGCATCAGCAAAAGATGAGTTTTCAGAATATCTTGATCGCGCCAGGATTAAGATCAGAACTACATCCAGTATCGGTGGAGGGAACTCACAAATTTTTTAAGTATATATAATTACTACAAGACATATCTTCTTTATGTTTATTGATGAATAATATTTGTTGTTGTTGTACGAGATGTACCTCTTCATTTTTTTTCCCTGAATGTCCGCTTAAAGCTTTAAGCTATAATATTAAGTTTGTGTATTGATATTACTAATTTTAGCATCATCTTCCAAAAATGTTGGTTACTGGTATGAAAAAAGGCTGTTAATGGCGCTTTTTTTTTTTTTTTTTTTTGAATATATCACAGCCTTTATATTAATATATGCTAATCAGAGGAGGGATATGCTTTCTGTCTTCTTAAGCATGTCCATTACTTGATAGAAATACTTCGTAATAGTATTCTGATGCTGTTACACTGCCAACTCTACTGCATCAGTTTTGTCTTCAAAATCGAATTATTGAAGTTGCCGAACAAACCCTAGGTATAGGCAAGTCTTATACAATAACTTATACCCAAGATCATGTTTCAATATCCAAAAAAAACATTTTTAAAAAAGAAAATTTTTTGTACCAACTAAAAACCAAAGCAGATTCGAAGCGGCTGACCCGGCCGAATTTATCCAGTTTTGAGCGGTTTAAGGTCAAGCTGGCTGGTTCAAATAATGAATGCATGGGCTTGAAAGTTCCGGATATGAGCTCAACTAGAACTGGAAAATGGCTGGTTCATGGTTCAACCAGTTGAACCGACTGGTCTGATCCGAATTTCAAAACACTGAAAAATAAGACAGATTATTGCAGGTCTGCAGCTTTTATCATATAGATAAGCTATAAAAGTATCTTTTTCTAATTATTGGAAATATCTGAAAATGCATGATGCACTGCATGTTAATATTTAAGGAAAACATTTGCGTTCATCAATTAGGTAATTGTCTGGAAGAATTAGAGATTGAAAAGAGGAAAGGTTCTTCCTCATTGAAACTTCAAGTGCTAGCTAGGCAAAAATGAAAGGAAAAAAGAAAGGTCTGAAAGGAACAAGAAAGGTGCGATACACATTGTATCACATAGCTAAAAAAGGCATAAGATTCTGAAAATTTTCTTAGTGGCATTCCTTGACTTGTAGACTTTGGTAGCTTGGAAGCATATTCTCTTATGGAAATGAAGGGCTAATGCCAACTGATTGGCTTTTCCTCTCCCAATTCTGTTGGATTTAATTTTCTATTGTGGGCTTAATATGTAAAATTAAATATGTACAGCAGTCCAATTGTAAAGTCAATTTCAAATGTGGTCTTGATTGTGAATAATTGACTATTGAGGTATCAACTAATTATAGATATTAAGTGTAGAGACCATTATATAATTCCTATTTCGTTAAAGGACCGAAATAGGAATTGTACTAACTCTACAGGTATATAAAGGTCGTGGTCCCCAGAGGAGTTGAATACGATTCAGTTTTACGTTCCTTTCGTACTGCTTCCGCTAAATCGATTCTTCAATTCTCTGGAAGGCTGCAAACCTAATTCTACACATTAAGATCGACAAACAACGATGTCAGGTACGCAACCTTTTCTTATTCAATCTGTTTTGTTGAATCTAGTGGTTTGCACGATCTAGGTTATTGTGGAATTATTTGAGATTAATTCTTAACAAGTGGTATCAGAGCCTTGTGCATAATTGCTAGATTTTAGATTGATTTTCGTATGTTTTCTTTTTATTTGTTTACCCTACTATTTACGAATTGAGGGTTTTGTTTAATAAAAAAAAAAAAATTTTGTTCTCACTGTTCTTCGGATTCTCCAAGAACAGGTAAGAGGTTTTGAACTAACGCCATTGACGATTAATTGTTCGTTTGGTATTTTGTTGTTTTTTTGGTGGCCGGATCTTGTTTAAAAAAAAAAAAAAAAAAAAAAAAAAACAAAACAAAACAGTATAGGTTTCTTTGAAGAGAGTCGGCGGAAAGGAGTTTCCGTCTCTTGTTGGTTTTAGGGTTAGGGATGAAAAATTACGGTTTGGTCCCTGAAAAATTTCGTATTAGGTCCCTAAATTTTCTGTAACTTCAGATTAGGCCCCTAAGTTTTTGTAACTTCAGATTAGATCCCTAAGTTTCTGTAACTTCAGATTAGGCCCCCTAATTTTCTGTTTTTTAGTATTAGGCCCCTAATTTTTTGTTTTCTTTCGTTTAGAACCCGAACTTTGTTTATTCAAATTTATTTAGTCCAATTTTATAACTTAGTCTCTAATTTAGTGACTTAAAGACTAGATTATAATTTTTTTTTGGGCTAAATAATTTTAGATTATTAAATATTTAGACAATCAATTCATTTAATTGCAATTGTTTTGTTTTAATTACAATTAAATGAATTAATTTGTCGACTTGAGATTAAAATTTGGAGTGATTAAGTCCCTATTCTGTTTGATATTTATTAAAATAAATTGATTTGATCAATAAGTCACCAAAGTGACCTCTATTGCTTGAATTGATTTATTTTAGAATATTAGACAGGTGTATTAGAATTCGTTGCGGATAGTTAATCGGCCCAAAGGAAGGTTGCTATCTGGCTGAGTTTTGAATACATGTTGGCAATAAGTATGTGATAATTGTTTGATTATTTTCATGACAATGATATATCGGCCCAAAGGAAGATTTATTATTTGTCAGGACTATGTTATCAATATTTGATTGCTGCGTTGAGATACTAATTACAAGTTAATGTTTTACATCCAAAGATGAGAATATTAATGTTGTGTCTGTATCTTATTTCCATTTTTTGATCTCTACTTATGTGAATTGTTTCATTTGTGGATTGTGAGCTTATACTTATCTATTTGTTTATTTTCTCCGATGTCAGCTAACATGTCATTTAATCCTGATTGTGTCCCTAAACTTGAGGGATCAAATTTTGAGTCTTGGAAATCAGACATTATGATCTTTCTGGGCTGTATGGATTTGGATCTTGCATTCAGGATGGACGAACCTGCTCCTCTTACTGATACGAGCACTGATGTTCAAAGGGTTCAGTATGAGAAGTGGGAGCGTTCTAATCGCTTAGGTCTGATGATCATGCAGAAAGGAGTCCCAGAACATGTTCGAGACTCTGTCTCAGCTGAAAAGAACAATGCTCAAAACTATCTTGCCGAGCTGGAGAGGGCTTATGTCAAGAATGACAAAGCCGAAGTGGGAACACTTTTAGGAAAATTAACCTCCATGAAGTTTGCTGGCAATGGTGGTGTTCGGGAGCATATTCTTAGCATGTCTCAGATTGCAAAGAGACTGAAGGCGCTGGGTATGGCTTTACCAGATGACCTTTTAGTCCATATGGTTATGAATTCTCTTCCTTCTCAGTATGGACAAATTAGGACTTCCTATAATTGTCAGCCGAATAAATGGACTCTTAACGAGCTCATTTCTCATTGTGTTGATGAGGAGGAAAAGATGAATTCTAACAAAAGAGAGAGTGCTCATTTTGTTTCTTCAGCTGGGAAGGGCAAGAACAAGAAAAGAAAGAGGCCTTTTGCAAAGACTGTTGAAAAGGCTATTGAGAAACCTGCTGCTGCTACTGCTGTAGATCCAGTACAAAAGAAGCCTTATGTGCCAAAATGCTTCTTTTGTGGAAAGACGGATCACTTGAGAAAGGACTGTCCTAAATTTGCTATTTGGCTTGCAAAGAGGGGTAAGTACCTTGTTTTAGTCTGTTGTGAAGTTAATTTAACTTCAGCTCCTAAAAACACTTATTGGATGGATTCTGGTGCTACCGCTCATATAAGTGTTTCATTGCAGGGCTGCCTCAACTACAGAAAGCCAACTGACGGTGAAAGATACGTCTATGTAGGAAATGGCGATCCGGTTGAAGTAGAGGCAATTGAACATTTTAGATTATGTTTAAGTACTGGTTATTTTTTGGATCTTATAGATACTTTTGTTATTCCCTCTTTTAGAAGGAATTTGATTTCTGTTTCCTTTTTGGACAAATCTGGTTTTCATTGTTCTTTTGGAGACAGTGTATTCACTTTATCTATGAATTCAAAAGTTTTGGGTACTGGTTGCTTGAATGAATGTGATAATCTATATATGTTAGACATTGATACTAGTTATCATGAATCCCTGCATGTTACTACAAGAGGTACCAAAAGAAAGTTGAATATTGATAACTCAGTTGTACTTTGGCATAGACGTTTGGGTCATTTATCCAAATCGAGAATTGAGCGTCTTGTTTCTGATGGTATCTTAGATACACTTGATTACACAGGTTTGGATTCTTGTATTGAGTGTATTAAAGGAAAACAGACTAAACAAAAGAGACTAGGTGCCATTCGGTCATCCAATGTTTTAGAACTGATTCATACAGATATTTGCGGTCCATTCCATATTGCAACTAGAAATGGCCAAAGATATTTTATATCATTCATTGATGACTATTCTCGTTATGGTTACTTATATCTCATTCATGAAAAATCTGAGTCTTTGGACGTGTTTAAATCTTATAAAGCCGAAGTTGAAAATCAACTAGGAAAGAAGATTAAATCTGTTCGATCTGACCGTGGTGGTGAATATTATGGTAAATATGACGGTTCAGGCGAACAACGTCCAGGACCTTTTGCGCTTTTCCTACAGGAATGTGGAATTGTCCCTCAATATACAATGCCTGGTACTCCCAGCATGAATGGTGTATCTGAGAGACGTAATAGGACTCTTATGGATATGGTAAGGAGTATGATTAGTCATTCTACTTTACCAGAGTCTCTGTGGGGTGAAGCGTTAAAGACAGCAGCTTATCTTCTCAATAGGATTCCATCTAAAGCAGTTGCTAAAACACCTTATGAACTTTGGACTGGACGTAAGCCTAGTCTAAAGCATCTTCATGTTTGGGGATGTCCAGCTGAAGCAAGGCCTTACAAGCCGAATGAAACAAAACTGGACTCCAAAACTATCAGCAGCTACTTTGTTGGATATTCTGAGCGGTCTAGGGGTTACAAGTTTTATAATCCTACTTCCAGAACTTTTTTTGAAACGAGAATTGCAACATTTTTTGAGGATGTTGATTTTGGAGGGAGAAATAAAGAAAGAAACATTGTCTTTGAAGAGGAACCAAGTAAGGATGATTCGGTTCTCATTCCTTTTGTTGTTTCTGATAGCGTACAGACTCCAGTTGCTCCTGTCACTATTCAAGATCCAATTCAAGACAATGCTATTCTTCCTCAAGAACAAATTCAACAACCTCAAGAATTAGAGTCTGTTCAAATGCCTTTGAGGAGATCTACTAGGGAGAGAAGAAGTGCTATTCCAGATGATTATATAGTGTTTCTTCAGGAACATGAGGATACTGTAGACATGATAGATGATGATCCAGTTAGTTTCTATCATGCCATGCAGAGTTCTGACTCTCATAAGTGGATTGAGGCAATGAACGAAGAGTATAAGTCTATGCAAGACAATCAAGTTTGGGATCTTGTTCAATTACCTGAAGGAAAGAAACCCATTGGTTGCAAATGGATATTTAAAACCAAAAGGGATTCTCAAGGTAATGTGGAGAGATATAAAGCACGTCTTGTAGCAAAAGGCTTTACTCAAAAGGAAGGGATTGACTATAAAGAAACCTTCTCTCCAGTTTCTTCGAAGGATTCTTTTAGGACAATCATGGCCTTAGTTGCAAATCTTGATCTTGAGCTTCATCAAATGGATGTTAAGACTGAGTTTCTCAATGGCGACATTGATGAAACAATATATATGGTGCAACCAGAAAGTTTTATAATTGGAGATCCAAAACATCTGGTATGCAAATTAAAGAAATCCATTTATGGACTCAAGCAAGCTTCTCGTCAATGGTACTTTAAATTCAACCAAGTAATTGTCTCGTTTGGCTTTGAGGCAAATACTGTTGAAAATTGTGTGTACCATAAGTTCAGTGGGAGTAGGTTTATCTTTTTGGTCTTATATGTGGATGACATACTTCTTGCTACTAATTGTAAAGTCTTGCTACATGAAACCAAAGTTTTTCTTTCAAAGCATTTTGAGATGAAAGATTTAGGTGAAGCTTCTTTTGTTTTAGGGATTCAGATACATCGAGACCGTTCTCGAGGTATTCTTGGATTATCACAAAAGAGCTATATTGATAAAGTGCTCAAGAGATTTAGTATGCAGAATTCTAGACCATTGGATACCCCTATTGCAAAAGGTGATAAATTTAGAAATCAACAATGTCCAAAGAGTGAACTTGAAATTCAGGAAATGCAAAAGGTTTCTTATGCGTCAGCTGTAGGAAGTCTTATGTATGTTCAAGTTTGTACTCGTCCAGACATTTCTTTTATAGTTGGCATGTTAGGTAGATATCTCAGCAATCCAGGAATGGATCATTGGAAAGCAGCCAAAAGAGTCATGAGATATCTTCAGAGGACTAAGGGACATATGCTCACATATAGGAGATCAGATCAGCTTGAGATCATTGGGTATACTGATTCTGATTTCGCTGGATGCCAAGATAGTAGAAAATCCACATCTGGCTACGTTTTTCTATTGGCTGGCGGTGCTATTTCTTGGAAGAGTGTGAAACAAACTCTAGTGGCAACCTCCACCATGGAAGCTGAATTTGTAGCATCTTATCAGGCATCCAATCAAGCTATTTGGCTGAGAAACCTTGTCACTGGGCTGCGTGTAGTAGGTGGAATAGAAAGACCACTGAAGTTGTATTGTGACAGCAAGTCAGCCGTTTTATTCTCCAACAACAACAGGAGCTCTTCTCGATCAAAACACATTGAGATTAAGTTCTTGGCTGTGAAGGAGAGGGTACAGAGTGGACAGATATCCTTAGAGCATATTGGAACAAACTCTATGATTGCGGATCCGCTTACAAAGGCAGTGATACCGAAAGTTTTCCATGAGCACACCGCTCATATGGGTATCGTTTTGTTTGAGACTGTCTAGTTTTAGTGGGAGTTTGCTCTTTATGCATACATTATGTTTTTGAATGCTCTATTTTATTTTGGATATGTTTTATTATGAAATTTTGTTGAGTACTCATTTTGGTTGATGGTTACACTCTGTATTATTATTATTGTTTTGCTTGATCTCACTTTTGTTGGTGACCAGTTGGAAACAGACATGATGATCACATTACATGTAGTTTTCATGCTACACTTCTATAATGAATCTATGTCATTTAGGGGTATTGGTAATGTAGTTGATGATGAACTTAGTCATGAGATCTATGGCGAATGTTTCTTCAGCTCTTTATCAATATAACTAATGGACGAGATTGTTTTTGGATACCTTGTATGACTGCGTTTGTTGAGCTCATTTTGGTGTATGTATTTTATTTAACATATGTTCGCCCAAGTGGGAGATTGTTGGATTTAATTTTCTATTGTGGGCTTAATATGTAAAATTAAATATGTACAGCAGTCCAATTGTAAAGTCAATTTCAAATGTGGTCTTGATTGTGAATAATTGACTATTGAGGTATCAACTAATTATAGATATTAAGTGTAGAGACCATTATATAATTCCTATTTCGTTAAAGGACCGAAATAGGAATTGTACTAACCCTACAGGTATATAAAGGTCGTGGTCCCCAGAGGAGTTGAATACGATTCAGTTTTACGTTCCTTTCGTACTGCTTCCGCTAAATCGATTCTTCAATTCTCTGGAAGGCTGCAAACCTAATTCTACACATCAAGATCGACAAACAACGATGTCAGGTACGCAACCTTTTCTTATTCAATCCGTTTTGTTGAATCTAGTGGTTTGCACGATCTAGGTTATTGTGGAATTATTTGAGATTAATTCTTAACAAATTCTTCCATGGGTAGCACACAATTTAGCAGATCAAAACTAGTCATTTAAGAAACTGAATGGGGTGTGAACTAACTTTGGAATCCTTGTCGTTTTGAAGCAAGAAAAGCAAAAAGACTTCCGCGACACAACCAATTTCCCTGTCAGAGGTTCTTCACATCAATTATTTTGTTTGACAATTCTGCTGAAATTAGCAAACTGAACCATTATTTTCTCAAGGATCATCACATCAATTACTTCATCTTAGTTTCAAGCTGTACTTATTAGATTCTGCAGGAAAATGATCACCAAAGTAGAGAATGTGGTTCCAAACTTCCAATAATTTCCATGTATAGACTTCTTTACACTCTTTATTACCAGCAATTATTAGGAATATTAGACAAAACGTCCAATCAAAATTTCTGCTCATAACAACTCATTTTCACGCAAGAATCACGAGGAATATGATCGATCTATCTGTGTTATTATTTTATACAGTATAAAATCCATCTCCTGGAGCCTTTCTAACTTGCAGTTGCCTCAGCCTTTTCCTTTACCTTCACCTTAGCAAACTCTTAGGCATGCAAAGAATGGAAAAGAAAGGCAATAGATGCCCCATCGAAGTGTGTGAGAAGATGTGTAGAACAGTCATGATCTCTCCTGCCTCCCAAACCATTCGTCGCATCTCTGCTCGCCTACACTCTAGGCCTGAAAACACCATTGATATGATCCAGTCCAAACCCAATTCTTCAAAACCCAAAGCAAAGAGAACTAGGCAAGCAACTGAAGCTGTTAAAATCCAATATGATTACTCAAGCCTATCTCCTCCAAATGAGAAACCCAAGTCATCATCAGCTACTCCATTTGAGCTCATTCAGAAGAAATCCCATGGAGCTGAAGTTACTGTCAAACCTGAACCTACAGCAGAAAATACAATTCATGGTCAAGGAGCTAAGGCTAAACCTGAAAAAGTTGTCAAACCATCTCATGTCACCATTGAACATGAGAAATCAGGAGTCCACATTGAAGATAGATTTACTGACTTTATCAAACGCGTAAAGATTAAGATTGGAACTGTGTCACATCCTGGTGAAGAAAAGAATGCTTCAGGAAAAGGTAACTTGGATAATACTTCAGGAAAGGATAAGTTCTCTGATTACATTGATCGTACAAAGCATAAGCTCAAAACGACATTAAGCCTTGCTGGTGGAAAGAGCAAGTCTTTCAAGTGAAGAGAGATAGAGGCTATGCCTATGAACTAATTTCAATTAAAAGGTAATTTGATGAATAAAGATTGTTTCTATTTCAGGATTTGTGATACATAATACTTTTATTATGGATCAAATAATTGTCAAGTATCTTCCTTTTTTTATTGTTTTTTTCATTAAAAATATTGCTGTCTGTATTAAAATCCTTAATTGTAAGGTTTATATTTGGATTGATGAAATTATTATTTATTTTTAGCTAAATTTCTATCAAAGGTTTACATGATGCATCCTTGAATATTTCCTTAATTGTTCAGAAATAGGTTCCTGTTTGGAATGAGAAAATGTGAAATAGGTTCAGAAATAGCTAAATTTCTGCAGGCGCGTCAGGCTTTTAGTTTAGGCTTTCGGTTAGGGCCCAGACCAACCATATTAGACTACAGGCTCGCAGGCCCACTTGTAGTTAGCCCAGGCCACCTTGTTGACCTAAAAATATCCCATTTTAAGTTAATTCATTTAACGCATGCATATGGGAAAAAAAAAATGCTACAGGATGAATTAAAATAACATAACAACATGTAACAATATTTCAACTTCGGAATCCAAAGATTTCAATTTGATAATTGTTGACCTTAATGCCGACTTAACTAAGAACAACGTAAATTGAAAATAAAAAAAATTCATTACGTGGACTTCAACTAATTTAAAATTAAAATATGGTCCTTTTGTAACAATATTCATTTTATAATTGTATGGACGATGCAAATTAGGGAACTGAGTTGTCAATTTGTCATGATTTAGTCAGTTAGCTCTGGCAATTCCTTGGCTCCATTTAGAAATTTTTCATTTTCTGTTTTTACTGTTTTGTTTTTGTTAAATGGCCATTCCTTTTTTGTTATTCTTATCGATCCAAACTAACCTTTTTCCCTTCTTTTTGGGGTCAAGGATTTGGTTTGTACGTATTGATATATCATATGTAAAAAAAGGTTGTTGCAGCAACAGTTTATTGCATTGTCTTCTTCTTCGTAGGAGTTAACTTAGGCAAAGGCAGTGAACAGAATAAATTAATGGAGGAAACAACAGAGAAATTGTAGTAATATTGGCATGACACCATTAGAGCTTTTTGGGGTTATTGAGAAGCAAAGATTTGTTGGCACTTGTCTTTCATCTATACTTATATATTTTTCCAAAAAAAAAAAAAAAAAAAAGAAATTATATAATGCAACGGTAATGCTACGTCATATATTAAACCAGTTCAAATGATAATTCAATAATAATTACCAATTTGCCAATCAGGTGATGGTTTGATTGTTCTTTTTAACTTATGTAAGGAATAGGAGATTTTGAATTCGAGTCCTCTCAACCATAGTTGTTTGCACCAATTTAGTATTATTTTGACCTATAAAAGGCTCTATTGAAGTAAAAGAATAACTGCCAATTTCAACAGCTTTTTTTATTATTTTATATTTTTAATTTCATTTTACGCATATGTATAATTATCTAAAGAAGTCAATATTGGAATGCTACACTTGTTGTTTCTTTTTGTTATATTTTCTCTCCCTTTTTTTCAGTCTCTCTGTGCCAATATAGGGTCTAGCTTCCAAAATGTATGACCTTTTATTATTTTTTTTTATTGGGAAGGAGTTTTTGAAACTGAATCTCTTGTCAGACTATAGATACACTTAACATTAAGCTATGTCTTAGCGTGAAATGTACGATATTTCTTAGTGAAAAAATCATATTAATTTGAATAATCTAAATAGCCTATGCATATTACTAATAAAGCACAATTTTTAGGTAATTGTATATATAAACTAATAATATATTCATGTTCGGATTCTCTCTCCGTATGGATGACTCAAAAAATATATTTTTTCTTCCTAAGAAAAATAAGTGTGTTTAAAATAAATATTCACCTACCGCCATTATGTATAGGTGTGTGTGTGGCGAGGGTCAAGCTCTAATGATCAAGCGGCCCATGCTGGCTTTGCTGTAACAAAATTATTTTAAAATCATTGACTTTGACATAATCTCCATGTGTTCTTCTGTTATTTTTATTTTTTTAAAATGGTTTAATACAGAAATTTAAAACGATTTTTGCAATTAGGTCATGAAAGCACGCCTTAATATCTTAATTAGTGAAGTATGTGTGTAGAGCTTTAGTTCCTCCAAAGGTCGAATCCATGTATCCAAAGTCAACTATTTTATTTTCTACATTTAATTATTTTATTTGGATATTTTGTTTTTTACTATCTGTTGAGTTATGTACCCTTTCCTATATATGATAGGTAGGGCTATTGAATTTCAACATTTTAAGGTAAGAAAAAAAAATTATCAAACTATAGTTTTTCCCTTTTTTTTTTTAATTAAAGAGTGGTGAAATTTATTTTAGGGTCAAGCCGACACTTTTAAGTATCTTCTTGTTTCTTAATAATTTATTTCAAAGTAATTGTATTTCATTTATTTTTTTTATATTTTAAACATGAATTCTCATTTTTTGTGTATATATATTAATATGTTTTAAATTTTTCATGGTGAGTTAATTGAAGTTGATATTTCTGGAATTGACTTCACTCAAATTGATAATAAGAGTGTTGTTTTCACTATAAATATTGCCAAATAAGTAAATTTTATAATCTTTTAAGACTTTTTCAAAAAAAATCTTAAAAATATTTTTCTTAATAAAAACTTGATTTTGACTTGTATGGTTTATACAAATTCCTTATTAGAGTAAGCTATGTTTAATAGTTGAAAAGAGAAAGAAGTAAGATTATTTTGACTCAAATAGCTTTTGTCTACAATTGGTGTATATGTGGTCCAATCAAGAAAAGAGTTCTTAAAAAATTATTACCGTTTTATCATTTGTTTCTTTGATGAATGATAAAAAATATTCTCATTTGAACTAATAAAATTAATTTTTAATTAATTTCGCATATAAAGTTAATTCATACACCGAGTGTAGATAAGTCATTCCCCTTATTCTATTATTAATTAAAATCTAAATTAATCTACACAATTCATCATGAATCTAATAAAAATGCTAAAAATGGACGGGTGAGTAAGTGCGTTGTGGATGGGTTAGTTAGCGCGGTGGCTAAGGCTCCGAGGGGTTCGAGTGGAAACTATTATAAGAGTGACTAATAACATAATAACAAAACTGAAACCTTTTTAGCTTTTGCTAAATCAAAGGAAGGAGTTGTATTCTTGTCCTATTTTAATATTGTGACAAGGAGATGTACCTCACAAGAATGATAACATAGAAAGGGCAAAGCCCGTGCGATCACAATCACGTTAGCGGAATTCAAAAAGGGAGCTATTTTAATTAATTTACACACATGACTTTTGCCCTTTCTGTCCACAAAAACCTAACTTTCAAGCAAGTCTGCTAAAGTGCAATTAAATACGTCAGTAAACAAAATTTGTAAATACTTATTTAACGAGGATACTGATAAATAATGAAAACGTTGAAAAATTACAAAAAAAAAAAAAAAAAAGATTGAAAACAAATTAACACTTTTTTTTTATTTTCTAAAATAACATATAAAATAAAAAAATAAAAAATTATCAAATTTAGCATAACAGAATGAGAATATTTAATTTTGTAAGAAAAAAGATATATTTGATTATGATCATATGTTATTCGATAATATTAGTTGGACCGGATGAATGGAAAAAATTCCTTAAATAATGTGGCCTAACATAGTTATTCTTGTTGATCTCAAACTCTGTGCCAACTCAAAATGTGTTGTAACAATCCTACAATATCTACAAAGGAATCCATATATTTTTGCCTACTTTACATATTGGATGGTCGTGATGATCCCAAGTGGCACATTCAACGTTGATTTTGGGGATGCCATCCATCTGTTTATTTGGATGGTCCACGATAAATATGCTACTTGTAATTCACAAAAAGGGGCCGGAAAACACAATACAAGTGTATCAGATAAAAAAGAGAGAGACCTTCTTTTATGGCATTGGAAAGTTGGTAAGATTCTTCTACTCACAACCATTGTTTTTTATTTTTCATTACAAGGATAATAATAATAATAATAATTATTATTATTATTATAAAATCAGGATAACTATGAATATAGTATAACTTAAATCCAATACCTACATCTCACTTGCCATTAACCAATTAAATTAGACTTGAATAAAGGAATTTAAAAAAATTGACAAAAATCTACGGATTTGAAAATAGGAATTTAAATTTTAGTTGAAGCTAATTAATTAAAATCAATATTGAATAATTTATATTTTAATATTCTCCTTTGTAAGCAAAAATGAAAATAAGAAAATATCCCTTGAAAAGAATGAAAGGACAAAAGAGGAAGAGTTTTTTTTTTAAAAAAAATTATTTTGGCCTCATTAATAATAATAGAGGAGCAATAAGTCATTAAAGAATAAGACACCTATTTGTGAATTAAAAATTGATGTTTATGCATACTGATTTAATACAGAAATGGAATTGTGATTGGCAAGTATTTAGAGAGAAAGAATAGTTTAATTTGAATTGACTTTCTCCAGGGTGATTTGGGGATTTGAATAAAGGATTGGTCCTAATCTAACTGGTACACTTTCAAATTAAGGGCACTTTTGAGATGGGCCCGTCATGCTCATGTGTGCACACTTGACTTTTGTTTGGTGGGGTCTCACATTTTTAGTTCAGCTTGGCTTGCTTACAATTTTAGTCTTTTTTTTTATTTATTATTATTAGCTAAGAAGTGAGAATCTAATAAAGCTAAACCTCAATAAAGTTTAACCAAAGGTAGGAAGTTCCCCCCACTACATGGGAATTTACATGTCTTTGTTATGCTTTTTAACTAAATCTTTTCATAGCCAAACTCGAATTTTATATATATATAAAAGATAAAAATATAGAGAAAATTAACAGATAATCAAATATAAAACTTTAAACTTTAAGGGATTCTTTGATGCTTTTTCTATTTCTTTTTATACTTTTATTTGAATAAAATATAAATTTGAAAAAAACTTTAGCTTGGAAATCATATGCCTTCCATCTTTGAATTAAAGTTTAAAGTTTTTAGTTAAGTATTGGTAATTGTAATTAATAATTTCCAAAACAAAAAAAAAAAAAAGGTTTTTAGTCAATTCACTCATTTCTAAAAGTGTTACATAATGCATATATGTAAAATTAATTGTAGAAATTTAAATTGCAGTTTTAGAAAATTAATTAATCACAAAGCATCAACTTATAACTTCACAATCTCAAAAATAATCTATTCGAATGTGAAAACATTGTTTAGAAAAATAGAATAGAATAATAATAAAATGCTTCTCCTTATCACATGCATGTAATAATTATTATTTGGAGCATGTGATTATTCTCGTAAGGCAGGTAGTGTTTTTCTTTTTTTTTTCTCTAAATAATTGAATTGATAAACTAATAATAGAGAGAATGAAATTTGATATATCAATTTTAATACTTGTTTAATATAATAAATAAATTAATAAATTCAAGTGTTTATATTTAAAAGAAAATATTTATTTGATTTCCATAAACTTGATTTTATAAAGTTCAATAATAATTAAACAAGTCCTTATATATATTTCTAATTCAAATTGTTTTTTTTTAGAACTGCAAACATGATTTTACATAAAATTATTAAAAATAAAGCTTTATGAGGGAATAAGACAGCCAAAATCTTTAGAACTAAAGAGGGGAGGCTTTTAAAATTATTAAAGTAAAATCTTTTAAAACGAAGCCGATAGAGAGAAGTGAAAATGGCGGCTTAGCTAGGGATTTAGAGTTTAGCCGGCTAAGCGGGGTGGTAGAGATTGTCTCTTGTGGTAGTAGTGGCGAAGGTATCGTGTGCATGTGCCTAAAGCGCTTTGGGTTTGGTGGCCACAGCACAAAACCAACCGCGAGAGAGAGCCCACATCACACACCTTCCTTTGCTTTCCTTCCTTGCCTGTAAGCCAACAATAGAGGCGCTTTCGATGGACCCCTCCACAACAATGGAAGGAAAACGAACCTCCTTCCCTATAGAATGGGATTGCCACTTTCGAGGGTCCTACATACATGTACCAAGTTACTGCTCTCTCCTCCTTGCTTTCACCCCTTTTTGCTAATCGCATTGATGCTTTTTTTTTTTTTTTCTTTTTCCGATTGAAATGCTATTTTGCATTTGTAATTTTAATAAATATAAATACCATATATTAATGTATTAAATTTAGTTATATGACTGAGATCCGGATTGACAAACCGTAATCATTCATTCATTAATTGCACATTGTACTAGTCTTCCATGTTTGATGTACAAAATATAATTGAACACAATTATTTATTAATTTATGTATAAAAATAAGTCTCTTGAGGTTTACTCAATCCTTGGTAGGAAGTTGAAAGTTGATCTTTGGGGTGTTATTATTTGACCTCAATGTGCGTGGCTGCTCCCTACCTTTTGGGGCTGAAACATCCCAACTCCTTGCATGATAGGATCAAAGGGAGCAAATCAGTATATATACAGCGGTAAAGATAGGGGTGGTGGGTGGCTGTCTGGCACAGAGGCAACCCTCCCTATTTTGATTCGGCTGAGAGTAACTTTTCATTTTTCATAATATATTTCATTTCTCTAAAAAGCTGAGATATAAAATGTACATATTATAAAATTTTTTTTGAAATATGTGGAATTGTCATTGTTTGTAACAACTAAATGTCAACAAATTATCCAATGCATGAAGCTTTGTATGACTGCTCATTCAAATCCCTAGAAAGTTAAGAAAAAATAATCAACCCCACCATGAAAACTATGTGATCTCACATCATACACTTCACACTAAATTCTGAAATTTCAAATTTCTAGCAAATAACAATGGTAAGAATATGTGGCCAACAGTACCATTATCTAGAAGGAGTTGCTGGAAGGAAATCTCAATACGTCAATATTGTGAACTTTCTCTCCCAAATTTACAAATAGCTGAAATTTCATTATTAGATAGCCCCAATTAGTAAAATTAATAAATTATACCTGATATTTTTTTTTATTCGTATGATATAAATATATATATTTAAATTCTTTTAACATATGGTACTTTAAGTTTTAAACTCGAATATTCTTCTTTCTTCAATAATAAGATTGTGAACTTCTTTTTTTTAAAAGGATTTAGAACTATTTTTTAAAAACCAGAGAATCATCACGATATTTGATAATTTGGCAAAAAAAAAAAAAAAAAAACAAAAGACAAATATTAGTATGGAAACGATCATCAGTTTTAATTGTTTTTTAAAAAAAAACGTGACAAAAAACAGTTAATTATTTTGGAGGCCTATTTTAGTAAATTGACTTCCAGCTTCCCCAAAAGCTCTAACTCTCAAAGTTTCACAACCGGTTTTGGTTCTACATGCACCAAAGGACCTAACCATCTTTCTTTAGCGGCCAACCAACCAAACCTTCAGTTCTGTTTGGCCACGTCAGAGCCTCTCCCAATTTGCCATGTCAGCACCTGGTCCCAACTTATGTACGGACGTGCCTCTCTCATATATACTCCTCGTTTCATCAACCAAAAACCTTCCCATGTGTGACCCCTTTGATTTCACCTGCCTCTCTCTCTTCGTATTTTTTCTTCCTTGCTCCCCGATATTCTCAGCCGATATCTCGCCCGGAAGGTAACAGTCCACACTCTGAACGCCGGTGTTTCGGAGTTTTAAGAGGTGAAATACTACGTAACATAGAAGAATTAGTCCACCTTACTTATCACTGATGCCGATGGCGGCTGGGCCAGCATCGCCGACGGATCGAGCTGTCCCCCCGGTGATGCCTGCTGTGGTTCCCGTACAAACGCCTCCAATGTTGATGGCGGACGCTTACGCCAAAGACGCCATTCTCGGCTGGTTTCGCGGGGAATTCGCTGCTGCCAACGCCATAATTGATGCGCTGTGCAGTCACCTGGCGCAGGTCAGCGGAAGCGGAGGAGCAGGATCGGAATATGATTCGGTTTTCGCTGCCATACATCGGAGGAGGCTGAACTGGATCCCAGTGCTCCAGATGCAGAAATATCATTCGATTGCTGACGTGGCGGTGGAACTAAGGCGAGTGACTGAGAGGAAATTGAATGAAAAGAAATGTGAAATTGAGAAGAAGAATGAGGTAATGTTGAAGGAGGTGTATTTGGATGAGAAAGAGAAAGTTGATGAGAAAGTGAGGGAAAGTCTGGAAAGTGGTATTGATGACGGTGACGACGGCGGCGAGGTTGTTGAAGAGGAGGATTCGCCTGAAAGTGATATAACTGATTCAGGTAAGTATAATCTTTTATCCTCAAAAATAATTACTTTCTATACAAAGGAGCTTGCCTTTTGTCTTCTCTCATATTTAGTAATTTGAATGAGAATTTTGATCAGTCAGTAGCGAGTGAGCTTTTGATGATTTTGTTTGTGTTTGTTCTCGGAAATCGTGATCGGGACTGACAATCGCTCACAAGTGATTTTACATTAATTTTTCTAATTTTTCTAAATCGCGTCCTTTTTTAAAAATGATTTGCTAAATATGAGAAATAGTTTTTATTTAATTTCGTTATTTTTTTCATCGCAAACAATGTGTTTGGAATACTTCTTAATTATTTGTTTTTGTTTTTGTCTTTTTCCTTTGTTTTCAATAAAATATTACAAATTAAATTAATTGTATTGTTTGGTAGCCTAGAAAATAAAAGTCCGGGCAATTTAAATATATGAATCCCTGATCTTTTATATTATAGTATTTTTTAAAATATTGAAAAGGAACTGCTAATTTATTCCCTCCATTTTCCCAGGAATCAAACATAAACCAGTTTTTCTCCATCAGATCCGAGATTCAAACTCCCTTTTGCAATTTTATTTGACTTTGAATTCAACGTTCTATTAGACGATGCTAGTTAGATTGAGTTAATTTTTTTTCAAAGGCATGTCGGATCTTCTGAAATTTGATTTTTATCAAATTCCTATAATCTGATAAAAACTGTATAGAAAATAATTTTTCTTTTTCCCGTAAAGCAACTTTTTTTAAGGGAAACAATTAAAAATAAAAAGTGGTAGTAGTAATATTTACGGTCGATATCGAGGTTTTAGAGGGGTTTGAGTGTTTCGAGGTGGTGAAAATTGCTTGTCTGCATCTGGTGTTACAGTTAGTTTTGGGAGGAGCGAATACCATTACGTTGGATGCAACTACTTGGAGATGTGTGCAATGATTTTATTACAGGCGGCGTTTGATGCTAACCGTCAGATGTTAACACTGACGTCATGGCTGCCATTTGAACCTTCCACGTGGTGGCCCGCTTTTTTGGGCTGTTGGAAAACAATTTTTTATCGCTAATCCTAAAGTTTTCTTTTTTACGACTCTGTATGAGTCGACTCGGTTGACTAGGCCGAGATTCCCGGTCAACTCAGTTGTGTGTATGACCCAATTGTCGTGGTGGACAGTGATAGACTGGGTAGCCGAATAAGCCGATTCAAGATTCGAATCTCGTACAGTGCTGAACTACCTTTTTCATTTTTGTTGTTTTGTTGGGGTATTATTTGGTACCTTATGGTACAAATTTGACAGTGACAGCTTTGTAACAAATGTGACAAATATTTTTTCCATCCTAGGGAAGTAAAAAAAGGGCTGCAGCTGAGTTTGTTGGAAATGTGTGATCAAATAGTAAGATGACAATAGTGAGACAAAGGAATATCTATTATTAATGAAACAAATATTATTAGAAGATTAATGTAACTCACATTGGATGGCACTATGCAACACCGATTTTTGTGTACCATCTTCCATTAATGTTAAGTGCTGTCTAAAATGTTATTTAGCTAGTCTCTAAAGAATTAGACTTTGTGGTATTATGCTATTATTAGAACCTCTCTGTAGAAAGTGAATTTTAAGTTGGTGAATGAAAGTCCTGTTATGACTTGTAAAACTGCAGTGGCTTTCAACTAGATGCCAATCAATTTGTACAGAGGTTTGTCATTTATCTTTGATTCTATAAAATGAGTATCTTTATATTGGTAAGTATGAGCATATGGTTCGACAGTTGCTATGCATTTGGCAATTTTATTTTTGACCTGATATCTGTCAGGCTTGCTAGTCATGAAGCTAACTTAGGGTTTGAATAGGAAAATTGTAAAAGAAGAGAGAAGATCAAGGAGAGAGAGAAAAGAGAATTTTACTGTTCTAAAAAATCCAATACAATTCAATTTCTCTTATATCAATTCCTATGTCTCATGAATGACAATGCAGCACTTATTTGCCAAAATTTAATACATTTATGCCACATCATCAAACAATCACTAAAAAATGAATTTCAATTACAGTTAGGCCTATATAAATTTGCACGTATGTCCTAACACTATACCAAATTATGTTTTTGGAATAATTTCTTCGAACCATGTTTATCAAAGTTCAGAAATATCTCTGGATTGTTAGTTTGTATGTTCAAACTCAGTCAAAGCCAAATTGATTAAAAAAAGAAAAGAACTAGTTTTAAAAATTTTTAATGGGCCAAGATACTTGTGATTACAAGTTTAATAATAATGGTTTGATTCTCATGGCATTGCTGGGTTCATTTCATTGCTTATGTTTGGAATGCAGGGTCTCAAGAAGTGCAGCCTATAATTGAGAGCATTGACATATGTTCAAACCATGAAGATTGCAATGCACGTCCTGATCAAATAAAGTTGACAAAAGGTTTCACTGCCAAAGAACAAGTGAAAGGGCACATGGCGAGTTCTTTAATTCAAAATTTAAAAAACTTCTTTCCTTAAAGAAGATGGAATTCACAGAGTAGATATCCCTATAGTATATGCTCTTAAAAAAAAATAAAAATAAAAAAACAGCCAGCTGTTACTGATTGAGAGATATTACAACTGGCAGGTGAATGTTGTGAAAGGTTTAAAGTTATATGAGGACTTATTCACTGATTCTGAGCTCTCTAAGTTGACTGACTTCGTTACTGAACTACGAGTTGCTGGTCAGAATGGGGAACTTGCAGGTGACCTTTCTCTTTGTCCTACTTTTATGATTAATCATGCTTTGTTGTGGTAATTGACGATAAGCTTTGTTCTAATATGTTTAGGCATTCATTTTTCTACTCTGGTCAAATAAGCTGCATTAGCTTTACGTAAGATATGTTATGTTACTAAAACCTGTAAGTCGATCCCAATTCAATTTGAAATAGAGCACCTAGATACCGTCTGATATCTAGCAAGTCTGGATAACAGGCCGATAAAGCGAGCCTTTGGGGTTTGCATTATTTTCTAAAAAGTTAGCCTTACATATTTCTAAAGAAAAAAGAAGATTTCTCAAAAGCAGTTGTTACACTTTTTATCATAAAGTGTTTGTTGCTGATACAAAGGATTCGAATGTCCCTATGTTGATGCAATTATGATATTCCTATTGCATGTTACATCTTTAATATCACTCCTCTTTTTATTTGTTTTTTATTTCTCAATGCTGGTTGATTGAAATGCAATTTGGGTGTGGAAAAACTTGTACTTGCTCACATTCAAAATTCACATCACTTGATGGGCAAGACTTCTTGTTGATAAAAATTAAACGTATTTTCCTAAACAATGAATGCAGGCGACAGTTATATTTTATTCAACAAGCAGATGAAGGGAAACAAGAGAGAGCTCATTCAGCTTGGCGTTCCAATTTTTGGACATATAAAAGAGGAAGCTATAAGTAACAACCAAACAAGTTAGTGCTACCAAACTAAAATTTATGATTAGTTCGTTCTTGTGGCTTTCTTCCTTCCCTCCCCATTTTTGGATGGGGGATTCCTTAAAACTTTGCATATATTACTGCAAAAATATTAAGCCATTTCACAATTTTTGAAAAAAATTTTGACAGGTGATTTAGAATCAATTCCAGCTCTTCTCGAAAGTGTCATTGACCACCTGGTTCAGTGGCAACTAATACCAGAATATAAAAAACCAAATGGTTGCATCATTCATTTCTTTGATAAGGTATTTTATGTTTTGCTAAATCTTCATGTTTTCTCTTTATTGTTAGTTAGAATACATATATAGGAGGATAGAGTGATATACCATTTTGTTTTTGGATCTTCAGTTTATTGGTTAGTGAGAAAATAACAGAGGAAATTTCAAATGTATGTGGTTTTGGATGCAGGAGGAATATTCACAGCCTTTTCAGAAGCCACCTCATTTGGATCAACCAATCTCTACTCTTGTTCTATCAGAGTCAACAATGGCTTTTGGACGTACTCTTGTGAGTGACAATGATGGGAATTATAGAGGTCCACTTATGCTTTCACTGAAAGAAGGGTACACACTGAGAGTTTCTTTAAATTGAATTTCCACATTTTTATGTTACTCTAAGATCTTCCCCCAGGCTCTTCTGCCGAGCAGAATTAAGAACTGTAAGAATTGGGGATGGCATAAATGAGAAAATAGTTATGAACAAATTCAACTCGACAAATTTTTCATGAAAAAACTAACTGAGATAGCAGCGACATCGCATAATTTTACTGTGTTTATGGTTATATATCTAGTAATAGCACTTGCTGTGGCTGAATTTGAATGGAAGGTTCAACTAGTACTGCATCTTCTTCATTCCATGCAACATGCATCGAGACCTCCATCAAAGCTGTTTGACTGTAATTCTACATTAAGCAAAATTTTTTTCTTGATTAAGTTCTATATGTTGCATTGTACTCGTTTTGCGACAAATGTAGTAGTAGACAGAGAGGCATTTAAATGTATTTTGCTGCATCCATAAAATTGTTTGTGTGCTTGATATAGATCTCAACAAAATTTTCTTTACTTGAACAATTTCTAAGTTGCCACCAGTTTATTTTCATCATGCAACTTCTAGCGGACAAGTTCATTTATGACTTGATTTCGAAAAACTTGCAGGTCTCTTTTGGTGATGAGGGGAAACAGTTCTGACATGGCAAGACATGTCATGTGCTCATCTCCAAAAGATAGGGTCAGCATCACATTCTTCAGAGTGCGCCCAGACAGCAACCAAGGCCAGTCACCACCAACTAGTCCAATGGCAGGTGCCATGACCCTATGGCAACCCAGCATACCAAGCCCATATGCAATGCCTAATGGAGCTGTTGGAGGGTATGATGCAATGGATATGATGTCTAAATGGGGAGTCCTGCGTACTCCAGTGGTCATGCTTGCTCCAATGCGGCCAATGGTGTTGAGTCCAAAAAGGATGTCTCGTGGTGGTACTGGGGTTTTCTTGCCCTGGACTGTAGGATCAAGAAAGCCTGCAAAGCATCTTCCACCCCGCGCGCAGAAAAGGCGCCTTCTCACATTGCCTTCCATTGAAACACATGTAACAGATTCTGCTTCTGAAACGTGTGTCGGTGTTGAAGGAAAATCTGCATGATGTTAAATTGAGGCAGCCCCATGGCCGAAGAAATACAAGTCAACGATAGGTCTCTATTATGCACTTCTTGCTCTGAAGGATTCTTACTTGTACAAATGGGGCCTGAATGCTGCGGAACGAGTTTGTTCTTTCAATTTATTTACTCCGTTTTTTTTTTCTCTGTAAATTAGGTTCTAGCGTTGGTCACTACACGTTTCTTTGATGCCAATCGTGTAGGGCTTTAGGGGTAGTTGAGCCTTAAGTCTGCAGAGTGTGAATTAGTTCTCGTAAGGGAAGATTTTGTATTAACGAGTTATTTATATTTTTATCTTTTTGGTAGACATATAATTTGCTCTCTGGTTGGATGTTTTTGATTCTTTATTTCTCCAGTAGGATATTTGAATATGTACGCATGGCACATTCAGCTAGTTCCCAATGTTATCTTAATCTCAGCAGCACTTAGCAGCAATGGCCAAAACACTTCCGGTTGATTCAATTACACTTTCAGCTCTTGCATTTCTCTCTGTTCCAGTCGTAAAATCGTCAGGCAGGCCTATACTGTTTGGTTTGAGCAAGATAGAAGAAGAAAAAAGGGAAATCCATGTAGGAAGATGAAAGATTCTAAAGAGAGAAATTGGTTCTTTTTTCTTGTTGGTCTTTAACTAAAAGGCCTCGAGGATCTCGTCTGCAGATGCATAGCCGATATTACAATTCTACTACATCTACTTGTATTCCTCTTTGCTAATTTCTTGGATTGCCCAACTAACTAAACAAGAGCAGAAAAATCAGCTTAGTTCTGTCAACTGAAATGCTAGCTAACTTTCAATTCCTAAAACCAAAATGCATTGCAATAGGGGCTGAAGCACTATAGATTCAGTGGGTACACATTCAGCAGCAAGAAACTTTATGCCATCAAGCATAACTCTCTCTTACATGCGTATCCATTAGCTGAATTGTTTGCCTTGAACATACAAGCTGCAATTCCTCATAAAGCCTTTGTTAACATTGCATTTTTAATGCAAGCCAACCAGTAGCCATCACAAAAATTTTGCTGTTACTCCAAGAGCTTGGGTTAGCGTGGCTCCTAATTGTCAAGCCAACAGAGAAAATTATCAAATCACAACTATACATATACACATCACAATAGAGTCTCTCGTACCTTAACTTAAAGCAAGTCAAGAAATGAAAATGTTATTATTAAACACACATTTGTTTCCACTTCAAGTAATATAATGGGAGATAATGCTCGCACTTTTAAGGTACAAATGAACCAAAATCTATATAACACTTGCACAAATATGCTGATAGATCAGACAAAGTAATAAATTTTGGTGTTATAAACAAAACAATTACTTCAAGCTTTAACTGGCTCATCATCATCTTCAATATCCCAACTCAAATCCTCCTCTTCTTCTGCAGCACTCAATCGCTTCCTCAAATCAACCTTGTTTGGACTTCCACTATGACTCACTTTCTTCTCATCAATACTGCTTAGATCCTCAATCTCATCCCACCCAAGATCTTCCTCCTCTGGCATTGATGGGTGGCTCGATATAACCGAAACATCACTATCTTTTGAAGATTCTTCTTTGTCACCCTTCCCTTCTGATCCTGCTTTCTCATCAGATTTTGATACAAACTCTTCCTTGCTCTTCTCCAATTCCCCTTGCTTACCAGCCACATTTTCACCACTCAAAGCCTTCTCTTCATTTGATTCCTGCACAGATATCTCCTTCTTCTCTACATTCACACTTTGTTCAGATTCTTTGTTGGCCATTTGATTAATTTCATTAGCATTCACTATTGGCTCCTTCTCATTACTCTCATCTTTGATTTCTTCTTCCTCATCATCATCAACATCCCAACTCAACTCCTCCTCTTCTGTTGAAGTTGCTCGCTTTACAAGATTAGCTCTCACATCTTCAGCTTGCTTGAGCTTATAAAGCTTATAATAATATCTAGACCAAAATGTCTCCTCATCAACAATATTTGGAACGAGCCTATTAAATATACTCTCCATAGTACCATTCTCATCAAGCAAACTTTCAACTTCCTCTCTCTTCTCTTCCAAAACGAACCCTAATTTCCATTTCCTATAATCATCCAAATCCTCTGGCTCCTCGCTGTATGTAGTCGCATCGCCTTGAATCGCTCGTACCTGAGCATCAAAGCGACTATAAGGTTTCGAGTTCAAGCTTTGTTGACTAGCAATGCTTCTCTCATTATTATCAGATGAATCGGATTCGTGATCGGCGAGGATTGCTTCCTTGCCTTGGGAAATGATCTGGGCAGTACTTTTCAACACAGAGCTACCAATCTCATCAATAGTGTGCCCCACAGTCTCTAACGATCCATGGGCTACCTCGATCTCCTTCTTTAGGCCCGACCCGAATTCCTTTAGATCGCGGCGGTAAATTTCGATGACAGATTCAGATTTGGTTGTCAGGGTTCTCATGAGACCCCCAAAGCTCCATGCACCATCAGTGGTGTTCGGGTTAGGGTTAGGAGGGGAGTTTGGATCTGAATCGGATTGGGGTTGATTATTGAAGGATTTGGATTCGTGTTCGGATTTTGGAGAATCATGTTCCTCTGAGAATACTGATCTGAAGAAATCCATTGGGAGAAAATGGATGGTCAAGGTTGAAGATTTGATAATGAAGCAACTGAGCTTCGGTTACATCCAGCACCAGCACCGGCAGCAGCGCCAGCAAGGACCATTTTTATCGATTACTCTATAATTTATAATAATTAACCAAATTAAAGCTTTGCACGTGCGCCATTAGTTTTTCTCACGTATGTTCTGTAATCTCTTCATTCTAAAACAATAATATAAGGTATTAAAACTTGATATATCTCAAATCAAATGCTATTTTAATCTTTATTTTAATTAAAAAATTATTTTATTAGTAGCATTTTTTTTTATAAAAAAAAATAATAAAATTTGTCACCTTAAAAAAAATTTATTTAATATGAGGTGGAAGGTCTCGGCTCTCTAATTTAGAAATATAAAAAATATGTTTATAAATAAATTTTATTTAAAATTCGGTTATACTAAGGCAATAGAAATCTATTGAAATTATTAAATTTTATAAAATAAAAATAAAAATTATAGCAGTCTGATCGATCTTTTTTCAATTATACTAGAAATGTGAGATTTTATATTTAAGTCTTTTTGTTAAAAATTAGTTGAATCTATCATAATAAATAAATAAGAATAAAAATAATAAAGTTTTAAACATTATATAAAATTTTATGAAATTTGTTGTTTTAGACAGTCTATATTATTATAACATATTTATATTTTTAAAAAAGTCATATAAAAATAAGATGGATGAAAATAAAGTAAAATCATTTAAATAAAATGATGGTGACGACAACAAAATATTTATAAAAATTGGCATTAAAATAATAATAGAATTTCATTTTAGCTTTGTTTACAAACGCATAAGCAGAACACATAAACCCCTACTGCCGAGAGAGAAGAACCCTAATTGAAACGATGGCTCCAAGGACGGTGAGGGTGAGCAGGAACCCAGATTTGGTTCGAGGAATCGGCAAGTTTTCGAGATCTCAGATGTACCACAAAAGGGGTTTGTGGGCTATTAAGGCCAAAAATGGCGGCGTTTTCCCTAAGCACGACCCCAAACCCAAACCCTCTGCTCCCACCGAGAAGCCGCCCAAGTTCTACCCAGCTGATGATGCTAAGAAACCTCTGCTTAACAAGCGCAAGCCTAAGCCCACCAAGCTCAGGTCTTCGTCATTATTTCTCTCTCTATTACTGATTTGAGTAGACTTCTGGATTCATTTTATAACTTTGTCATGTATTAGCTTGCTTTCATTGGGTTCGTTTATCTTTGTTTGTGTATTAAGATAATGTTAGCTTCAATGATAATAGAGATTATAGAAGATAAATCAATTTATAGGGTTATCTGCATTGAGTGGTGCCTAGGATGTGTAACAATTGTCTCGTTTCTTTTTATGCCTGTAGGTCTAGCATTACTCCGGGTACTGTTTTGATCATTCTTGCTGGAAGGTTCAAGGGCAAAAGGGTTGTATTTTTGAAGCAGCTTTCCTCTGGGTTGCTTTTGGTCACTGGTAAGGATGATTTGATTTTTTTCCATTATATGATTGGCATAGGCATTTAGTAAAATATTTCCATGTATGACAGAGCTTTCCTGTGCCTTAAGGTGTATCACTGTATTATTATAATAATAACTGCATATAAGATTAGTCATGTATCTATATGAGTGGGATAACACCTTTTATTTTCAATTGCATTCGGCTCAGTATCTTATCTCCACATTGGTGCATTTCTGTAATCATTTAATTGTCTTCTGGAAGCATTCTAACCACCCTAAATACAATTAATGAGCATAATTGTATATCCTTAAAGCTAGATGTTCTGTGTTTTTGTTTGTTCTGTCTGCTAGGGCATGAGCCTTATGTAACTATGGGTTGCAGACTTGTAGTAAATCGTATCCATTTGCATCACTTGTTGATTTATGTCACTTTCTACTACAGGACCATTTAAGATCAATGGTGTCCCTTTGAGGAGAGTGAACCAATCTTATGTGATTGCAACTTCCTCCAAGGTTGACATATCTGGAGTTAATGTTGATAAGTTTGATGACAAATATTTTGCCAAGCAATTTGAGAAGAAGAACAAGAAGGGAGAAGGCGAGTTCTTTGAGGCAGAGAAAGAGGTTTGTTTGCTAAACACTAAGGTTTTGCTATTGATACTTATATTTTATTATATTTTGTTGATCTGTCCTAATATTGATTTTGGTCTTAACCCACATTCAGGAGAAAAATGTGCTTCCAGAAGAAAAGAAAGATGATCAGAAGACTGTGGATGCAGCATTAATTAAATCAATTGAGGGGGTTCCAGACTTGAAGGCTTATCTAGCTGCTAGGTTTTCTCTCAAGGCAGGAATGAAGCCTCATGAGCTTGTCTTCTAGAGGAAAAAGTATTAGGCTTGCTCCCATGGTGGATTTTGTTTTTGAACCTTTCGTGAAACTTTATATTTTTCCAATTTTGGCAATAGATGGCTATGTGAACTTATAGAATGATATCCTGTGCAATTTTCTTTTTCCAAGTTCTGTTTTTGTTGTTTGATGGAATATTAACTGTTATATATGATATGTGATCTTTTTCTTTCCAAAGTATTCTTTTTCCTCGACATGCTTATGTCTGTAAAATAATGTTGACGTTTGTTCCATGGATTTATATGTTGGTGTAATGAGAAATCAAGCGTTCTGTGATTAACTTTTGCTGTTACGATGTAATGCTGTGCATTATTGGTATATAATAGACTAAATATGGTTTATCCTGCGAGTCATGGTGCTTTCGGATTTGGGAATATATGGGTTTTCCCCGTGAGTCATATGGTGTTCTGGGATTCGGGAATATATGAAACTTCAAAGTTACAAGCAAAGTTAGAATTGATTCTACTTCATTTTGTCTATGCTATGGTATTGGCATCATCAAGTAGATAAATAGAGATCATTCTCTGATATTCTTCCTATCTCTTCTCTTTTGTTTCTAGCTGCTAAAGTGGGTGAGAAATAACTTATAAGCCACTTCCCTTTTGGGTTAAAAGGGAAAAGAATGCGCTTTTGTTTACCCATTTTCCAAGGATAGAATAGCACATTCTCATTTCAAATACACACCTCTCCCTTCATTTCTTGCATCTTCGTTCTTGGGTTATGATCAAAATCATGCAAAAAAAGGATCACCCTCCTAACAATATTTGCCTGAGGCTTTTCAACTTCATTGGCGGCCTCATGTTTCCAGGCCTTAAACGCACAACTTTGGACCGTTCTGTTTCTGTAAGTGATCCTTCAAACGCTAACGCAGATCAAGAAAGGTTCGATGATTCAAGGTATGCAATTGAGATTCATTACAAGATAAGTGAAGAAGATTTGAACGACTGGACTCCCATTAACGAGCTTGGTTCTTCAATCCATTCTGATGATGATCAATCCCAATTAAAGAAAGGCGACAATTTTACAAAGAAGAGAAGCAAAGTCACCAAACTGCCCCGGAATACAGAGCTCCCTAAAGTTCAAGTGAATATAACAAGTCAAGACAAGGACCCAGAGCAAGAGAACGTTGTTAGCAGAAAGGAGAGCACAAGTAAAAACCCAAAAGTGAGGTATCCACCGCATCTTTTAAGTGTTGCTCCTAATATTAATGAAAAATCAGATGCATTTCTCAAGAGCAGGAAGGAAGCAATGAAACTTGACTTGGAACCTGAAGTATCTCTTGAGTATAAATCAAAATAAGGAGAATTCAGCTTTCATTTCATGTATGTGTATATATATAAATTTTTTCTCCTAATATTTGTTGTTGATGATATCATTGTATTAAATGTATGCGTGTGGCTTTTGAAGCACCTGCGCATGATTAAGTTACCTGGTTTTCATTGTAATTAAAAAGAAATAATATATTTTCCTAGGAATTAAATAAAAATAATTCTTAAGTACTAGAGAAACAAAAAAGTTGAAAAAAAATAAAAATAGAAGGCATAACCTTATAAATGACAATTACTAATATATAGAGAAGTTGTTTATTACAACAAAACTCAAAATCTTCTCGTGCTCCTTGCAATGGAATCCCATTAAAGAGAGACCAGAAAATTATTGAAAATAATTAATTTCAACAATATACATATACAGACACAGAACAAAAGGAACATTAAAAAAAAGTTCTGTGTCTCTCTTTTAAGGTTTCTTAATTACCTATTATATATTATCAACTTCTTCAATCTCCTAACCTACCAAATCCCTTACCTTAACCCAACTCCTCCTCCAATTCTCTCCTCCCATTAATTATACTCTTCCAAAGAATGCATTGAAGATTTATATAAATCATAAGGTGCCCATAGATGATCCACAGAGCAAGGCTTTCTTGAATCAAGTCTTAACCATGGTTTTCCTTTCCCACTCCAATGCAGCAAACTAACAGGTCCAGGATGCAAATTCCTACACTTGCCCTCAATATTATCTCCTCCTAATCCATGTTGGTTCCATCTGTGATCCACCCCTTTTATATTCCCACCTAAAACCAATAAAAATGGTGGCAGTGACCCTAAATGATATATTCTTATATTTTTTTGCACTTCCATCCATTCCTCCACTTTCTTTGTATAGTCTCCTTTTCTCCATTTCTCCACATCCACAACCATAACTCCTGTATTAAAATAACAAGGCTTTCTTCCATCAAATGTCTTGGCCCAGACAGGATTTGACCAGAATAGTTCTGTAAAATATTTAGTAAAATTTGCATGGCAATATTCTGGTGCACCCAGTACTTTGTCTTCTAAATCAACTTCCCATAACTTTGCAATATCATCAACAACTACAAGATCAGAATCTAAGTAAATTACTCTTTTAACATCCAATGGAAGTATAGCAGCAAGGTAAATTCTTGCATAGTTTAATGGCTGGTCTAATGCTTGCCGAATTGATTTAGATATTTTACCGCGAACATGGTTAGAGTCAAAGCGGTATATTTTGAAGTTAAGGTAAGGAAAGGTTGATTTTATGTTGGAGAAAATTTCAGGCTGGAAACGTGACCAGAGGAAATGAAAGGAAAAGTTTTCAGGGCAAGTTGAATGCTTTAGAATAGATAAAACTGCAGCCATGGTGCCTCTAAGGTAATTGGCATCTAAATTCATTGTAATATGGATTTTATCAGTCCCACAAGAATCCCCATTGCGAAAAGCTGGAGCTTCCCGGAAAGTGGGGATATCGGATGAAGGTTTTCTGATAAAGCCAAGGCGGATTCCGCCATTGGTGGGGGTGGCAGCAGCAGCTACTGCAATGGTGGAGGAAAGAAAAATAGGGAGAGACAGGAGGCCAACTAGGAGCAAATGGAGAGTAGTGCAAAAGGCCATCCTGTCCTAAAAATGATTATGAGAAGGGTAAGGTTAGGGTGGTGTTAGAGAGGAAGAGTAGCTGCTGCCATTGCTTGGCCGGTCAAGAGAAGGTTTAAAAACAAAACTAATTAGTGACTCAGATTAACAAGGAAGGAAAGAGGTTGGTGGTATTGTGAGGAAGAGAACATTATCCGGAGGGAATTGCGTTTTTCTCTCTTGTATGTAATATCAAGACAACGCCTTTCTATTTTTCATTTCTATATATTCTCTACATTTCAGTGGTAAAAAGTAAAAAAATTAATAACAGAGAGTTTAACTCTTTTTGTTTTTTTATTTTTTATTTTTTAACCTTTTTGGTCAATTTGACTAGGTTTAAGTCAAGGGTTTGGTGGTTTTCCAAATGACACGGTAGAAGACTGACAGTATTTTCCTTCCTGCTTGCAATGGAAGTTACTAGGGTATTATATTATTGGCTAATTACCTTCCTGATTAAGAAAATTAGTTAACGAATACTGTTTTCTCAGTTTTTCTTTGGTGGAGAAGCAACTAAAAATAACATTGTCTAGGGTTGAAGTTGAACGCGGTCAGTTAGTCAAATCAATAGTAAGACTTCTTTTTCAATAACTGAATGTGAACATATGATTTAATTTAATTTTTAAAAATTAAAAGTTATGCACTGGATTAATATTACTATTAAGATCAGTTAATAAACCACGTTTAAATCTAACGGAACATTTTTATAATTTTAAGAGTTCAATGAAATTTAGTGAAAAAAAATTTATAAATAGAAATAATAGCAAATTTCAAAATGAAATTAGTCTGAATAAAATAATATTTATGGAGAGAGAAATTTTAAAATGAAATTAGTTTGACCTCAAAAATAAGTTGTAAAACATCTTAAACAAAATAGAGTTGCAAGACACTTATGGTAAAAAAAAAAAAAAAAAAGATGTGCAAGGCCTAATGGGCTCATTATACGAAAACATAACCAAGGCCCAATTTAAGGCCCATGTCAAAATTTAATCTACACCATTTTGGGATAGGGAGGTTTTTAGTTAAAACTAGGGTTTAAGGGTTTTCTCCATTGACGAAATACAGAGGGAGTTAAGAGAGGAAGGAGAGATGAGAGAAATACAGCTACCGTTAAATCAAACACAAAAAGTAAGATTACAGAGAGCTCTGCAACAGCTTGAATCTTTACATGCCAAAGTCAATTCCGAAGCTTCCGTCACCGTCGCCGATACTATCCCCATTAACCTCGAGGACAGCATTCTCAAGTCTGTTCTCTAGCCCTAGCTCTATCCTTTTACATGTTACATTTTCGATTTGTGTATCTCGAGTAACTTGTTTTTTACTAAATTGAAGGGGACATGGAACCGCGGAGCGGGACGGTGAAATGGTGGCGACGATATGTGGAGTTGTAGAGCGCGTTAACATGCTCGTCTATGTACGGTCTTTGCGCGCCAGGTGCATTCATTACCAAATTTATGATTTTGTAATTGTCCATTGATCAGAGCTAAGTCACTGTTGGTTAAAGGATTTGATATTAATTTCATCTAACTATGACAAATTCAATACTGTTGTTAATTTTAGATATAAGCCAGAGATCGGGGATATCGTAGTGGCCCGTGTCCTTGAGGTAATAATTAATTATGATTAGGAAGGAACATGATGTTATGTTATGATCTTTCGTGTTTAAGGGTTGATTATGATTACTAATGGAAAATGCATTCATTTTATTTTCTCATGGAAAAGCTTTATGTGTCTTAATATTTTCATCTGATTATTTAGAAGACTAATGAATTTGCTTAATGGAGCATTTTTTTTTTCTCTTTAATTGTATCCACTAATTCTTCACCATCCAGGTTGCCCAAAAGCGATGGAAATTGGACATAAATTTCAACCAAGATGCTGTGTTAATGCTTTCTTCCATGAACTTACCTGATGGTATTCAGGTATCAAATATCTCTCTTAATATAATTCTCCATGTATTGGTCATTGTTTTTGCTTTCACATTATGATGTGTGCAGTTGTTCATTGTGTTGCAAGATTGGTTGAGAGCCATATTATTGGAAACATAAGAGAGAATAAATAAGACATCTATACTTGATGGTAACTTGTTTCATGATTAAAGGCCATGTAAGGAGCTTTATGTGAAATGATGAAAATCCTTCATATACATGTCCTGATCACGAATCTGTTTGCAGTACTAGTTATCTAAATCCATTCTTGTTTTGAGAAGCAGCAAGCTACTGTAGTTTATCATTTGGGCTCTAGACCAAGCATTTCATTCATTTCTATGACCTGGCTCATTCCATACACAGTGTGATTTTGTGGTTGATTGAGATTCCATCTTAATTCCAGAACCAATTCTAGTTCGTAGTCCTATGAAACCTCGGGTGTTGACTGGTCTCAATTCAGATGCTTGCTTGTATATTAATCTTCTCTCATAATAAAAATATTTTGATGCACATTGAGCATGACTATATGAAGCATAAAACATCTGCAATATCTGTTTATATTGAAGAGATAGAGTAGTTTGTTGCTTTCTTTCTTTACTAAACATGTGCAGCCTTCTCAAATTTGATTGCTAGAGACGGCGAACTGCTGTTGATGAACTCAACATGCGCAATGTTTTCGAGGAGAATGATGTTATTTGTGTAAGTATAGAGCGTTGTGTCCTTCCGTTGTTTGTCTTGATAATGCTTTATAAGACAATCCAATGTGTCACCACAAGGGAAAAAAAAATGCATGGTTTAATATTATGAGTCATTCCTTTCCTTTTCAGGCTGAAGTTCGCAATTTTCAGAATGATGGTAGTTTACAACTGCAAGCAAGAAGTCAGAAGTATGGAAAGGTTTGATATAGAGCTAAGTTCAATATCTTGATAAATTAAACATGGGAACCAAAAAAGGGATAGAAACATAACAACAGGATTTCTAGTTTACTTGTGTAGAAGTTGAGTACTTTAAAAATAAATAAATAATTAACAGCAGTTTTCTACAACAACCATTCTGGATTACAGTAAAAGGAAAGGTACTTTATATGCTTTAGGTTTCCACTTATAATGCTAATGCCTATTCCTCCTTTGGTTCTTCTTGAATTCTTGTTGCCAAAAAACTACTGATTCATTTATTTGATCCCACAACTTAGCTTTCATTTCATGTAGCTTATCTTATTTAATCTAAGACTGAATTCCTTAGTGCATCCTTGTGGGAAAAATAAAAAAATAAAAGGAAAAACATAGCCGCTCTCGTTAAATATAGAATTGTGTTAATTTTGTTACTTGTACTTATTGTGTGTTGCAGCTTGAGAAGGGTCAATTGCTGACAGTCCCTCCTTATCTTGTGAAAAGACAAAAACAGCATTTCCATCATCTAGTACAATATGATGTTGACTTAATACTTGGATGTAATGGATTTATATGGGTTGGTGAACATGTTGATGCCAGAGATATTGTGGCAGAAGATCAAGTAAACAATACTGAAGAACAAAATACCAAATCCAGTAGAGCTTCTGAAGATGTACCTCTTGAGACAAGGCAGAACATTTGCCGCATTGCAAATGCTATCCGTGTATTGTCAACTTTAGGCTTCAGTTTAACTTTAGAAGTGATACTGGAGACTGTCAACTTGAGTAGCATGTTGAATCTTGGTATAGATGAAATGCTTGGGTCAGAGTTCCATGTTGTGGTAGCAGAAAAAGAGGCTGAACGCCGCAGTTTGTTGACAAAAAAGAAGAGATGATGTTGTTCAATTTGTCAAGAGTTCTTGGAGTCGAGTTATTCTCATATACTGAAATGTCATGTATTGGCTGTCATCTGGAGACTGCAGGTTAGCGCAATTAACAGAATTGCTCGTTCAGAATCATGGAAATGTCCTTGGCAATATACTATATTTGCCCGGTCATGTTTGATTGCCAAGCATTGCCTATTGGCCCCTGTAAACCGCAGGGAAGGGAACAGTCTAACTATGTATGAATTGGAGTATCTTTTTAAAACTATAAATTTTCGAACCAGAGGTGATTAATTATACTCAGATTAATAGCTAAATCGAACAAACATGACATGAAATGAGATCTAGTGTATATCAATATTGCATTAATATATTGTCTTTAGTCATGAATTTGATTTTTAACAAAAAAGAAATGGTTTTTGGGCTTTTGGGCTGTTGAATCATCACCCTATAATGTTATCCGTTATTGGAAGTGAAGTTTGCGTACACTAGTTTCTCTTTCTCAGCTAAAAGAATATGCCAGAAACACGTTCAATGTACCTATTGCTGTCGTATTCTTTCTGCACGTGACCTCAAGACAAACACACTTTGTTTTGCACGCAGCCTTTGTTCAGCTATTGTCCAAGCAATGATCACTCAGAATCAAAGCCCACTCCTTGTTAGGGACAGTCTAACTAGAATATACAACTTTACATTCTCAGATTCTGGTTGTACAAACAAGAATATCTCTGTTCCGCTCTTTGTTAAGTGAACTTTCATATCAAGTATTTTATCAGTTCACAACAGAATTACTATGCTCGTGTAATCAAAGTTCAAAAGTAAGGTTTGTGATTAAAGCTCATCTTTTGGAGAAGCTTGAAGTTGAAGGCACTGTTCATCCCAGTAGTAGGGGAACTTCAATTTTGCTGCAACATGGGGCATGAACCAGTCATCGTACGTGAACCTGGAAGCAAAAAAAAAATACGGTTGAGAGGGAGAGAAAAGATCTGTCTAACAAAGTATATTAACACAGAAAAGGTGTATTTTTTGCGTTACAAGCTTTGTAAAGAGCTAGATCATATATGTGATTCAACCTGTCCATTTGCACTACAAATAGACTATTTGCCCTTGTAAGCAAGAACTTTACCCTCATAATAAACTGATAGGAAAAGAAAATTCGAAGTACCTGACTGTTGCAACAACTATTGAAATGAGTTCAAAATTCATTATGAGAACTTGTTATGAGACCTCAAAAATACATGGAAAACCACAATATAGGCATACATTCTTACTATTGAAACCATAAGGTGATGTTCTGAAAGTGTCATCCTGTATAAAATGATAACAAGAAAAGAAAGAAATATGTTTGCAACCTGCAATAGAAGACCCAAAACATTTTCTGGAAAATGCAATAGAGAGAGTAACATTTTTATATTTTCCCTGAAGCAGTGCCAAGGTGGGTTTTACAATGATGGTTGAGCTTCATCTTATCAGGTGAACTTCGATCTTATATATCTGTCCATATTTTGAGAATGGATGGTTTTTTTGCAATAATGAAATGAATAGTTTCCCCTCTCCCATAAACAAGGAGATAAAAGTTGTGAAAGTTTCCATGCACTATCCATCGAAGACACAGATATGAGAAGTTAAAGCTACAGTGAGCACTGATGTAATAGAACAAGAGGAACCAGAGCATTTGAAAAATTGCAATTACAACAAGCATTAAGTGGAGCAATCAAAATTATCAGATTAAAGAGCCAAACCGAAAGGAACTGGGAGTCATAAAATTTTACTTGATAATGGCTAGAAATGCAAATATTTAACTAATGAACACAGGAAGATGTGACAGCATGACAGGTACCAGTTAGATTTTCATTCTAACAGCAAAACAAAAAGAGAGACAAATAGCAGTAAAATGCTGATAACTATTAAGTCTAAGAGGATGGCAGAAGAGAGCTACTGTTTACATACACTTTGACAGGTGGACGAGATATTATGACAAGAATTTGCAAATCCTCATGTTCATTTGTGTTCCAGACCTGAAATACAACAAGAAAATAAAGTAACAGAGTGCACAAAACAACAGCTCGAATCACTATACCTTGTGGTCAATAAGGAATGAAACAGATTGACCAAACTAAATTTCAGCATGTTGAAGAGTAGACACTTCAGTAAGAAGAGAAACAATAGGGTCATTCATTAATCCAGGAACATGTGAATTATATTGGAGTCTTAAGTTAAATAGTAGGCACATAAGCAGTAAAATACAACTGAATTAAAAAAGATCATACAATACAAATAGAAGGATAATTCTCTACAGAATTAAAAAAGAAGTGCTATGTTGGGTTTGACAGTAAAACTTAGGTTCCAAGCAAGATTCAAATATTTATTTCCAAATGCTTTGAAATATGTTCAGCTAAGCTTGAAAGCATGGACAATGCAAAATATCAGGAGATCAATTGTTTTGGACTAACTGAGATTAACAAAAGTGTGAGCAGTCCTGCCTTTTACTTGGTTTATCCGCATTAAGTAATTTCTTCAACAATAGAAACCGTTGTTATAGCAACCAATAGAGAATTGGGGCAAGAAGAAAGATTACTGGAAGTGGTATTTCTACGATTTCTCAAGAAGAAGCAGACTGCAAAACTATTTAGGTGCAAACCATGTCCAACAGCATGCTGAAACTAAGCAAGGTAAAAGGCCATTCCTGTTTTTGTATTCTAACAGACCGGTCTCCCCATTGTTAAATAGATATGGAACATGAGCCAAAGCCAATAATTGCTAGCTTAAATGATTAAGGAGTTATGAAATTTTACAGAACCGGACAAAAGAACTGCACTATTCCTGATTTTTTCAAACTAATACTACTAAACTGCAGATTCCCATAACATAATACAGATTGAGTTCGCATCCATCCAAAAGAATTACAAATAAATGCTTACCTGGTGAGCGTCGTTGACAGGTATATGAAACGTGCTATTGGCAAAAATGAAATGTTCTTGCGGCTTTCCAGGATACTTCCCATGTGAATTTGAAGCAAGATAGAGAGTGCCGCTTCCCTTTAGGACCACAAAAACTTCTTCACAAGAGTGTCTGTGGATTGGGGTTTGTGAACCTGGAGAAAATGTTTGAAGCCATACCTCCACCTATGAAATCCACAAAATGTTTGACAAAAAAAAAAAAAAGAAAGAAACATTTCAAAACAAATTAGATTTTCCACAGATGAACAATCTCCTTAAAATTCTAATACAATAATTGATTTTCATGTACATTCACTGAATAAAAATAAAATTTCAGATAGATTTCAGTTTTCAATTTCTACCTCTTTCATTCCATGCAAGGCAGAACCGGCAACTGTAATATGAGACAAACCTCCCCTTCCATAACTATCCTGAGGAAGCTCACTAATATTCCTCACGAGCGGTAACCCTGTAATTGAAAACGGCCACAAAACGAATCGATACATTCAATCCCTCTAAAAATAAGCATATAAATTTGTTGTGGCAGAGAATATAAGCGAAAGCTCACCCACCACTGATTGAACATTTCGAAGCCTTAGTTGTTGCAGGGAATAGAAGCAAACTTATAAAGAGAAAGCTTAAGAAATGCCATTGACAAGCCATCTTTCTCGCTAATTCCACTCCAGGTCACTGTATTTTCCAACTCCAGAATCGTTCTTGCCACTTGCAAGCACCAGGACCTCTGCCATAGAGAATCTATATACGCTGGTGTGGACCGTGTGGTACCAGTTTGGGTTTTCTGGATGGATCTTAAAATGGGCCTTCAGCTAATCAGCGTTTTCCAAAAGAAGGGTATAATTGAAAAGAGATAAAGTTAGGAGGAATAAGGGATATTTTCATAACCTGCGGGGTAGTTTGCAAAAAATAGTTTGCATGATAAAACAATAGAAAAGGAAGCCATTGGTGAGCCCAAAAACCTTACCCTTCTTTCTCTAACCCAAAGCTTCACCTCTGGCTACCAGCATCTGTCATTCTGAGCTGATTTTGCCTAACAGGTCAGTAATCTTCTTCTTCACCATCTTTTGATTCAGAATTTAGATATTAACATCCTTTCCTAATTCAACAGCTACACGAGTGAAAAGTTTTTGCTTTTCTTTTTGTTGCTTTTTAATTGCTAAGAAGATGAAGTGAGCTAAGAAAGCTCTTAAAATGTTAGTTTAGTTTTCACATTTTTCAAGGATAATTTTCATTTCCTTTAGTTGGCTGTTAGGGTGAGAAGTATTGCTTATTTATAAACTGTGGAAGTGTAGGAAAGTAACAGAAATTAGGTTTCTTTTTAACCTTAGTAAAGAAAGCTCGTGTTGGTAGCTCAACTGAGTTCTAGGATTTCAATTTGTTATTGGGTGTTTTGAGGATTTGATATTTTAATTATTTATTTAGTCTTTCAGAATCCATTATTTTATGTTATCCTCCATTATTTCTGCTAACTAATATCTACTTGTCATATCCAAAATGGTTATCGTTGTTTTATTGGTCACTAGTTGAACTGTTTGATACAATGCCATTGGTTACACTTGAAGGCCTGACTTGAGGAAAAGAAGTGGACAGTGTTAATGTTTCACTCATGAGTTCAATCTAGACCAAACTTGCATATATTTTCTAGTATGACCAATAGCGCCAAAAACTAGAATAGGGGATCAATCTCAGCTAGGTCGCAGATGGTATTGTAAACTGGTATAGATTTTGTTTTTGTCCCAAGAACAGAGCTCAAAAGTTTGGATTTTTGGTTTAATAATTTGTGCAGTATAGGGAAGATCATCAGTTTGCAGATCATAACCACCTACCTCGCTTTTCTCTTTGCAGATTTTTCTTGAACATATAATGAAGATTGGAAGCTGTGGTGGCATTACTAGACCTGGATTTTTGCTGGTACATCCAGATTTACCTATCCTTATATATCATAAACAGCAGCTGAAATCTGTGGCAACTCTTAGGATTCCTAGTCACCTGAAGAGGATTGGCTTCATTACAAAATTTCGGTGTTCTATTGCTGAACGAACATTCACATCCGGCTCTTTAGATTCATCTATTTCCAAGGCAAGCAATGTTCGTCTCGGTAAGAAGCAAGGAGGTTCCTCATCCTTGTATTCCCATCCTAGTTTGTTAGAGATGAAGAATCAGAAAGTCGCAAATCGTGCCAGAGTTTATGAGTTTTTGCGTAGTATTGACATTGTTCCTGATGAACTTGATGGATTGGAACTTCCTGTGACGGTTGAGGTTATGAGGGAACGTGTGGATTTTCTCCTCCAATTAGGTCTCACAATCGAAGACATAAACAACTATCCTCTTGTTCTTGGTTGTAGTGTGAAAAAGAACATGATTCCTGTCCTTGACTATCTTGGAAAGCTGGGAGTTAGAAAATCCTCTTTCACTGAATTCTTAAGAAGATACCCACAAGTCCTCCATGCTAGTGTTGTCGTAGACCTTGCTCCAGTGGTTAAATATCTTCAAGGTATGGATATAAAGCCAAATAATATTCCAAGGGTGCTTGAGAGGTACCCAGAACTTCTAGGATTCAAGCTTGAAGGGACCATGAGCACATCAGTGGCTTATCTGGTTGGAATTGGGGTGGCAAGGAGAGAAATAGGAGGTGTTTTAACTAGGTACCCAGAGATTTTGGGGATGCGAGTAGGCCGGGTGATCAAGCCTTTTGTGGAGTATCTTGAAAGTTTAGGTATACCGAGACTAGCAGTAGCCAGATTGATAGAGAAGCGACCACACATCCTTGGATTTGGTTTAGAGGACTCGGTTAAACCAAATGTTGAATCCCTTCTAGAGTTCAATGTAAGAGAAGTCTCACTTCCTTCAGTGATAGCACAATATCCTGAGATTATAGGAATTGACCTGAAGTTAAAGCTTCAGAGTCAATGGAGTTTACTTCATTCTGTTATTGAGTTGAGTTCAGAAGAGTTTGCCAGAATTGTGGAGAAGATGCCACAGGTCGTCAGCCTTAGTAGAATACCTATAGTTAAGCATGTGGACTTCCTTAAGGATTGTGGTTTCTCCTTACAACAGGTAAGGGAGATGGTTGTGGGATGTCCTCAGTTGCTTGCTTTGAATATTGACATTATGAAACTTAGCTTTGATTACTTTAAAATGGAGATGGAAAGACCTTTGGATGACTTGGTTACTTTCCCAGCATTCTTTACATATGCTCTTGAGTCCACTATAAAGCCAAGACATAAAAGAATTTCAAAGAAGGGGCTGAAATGTTCACTTTCTTGGCTTCTTAATTGTTCTGATGAGAAGTTTGAACAAAGAATGGACTATGAGACCATTGACATGGAGGAGATGGAAATGCCATCATTTGACATGAATACTCTCATAGAACCAAGGAGTGAGGAGTCTGACTCGGACTATGAGGAGGACAGTGAAGATGAGCACATATAAGAACGAGTCATCATTAGGTGGTGGTCTGCTTTGGAGAAGAATCTTGGCTTAGTGAAATCAGAGTTTCATGTAGAGTTGGTGTACTTTTAGAGGTAAGCATTATTTATGGAGGCATTTAAAATAATTCAACAATTCATTCTGTTCATATTATGTAGAACGAATTATATTCTGGTGCTTAAAGCATTTTCAGGTCTATATATTTGCTCGCTGCCTCGATTTTATAATGGATTTCAAACCAAAATACGTTGTTAATTTCATTGGCCAAATAGATTTCAGAGTTGAACCAATAGAAAACAAAATGCTCTTAGTGGCATGATTATGAATATCAATATCATTATCAGAGATGGAATAAATTTTTAATTGTCCATGAATCATGTGGGTTTTTCTTTTTGGCTTGCTATCTGTGTAGAAACTAAAAACCACCAGATGCTTTTTCATGGCAGGTTTTTATCTGAGCAAAGAGATTGGATCCAGTAAACTTGAATATTCTCCAACGTATGACTAAGATATACTAGGACAAAGTAATGCTGATTTTGCTTTTGCAATTCATTGTTCTTGTAATGAACAAGGTTTAGGAGAATAATAAGTTTAGTTTGCCTTGGGATAACTTCTGTGGTTAGCACGACCTATTGTGGGTAGCTGGATTTGTATGATAATCTGCAGTTGTATGTATCTTCTATATGTTCTGTTACTTGTACAATTTGTTTGGAAAAACTGCGACATTGTTGATTATTAACAACATGGCGACTTGTTTTTACAGCTGGACCTTGGTGGAATGAGGATTGAGAATACATGTGCTGCTTTTGGTGGCATTCAGATCTGTAAGTAAATTTGAAGGAATTTTGATATATACAGATAGATATAATAGTATCCACCCAATTTGTGACTAGTTGACTTCCTGCCCCTCTTTCCCTGTATTATTACGTTTTCCACCAGGAATGGTTGGAACTTCTACGTAAATAAACATTTTCAAATTTGTAATTCAAAATTTTGAAGATTCCTCTATTAGTGTTGCCCTTCATTCCACGTTTAGTGTTGTTTACTGGAATCAGCTTATGGGAATGCTTCCAGAACTTTGTTTCTATGTTCATTTCTTTTTATATCCTAGTATGTTTTCTGATAATTTCTTGCTCTTGCTATGATTCTTTTGAATATAGCAAAATTAGGCCATTACAAATTGTTTAATACAGTGAGCTTCATAATCCTGTATACATGTTTCCGCCTTAGCGTATCAACTTCCAAAAACGTAAAAGCGAGTATAAAATGCAGACCCTAAATACAGTCGATCAATCTGTCATTCCCAATAACTGGCAATCATGTTGTTGGCTGTAACGTATGCAGTTCTGATCTTTGAGAAGTGATTTTTTGTCCGATCCATGCCAGAGAAAATACGATTGGTTCAGTCGATCCAATCAAAGAAATTGCAGAAAGTACTGAACCAGTTCTTACTCTGTTCTCTGTAACCATCCCAACTGCAGAACCCATACATTTCATTGTGATGATCAAAACAGAGAAAGTAAATATCAAAATTTGATGTTCTTGAATAAGCAACAAACGAGGATTATTACCTTCCAAGCATACATTCCGAAGAAGGCTACGGTATCTGCAGACCATACAACAGCAAAGGACTTCCAAAAGAAAGGGATTATAACATTGATTAAAGGGATAAGGAGAAATAGATAGTTAAGAGCCTCTTTTTCATTCTTGGAGCAGTCTCTAGCTCGTAATGAAGGGATTGCTGCAAAAATAATTAAGATTCCATGTAATTGTGGAGCCTTTTGTTAAACATACAAGTAAACAACACAATCATGTTCAAGACAAATCTCAGAAGTTGAAGAAATGGTGCAAGAAAAAAAATCCTCATAATTTCAGAATTAGAGGGAAGCAAGACTTACTGAACATCCAAATAGACCACATCCCCATCAATCTCCATATGTCTGGCTCATTTGATGGAAATATGATATTAAAAGAAAGTGCTCCACCTAACAACAGTGACACATACCCTTGAACCTCAAAAACTGTATATAAAGCAGTTCCTGGGACTGCAGGATTTTTGGTAGCTGTAGAAGCTCTTGGTGCAAAGGTAGCAGCAGTTTTTTGAACAGCCTGTTTAATTATGCAGATAAATTTTAAAAAACATATGCAATAAAAAAAAAAAAAACAGAAAAACCCAAATTTCTCAAACCAACCTTTTTGAGCTCTTTGTCGATTGCAGGAGCAGAGACTTTGCTTGCCTCATCTGGTTCTTGTTCTTGCTCCAGCTCTTGCTCAGATTCCTCCAGTGTCTGTGTATCCACTTCATTTGTATTAGCACTTATTTTCAAGTTTTTGCTGGGTATTTGGGCATTAATATTACAGAAATTATATCTATGTCCGTATCTAAGTCTGGTGCGCGTTAATGGTAGTTTTGAAATGTGGCAGTTGCAGAGAGACGATGAGATTAGTGAGTTCATGTTGCTTGAAAACCAGAAAATCTATTCAATTGTAAGTTCTTGAACCGAGTGGGAGAGGAGCTGTTTATAGATAATGAATGTATGGCCAAGCGAAATAATTGGCACGACATCGTTTTACCGCTGTTCAATTAAAAACGACGTCTTTTAAACGACCGCGAGTACCGTGAAAGAAGTTCATACACAAAAATTTTCCATTTAGGATGGAAAAATTTCCCGTCATCAATGATTGAGAAAGTTTTCTGTTTATTGAAGGATAATTTTCCTTTGTCTTCCTGTTGTCTTTTGAATCCTCTATCTCAGTTTTATCATTCAACCAAAACCTTATTATCAAAGAAAAGGAAAAAAAAATTATATTTTCATACAGATTAAAAACTTAATAATATAATTAAATGATAAATTTTACTCTCTCTCTATACAGAGTAAATTTGATGTTACATTATTTGATGCAATTAATTATAAAAACTATTGATAAGAAAATAAATTAAATATGAGCATATTAGAAAATTTATAAATTAATTATTTTACAAATCAATTATAATTTTAAAAAATAAAGTGACCTGTAACTTAAGATAGATGAAAAAAATAAAAAACAATTTATGGCATTTAAAATAGCATTTAAAAGTGCAATTAATGAAAAGACAATTTAAAAAAATACTTCAATTAACATCGTGATATATGATGCATGTAATATCTTCTTTTTTCAAATATATATATATATATATATATACACCGTGGGCAATTCTCCTTCTCCATTTAACTTTCGATAAATTATTATGAATTCATAATTTTTTTGGTTATATCATTAAAAATTTTAAATTTTGTAGGTAGTTTTTATTGTATCTTAAATCCAATTTTTTTTCTATTAATATTTTAATTTTAATTTTAGTTACAAAATTAGGTGTTTATTTTTTTAATTTCCTTACACTTCTCTATAATTATCTATTTACTCTAGTATTTTATTAAAAATATAAATGATTATCATGTCAAAAATATCTAAATATATTATTTTATGTTTTTAATTAGAAATACTTTCGAAAAGTCTAAAAAGATTAAATTAAAATTAGATTATATTGTATAAGAATTTTCGCATTATTATTATGCTCGTCAAGTCATCTAGTAATTAGCTTTCAAGATTAATAATGGAAAAAAAATCAAATTTCATTCCATAAAAATAAAAATATAAATTTTTAATAAGTTGGACTTTTTAATTTGTACAAATTTATCTTAACCGTATCATTTACTTATTTTAATTACTTACCAAATCAGTGAAAATTAGCTAATTAAAAAAAATTAGCGAAAATTAGTTCCCACGGATCTTTTAATATAAGAAAATGCCAAAACGTGGTATTTTTTAAAAAAATATATGTTTATTTAATTAAATTATTGTTTTCAAGAAAGCATCTAAATTCTGAAGTATAAACAGAATAGCCAAAGCACATTTTATGTAAAAAGAAAAAAGCAAAATTATTTATCGTTCCCGTAATTTTAGAAAACCTCTTCTCATTATTGTTTTTGGAAGTAAAAGCAAGACAAAGAGCTAAGCAACCGCTGCGTTTACCGGTTTACGACTCCCAATCAAACGAGAAAATCTGTATTTCCCGGGAAATTGGATTTTCTCATGCTTTCGATGAAACTCTTAAAACTCATTAATGGAATTGTGAAATTACCGACAAAGAACTGATGATTCTAAGGTCTTAAGAAGTGGCCTTTTTCTCATGGGGAATTTTCTCGTCGGATTTGTTTTGCCATTGCTTCTCTTAACAGGTACATGCTTTTCGATGTTACTTTCTACTGCTTTTTTTTTTCTTCTACAATCTGTTCTGTTGGCTTTTTGACTGGTAGCTTGCAGTTTGCTGCTTTGATGTGTTTTGATGGCCGATTTCAAATTTCAAACACAGTACATTTCTACAATTGGGTTGTAGACATGTACTATACTGCATTAGTAATTAGGTTATTTTATGCTTTGGATTTAAGGCTTAGTTGAGTTCAGTTGAGCTATTTGAAATCAATGCAGAAGGATGGAAGGATAATAGTTACTACAGTTTCTGATTGTTGGAATTGCATACAACTTTTTATAGAACGGATCATGCATTGTTTTTTTTTTTTTTTTTTTGTCTTTTTTATGGCTTCTAAGTAATTAATTATTCTATAATTGTTTTTTGCAGCTGCTTTGATTAATTGGAGTTTGATTTCTCTTGTTGATTTGATAGCTTTCCTTATCATTCAGTATGCTGCACCTAAAATAGGTGAGTTGTTTATTTTCTTATCAGTTTCATGGCCTTCCAGACCATACTGTTGTATAACCTTTCTCCTTTGGAATTGGGTATTTGGCTGGAATAATGATGCTATTTTCAGCAATGAGAGGAACATATCTGGACTGATATGGCATATCAGTGCTTGTTGTTGCTTGTATTTGTTATTAGGGATGCGCAAGTATGCTGCTTCAAAATCAAACACGAATAATAGTTTATCAATATTAGTATTCATCTCTTTGCTGATTGAGCACTGGAGGCTTCCTTGGTAAACAATGTGCCCCACATTGTCACTGTTATTTATTTGACTTGTTGGGTCTTTACTTTCAGTGCAGATATTGTGATTAAATTTGTTAGTTATATATTAAACTTCATTTTTGAAAAAAGTCATATTAGTCTCACAATAATAATAATAATAATAATAATAATAATAATAATAATAATAATAATAATATATGTATGTATGTATACGTACACATATAGAGGATAATAATAACCATGATTGTGTTTCAGTAGTCTCTCAACTAAAAAATTCAGTAAAAAAAGTGAAATGTTTCTGGTTCTTTCTTAACTATTTCCATTGATTTTAGTTTCATATTAGTTTTCTCATTATCAATATCTCAAATAGTTGCTCTTATTTTATATGATTAATTTCTAATTTTGGGTTAGCTTTTTATGTTTTAATTTTATGGGATTCTGAGAGAAAAAAAAGTAAACAAATTATATATGTAGATATATTATTTTTATATTTTATTTTATCTTGCATCATTGTTTTCCTTTGAATATAATCAAGCAGAGCGTTTTTTGCAAATTTTACAAAATTTAAAGTTTCAATATATATTTTCTATGTGTTAAAAAATGCAATTTAAATTGATATTTACTGTTTGTATAAGGTTAAATCAAATTATTAGCTTTTAAATTTAGCCAAGGATAATTTTGTTTTATTCAGTAATTTTTATTTTTTATACTCTAATAATAAATGTCATATTCCAAAGAACCAAAAACTTGTTTTTCAGCTTTTGTTGAGAGATTGGATATGAATGTTGTTGGAAGGTTTAAAAGAATGCAGTTTTAGTCAATTAGTGCATACCTAAGATAATATTCATTTGGTATCTTTAACTCTTGATTGGCTCGAAAGTGAAAATATTCTCCATGTACTGAAATATGCGTTTTGGGACATTGGAGACCACCATAGGATAAGATCCCAATTTGGGGGAACTTTTCCCTTGATTCCCTTTTATTCAATTAACATATATTTTTCTTTTGTTTAAATTTTATAGGCTTTCGTTTTCGGAGGCGATTTTTGTTACTGTGGCCCATTATTTTGTTCTCCCTTCTTGTCATTCTTTCTCAACTTGTATATCTTACTTTATGGGCGATTAAGGGAAATGGATGGAGTGGAGTAAATGCTTGGTGGGCACATCTAATTGGTTTTATGGTGTAAGAATCTATTTCATTTTATTTAACTGTTGTTCTTTTATCATGTTTTTATGGATCGTATTTACTGACGCTTTCCCATGGTATGCTGTTACAGAGTCCAGCCCTGGAAATCACTATATGTGATCTATTTCTTGGTGGTACAACTATTAACAGTTTCTGTTGCTTTAGTTGATATATACGGGATCAGATTTGGTCTGTTTCCATGGCAAGATTCCTGCTGGGGTCGTTTCTTAACTTTTCTTGAACAGATAGGTTTGTCAGTAGTTCACTACAGCTCCAAGTTCTCTTCTTGTAATATGTGTATTTCCATGTGCGCACACACGCATTTATACATTTATTTCTGAAACCTTTTGATTTGTTTGTACATAATAGTTTTGCTTTTCCACCTATTATAAGTTCTTCTAGAATAGGAATTGTAATGTGATCATTTGGACATCATTCTTGAAGCAGAAGCACAAGTTAATTTTACGGGTTGAATTTTTCTTATGATCTCAGGGAAGAGTTTGTGTTCTTATGCAATTTTCAGTTTTCAAAATTATCTTACCTTACTGGCTTATGGAATGACTCCAATAAGCAAAATGGCTTGTTGCCTCCTAAGATTGCAATAGAGATAACATCTTCTGTTTCTAATTAATAGTTCATCACATAGCTAAAAGAGTCATTATGATCCTGGGATATATTTAGCTCTTCTCAATTTTTTGTTGGGATCTCCTTATTGACACTTTTTACTATTATTTGCACATCTCAAAAGATTTTCTTCAGTTCAAATTAAATTACGATACGGAAAACTTGCATAGATGAGCCTATAATTTGTCCAATACAATGCCCAACAAATTGGTAAAATGTTTAGGTCATTTTCTAGCATGCCTGCAAAGATGTAACAAAGGATGAGCCTGTTTGGGAGCTGTTTCAAAAGTCATGCTGTTGAAAATTTATTTCCATGTTGGTTACTTATAATTATTTTTTATTCTTTTTCAAAAAAAGATTGCCGTACTTTTAAGATTAGCTTTGTTTAGCCATTTGCATTTTGATGTCTCTTGCTGAAAATTGTGTGGTGGCTTTTGGCCATTCATTAATGACATATTTTCCTGGTCTAATTTTTTTTCTCAATCATTTCTTTTGTTCCTAATTTATTCATCATTCTCATTATTATAATCCCCCCCCCCCCTTCCCCCGAGTGCTTGTTGTCCTACTTTCATCAGATTAGATTACACTTCCATTGAAATTTAGGGATCTTATTTTTGTGTTTCTTTTAAGTATTTCCTAACAATAATAAAAATAAAATTATGGGTATTGATTTGTTAATATTTCTCTGTTTGTCTACATGAAAGGCTCTTATCTCAGGGTCACTTCCTGTTTGTTGTTGCCTCCCATTCAGCTGGGTGTGGGTATTTGCCATCCCTCGTGGCTTTCTCTTCCTTTTTTTATTGGTAGCTGTGCAGGTCTTGTGGATTGGTCTCTGACAAGCAATTTTCTAGGACTTTTCAGGTTACTTCTTTGTGATACACACACATCTACATGGTCCCATCCACATGATTAATTGTTTTTATTTATTGCATGTTAATCTTCTTAGTGGCTTATGTTTGTTTATACTGCTCTTGAAGGTGGTGGAGGCCTCTTCAGCTATATGCAGGGGTTAACATTATCCTTCTTTATGTCTATCAGCTTCCTATAGAGGTCCCTGGTCTCTTTCACTGGATAGCTGATTTTATTGGTCTATTCAAAATATCAGGGAAAACAGAGTGGCTTTACATTTTTTCTAGTATTTCCCTTGTGCTTTTTTACATCATGGTACGCATCTCTAAAATTTAGCAGAACTCTTTTCATACTATACCTATTCGTCTCTCTCTCAAATACTTCCTAAAAGAAAGGCTATGTTTGCAAAAGTTTGAACTTTGAAAATAATCAGATTAAAACTATGGGAAGACACTTATTCAAGGTGCATAGGGTAATGTTATTGGTTGATTAAGATAGTTGAAATTTTATTAGAAATTAATTAGACACATCTTTAGCTGCAATTTCGGGTGCTTATGGTTTTGGAGTATGAGGCCTTCTAGGTTCTCTATGGTTTGTGTGCTTCTGTGGTAGCCTTTGCCTTAAAAACTTTCAAATAGCAAATTAGTAACTATTCTGGGCAGCCTTATTATTTTACTTGATGAATTTGTTCCACATACAAGGAGAGCTTTCAAATGAAGAGTTGCTCTTGATTACTCTTCTCTTACAAATTTGGCTAGAGCAGCTGTTGGTGGATAAATGGATGATTTGATGAATATCTTTCCAGTTTATCCAAGTTCTTTAGCACACCTAACTATTAACTATTCATTTTTGAATATCTTCAGAAGATATCTTATAGCAATTTGCAATACAAGGTTTTTAAGTGATTTATGGTAGAAAATGATTTTTATCTATAATATGCTTGTTCTTCAAACTGCTCAAAATTTATGCATTGCCTTCTCAAAGTTATTTACATTGAATCAGTTCTAAATCTTTTTCTGCCTCCTGATGCAGCTATCCTTTATTAAGTGTGATTTGGAGGAAATGGATTTCATTATGTCTATGAGAGAAAGTAATTTGTCGGAGCACCTTCTCCCCTTAAGGCATTCTTTTTTCATTCGTCAATCTAGGTGAGACTTGGAGCATCCGTTGATCTGGTTATTATTCTTTTTTTTTTTTTTCATGTTCTTGCCATTCACCATGTTGTGCCACCATTACATAAGGCTATAACAGAATGGGTTGTGAATTTAAAGTCCAATCAGTCAAACTAGAGTTTTCCACTTTTGATTCTGTAATATCATGGTTTGTTAATTATGGGCTATAGTTATATGCTAAAGGTCAATTAAAAGGAAGAATTCGCTTTCTTACAATCTGTTATTATTCTGATTTTTTAAGAACTTTTCCAATGATTTTTTTTTTTTTTTTGAAAAATTGTCTGATGAAAATTTGCTTATTTAATTTTGTTTGTATGTATTTAGCAAAAGATTTTTATCTGCTGTATGCTCAAACTTGCAACAAAATTGCTTCAAGTGTTATGTGTTGTTGATAGTTTGTCCGACCCAAAAGTTCATTAATCCCTATCTCTTTCTCCTAATAAAGGAATTGATGACCTCTGTGCATGAACAAAATAAAAATTGTTTGTGTAGAATTTTGTTTCTGCAGGCTCATGTTTGAACTGATTAATAACAAACTAAGACATAAAGGATTGAGTATTTGATTAGATATATAGAACTTCTCTTTGTTTTTTGCTGCAAGCCAACTGAACAACACGATAATTTGCAGATCTGGTGTCAGGCATACCAACGTTTTATTAAGGGGAGCAGTTTTTCGGACCTTTAGTATCAACTTTTTCACGTATGGGTTCCCGGTACATATTCATAAACTACATTTATCGCCTTTTTCTTCGACTAGACCATCTCATTGTTATGTTATAATTATCAGATGGAGAAATAATTTTAAGGAATGCCCTTAAAAGGTGTCCCCCTAAAACCCATTGGATTAGAATCGTGCGATTTCCTTCAATATAACAAAAATACACAAAAATATTGAATATTGATATTGAATGTCTGTTAATATTTGGTGGTTTCTGTTAATCGGGTTTGAAAACATTGGAGCAAATTCTACTTGAACCATTCTGTTGCAGCTTTTGATAGAAAAGTAAAGCCATCTTTCTTTTTCTTTTTTGTTTGTTTTCCTATTCCGTAAATACTCTTGTTTAATGAATGCGATGTGGAGTGTTGGATATAATTACAATGAATTTCATTCTATCCATGCTCAATCATTTGACTTACGGTCTATGTGATAGGTTTCCTTGTTCGCTCTTTCCTACTGGAGTTTTCATTTTGCCAGTTTATGTGCATTTGGGCTGCTTGCATATGTTGGCTTCATTGTTTATGCCTTCCCTTCTGTGTTCCGTATGCACCGGTTAAATGGGCTGCTTCTTGTCTTCATTCTATTTTGGGCTGTGAGCACATATATTTTCAATGTAGCTTTTCCTCTCTTGAATAGGAAACTCAGAAAGGTATTTATCTCTTTCAGCATAAGTCTGTTATTGAAATGTAATCTTAGATGGTTCAGAGTTATTTCTGGCATATGCATGCAGGACATGAAAATTTGGGAGATGGTTGGGTTGTGGCATTATCCCATTCCCGGATTCTTTCTACTTGCTCAATTTTGTCTTGGTATTTTGGTTGCTTTGGGCAATCTTGTGAACAACTCTGTTTTCCTTTACTTGTCTGATGAGGGCAATCGATCTTCAAATGAGAACTCCACTGCCGAAGGTAATGAAATAACATTTATAGCAGTATCAACTAATTATTCTACTCATAAGTAGATTACTCTGTCCTGCATATATACCTACATATATGTTCTTTATTTTTATTTTTGTCATTCGCTTCTTATCTAGCCTTATTCATTATAGTTATTCTGGAGTGAATTTGCAAAGTTGTTTCTCTGCATGTTCTTCTGAAACTAAGTTAATAACTGCTGAGCCATAAAGGTTTTTCTACACACATCATAATGTTCTAGTTCCAGTCCTCCACATGTTTCTTTAACTTGAACTTATTTGCTTTATGCTCAAACCTTTAGTTTCTTAAGTCTACTTTATGGATGCTACTGTTTTCCATTTTTAGGGTTTATTTATGCCACTTGTGCCCAGAGACCTAAGACTTGCACCTATCCGGTGACAATTGGCACTTCAATCAGCTCGTTTTTTAGCTTTTACTCAGAAACATGATTCTTATTCTACATTGATCTTAAGGTTCATATCTTAATATTTAATGTCTGTCTTACGCATTTGTGAACATTGTCCAGGAGTGATTTTTTGGAGTATCAAATTTATTTTGAAGAGTATTATTTGTCTTAAACTATGTTATAATTTGATTCCCAAGGTGACAAAATTAGGTTTTGTGTATCTTACTGTTTGATCATAATATTGTAAGCCTGGTTGATATTTAGTCAAGCAACTGAAATTCTTTGTGAAAGATTGTGGGTCTTTAAGGGGACCATCTTGTTGGGTTTTTAGTAAACTCGAGTTGAGTTAATGAGCAAGTGCAGAGCTTGATTTGAAATATGTTGTCATAGCATCAGTATTTATGGTTGATAATAACCTTTGAAGCAACTTGAAAATGAGTGAATATCAATAAACTCATCCAAATGCCAATTCTAAAGATGCTGAATTGAGTTTTTACTTGAGAAAGAAATGTTGAAAAAAGACCACATATCTTGTAGGATAAAATTTCTAATCACCCTAGGCTGATGGTTTATTTTGATCGTTAGTGGATACGGTTTCATAGAGTGTTTTATGTTCTCTGTCAATGTCAAATGTTAATCCTTCTATATAATAAGTTGTAGTTTCAATAAAAATGTTGTAGTTAAAATAGTTGGTGTTAGTTTGAACACTTTTGTTATAACTCTCAAGAGCCCATCTTCAATGGTTGATTTTTCTTTAAATGTCTTGTTGTTATATTAAATAAATTGTACTATCAATCCCTCATCAATTGTTACTTGCTGAGTTGCAAAACAATATTGCATTATCGCTTTTTGCATCCTCTTTAAGCTTGTGTGAAACTAAGGAGTTCTAAATCGGTGGTTGCCTGGTTTGTTACTTGATAAGATATACTGCATTCAGATATTTCTATTGTTTAGAATATTCAAGTTTCTCATTATTGATTTTCTTCTCACTCTTTGGTCCCTAAACACCAACAGATCAACCAATGTCCTTCAAATTCTTTTTCTAACTTCCACTGCTTTTGATACTTTCGAATTTCTAATTTGCTTCTGTAAGTAAGTTAGTGTTGGTAACTTAACAATAATGCTTCATCTGTGTTATTCTGGTATATGTTCCATTATTACAGTGGAAGAAGATACCAAGGTGTTCATTGTGGCTACAATTGCATGGGGACTGAGAAAATGCTCTCGGGCTATTATGCTGGCACTGATTTTCCTCATTGCCATGAAGCCTGGTTTCATCCATGCTGTATATAGTAAGTTCCATATTCTCAGCAAAAAGACTATATTTTCTTGTGAATTTGTGGTGGCATTAGATCTTTTACTCACCAATAAAGACTGCATCTGGGAAAATGGCAATTTGAGTTTGCTAATTGGTGTTCTGTTCTGATATATGCCTCAGTGATATTTTTCTTGGTCTATCTTTTGAGCCATGGCATCAGCAGAAAGATGCGTCAGTCCCTGATTCTTCTGTGTGAAGCTCACTTTGCACTGTTGTACATTCTTCAGATTGATTTGATCTCTTATGCATTGGAGCAAACAGGCTCTTTAAGTAAGGATGTTTTGCTGCAGTTAGGTAGGCATTTATGTTGAGCACTTCAACCTGAATTGGTACCTTCTCTATGGCCATGAGCACGAGTTTTAATTTATTTCTTAGTTGCTTCTGATACATGATTTTTTTTTTTCAGTTTTCAAAGTCTGACCAGGAAAAAGTAATAATCAGAATAATTCTTTATGAATTGATGCAGGTCTTGATAAACAAGATAGTTCCTGGGATTTCTTGGAAATAGCCTTGCTTGCTTGCTTCTGTGCCATTCATAACCATGGCTTTGAGATGTTATTTTCATTCTCAGCAATTGTACAGAATACCACTAGCCCTCCTGTTGGATTTAGCATCTTGAAAGCGGGTCTGAACAAATCAGTCCTCTTGTCAGTGTATGCCTCTCCAACTGTCAAATATGGCCACGACAATCATTCTTATGGTATAAATTCATCGACTGCTTGTTACATTTTGATGGAACTTACAATTTGGTTATGGTAGTTGGGATCTCCATCTCTTTTCACCCCTAAAATTTATACTCATGATAAAGGAATCTGGATCGGACACTTTAAAGAAAAAGACCATGTGATATTTTACAAGGACCACGTTTTTCCTTGCCTGATATTGTACAGGACTAGTTCCCTTTAAATGACGTTGTTTTAAGTCCAGCTCCCTTTTTAACCTTATAGTGAAGAGGCCTGGGTGGTGTGGTTTTGCCAAAGCTTGTTTGCTCCCCCATTGATCTTTATTTATTAGTTGTGAAACTTGTTCTCAGCCTTTCATATATCCTCTATCTGATTTCAAAAGTAATAGTCACATCCCATCTCAAAAAATAATAATCACATTGTTTATCTAGCCTTCGGTCTAGAAATTCTAAATGAGAGCAACAATTGAACTGTGATCCTACTGTGAGTAGTATTGATGATGATAATATGTTGACCTGCTTTTAAAGTTCAAACGTAGAAAACTGATTTGTTTTTCTGTTTTCAGAGAGTAGGATAGCATCATTCCTTGGTGCAGTTGGACAGAAGTTTCTATCTGTATATCGATCATGTGGCACCTACATCGCATTTCTCACTATTCTTTTCACCGTATACTTGGTAACACCCAATTATATATCATTTGGGTATATTTTCCTGCTTCTTGTTTGGATAACTGGAAGACAACTTGTTGAGAAAACAAAAAGGCGTCTATGGTTTCCTTTAAAAGTATATGCAATCATGGTTTCTGTCTCCATCTATAGCTTGAGCAGTTTCCCCCGATTTGAGATGTGGCTCTCCAAGTTCATTGATCTGTATTTTTATTTGGGCTACAACTCAGAGGCTTCATTATTGCAAAATATTTGGGAATCTCTGGCTGTCTTAATAGTGATGCAACTTTATAGCTATGAGAGGAGACAGAGCAAGTACAACAGGTCGGAGGATCCTGATCCATTGGATTCTGGGGTATTTGGTTTCATTAAACGGTTTCTGATTTGGCACAGTCAGAAGTTCCTGTTTATTGCATTATTCTATGCTTCATTATCTCCGATTAGTGCTTTTGGATTTGTATATTTACTTGGCCTTGTAATATGTTCAACTTTACCCAAAACTTCTCGGGTACCATCCAAATCATTCCTGTTGTATACGGGATTTTTAGTGACTTCTGAGTATCTGTTTCAGATGTGGGGTGGACAAGCTGGAATGTTTCCCGGGCAAAAGCATTCAAAAATTTCCCTTTTTTTGGGTTTCCGTGTGTATGAGCCAGGTTTTTGGGGGCTAGAGTCAGGATTGAGAGGAAAAGTGCTAGTAATCGCTGCTTGCACTCTTCAGTACAATGTGTTCCGCTGGTTGGAGAAGATGCCAAATACTGTTCCAGATAGAGGCAAGTGGGAAGAGCCCTGTCCATTGTTTGTCTCAGATGAAAATGCCTTTACAAATGGTTCTATATCCAATGATGAAAATAAGCCACCATCAGACTATTGTTTGCCATCCGTAAAAATAGAGGGAGTTACAACTACAAGCACTTTCTCTTTCACCTCCGGTCTTACTCGAGCACCTAAAATTCTATCCAATAAAACAGGTAGTTCAGAAGGTAGTAGCAGCAGGAAATTTTCATTTGGATATATTTGGGGAAGCACCAAGGAAAGTCATAAGTGGAATAAGAAGAGGATTCTTGCTTTGAGAAAGGAAAGATTTGAAACACAAAAGGCTCTTATGAAAATATATTTCAAGTTCTGGATGGAAAATATGTTTAACCTCTTTGGCCTTGAAATAAACATGATTGCATTGCTTCTAGCAAGCTTTGCCTTATTGAATGCTATCTCTATGCTATATATTGCATTGCTTGCTGCTTGTATTCTTGTACATCGGCGCATCATACGGAAGTTGTGGCCCATATTCGTTTTCTTGTTTGCTTCCATTCTCATCCTCGAGTATTTTGCCATCTGGAATAGCATCTTTTCTGCGGATCAACCTACCCCAACTGAGACAGATGTATATTGTCATGACTGCTGGAAAAGCTCTGCTCTTTATTTCCAGTATTGCAAAAACTGTTGGCTAGGTATTCACTCTCCTCATCATGTTAAACTTGTTTCTCAATAAACCATCAAAATGCTTAAATTTGTATATTGTTTCCTTTCTATTCCTGTGGAAGTTTGCAGCCCTGGAAAATATTCCATTTGAAGTCTGAATGCCTGCCCCTTAAATTGTTTAGTGAGTTGGTTGAGTTTCATAGGGTCTTCTAACTTATTGCAATCCCCACCCCCCCCCCCCCTACCCCCCCAACCCAAAAAAAAAAAAAAATGTCTGATTCTCATAGCGTACAATTTTCATATGATAATTACGTCTGCCATGATTTCTTCTATCTTAGTTAGCCTATGCTAATTTGACGTGTTGCATTTGCTGTAGGACTTGTCGTGGATGATTCTCGCATGCTTGCCAGCTATTTTGTGGTCTTTATGTTTGCTTGTTTCAAACTTCGTGCTGATCGTTTCTCCAGTTTCTCAGGCTCATCCACATATCGTCAAATGATGTCTCAACGTAAAAATATATTTGTTTGGAAGGATCTGTCTTTTGAAACTAAGAGCATGTGGACATTTCTTGACTACCTGAGACTTTACTGCTATTGTCATCTGTTGGATCTTGTGCTTTGTTTGATTTTGATTACTGGGACCCTTGAGTATGACATTCTGCACCTCGGTTATCTTGCATTTGCCCTGGTTTTCTTTCGGATGAGACTTGTAATACTGAAGAAGAAGAACAAGATCTTCAGGTTCTTGCGCATATACAATTTTGTTCTTATTGTTTTGTCTCTTGCCTATCAATCTCCTTTTGTGGGCGTATTTAGTTCTGGGAAGTGTGAGACGATAGATTACATATATGAGATGATTGGATTTTATAAATATGATTATGGGTTTCGAATTACTGCAAGATCTGCACTGGTTGAGATCATAATATTTCTACTGGTATCACTTCAGTCATATATGTTCTCCTCTAGTGAATTTGATCATGTCTCACGTTATCTTGAAGCGGAGCAAATTGGCGCCATTGTGCATGAGCAGGAGAAGAAAGCTGCATGGAAAACTGCACAGTTGCAACATATTCGTGAATCTGAGGAGAAGAAATGCCAACGTAATTTGCAAGTGGAGAAGATGAAGTCTGAGATGCTCAACTTGCAAATTGAGCTTCACAATGTTAAGTCAACTACTAATTATGGTGGCCATTCCCATGAGAGGGAAGGTATAAGAAAAAGGAGGAGCATTTCTCTTACTTCTAAAAGGGATTCTTCTAGTCCTGATAAAGGTGGAGAAACCCCTGCTAAACAAGAGCATAGTACTAGAGAGGATTCAGTATGTCCTTTTGAAAGGCATGAATCCCCATTTAGTTTGGATACCGAAAGTCTAGAAAGAGAAATGTCTCCGAAGTATTCCTCAGAATCTCCAATTTGTGAGATCACCGAGATCAGACAGGAATCAGCTGATAGCATGCTTTTTGATTCTGGAAAAAAAGAGAAGGGCCGATCAAAGGAAAATCCTTTAAGATCTGCAGTGCAGCTGATAGGTGATGGTGTTTCCCAGGTGCAGTCTATTGGAAATCAGGCAGTCAACAATCTTGTGAGCTTCTTGAACATTGAACCAGAGGATTCAGATACGAATGAACAGTTCTCTTTTGAGAATGGAATACATGATGAGATGGAAAACCAGAAGAATAAACATCTTAATTTGGACCGTTCGTCATCTCTGCAGTCTGATATGAGTTCAGATGCTACAAGTCTGCAGATAGGAAGGATCTTCCGATATGTATGGTCCCAAATGCGGTTCAATAACGATATCGTGTGTTATTGTTGTTTCATTATTGTTTTTCTGTGGAACTTTAGTTTGCTTTCTATGGTGTATCTTGCGGCTCTTTTCTTATATGCTTTATGTGTAAATACCGGCCCAAATTATGTTTTCTGGGTTATCATGCTGATTTATACTGAAGTTTACATTTTGCTTCAGTATCTCTACCAGATAATCATTCAGCACTGCGGGTTGACTATTGGTTCAGTCATCCTTCGTGAGTTAGGATTTCCTGCACATGAAATCAACTCCTCCTTTGTCATCAGTTCATTGCCTTTGTTCCTTGTGTACTTATTTACCCTTCTACAGAGCTCTATAACTGCAAAAGATGGTGAATGGATGCCTTCTGTGGACAGTAAATTCTGTAGAAAAGCTTCTCTGCATAGAGAAGATGTTCTTATGAGTTATAGCTGGAGTGAAAAGGCACAAGAATTACTGCATGGAATGACAACTATGGTAAAATTGATAGTCAGAAGCATTTTTAGGTACTGGGAATCACTGACACAAGGAGCAGAGTCTCCTCCATATTTTGTCCAGGTGTCTGTGGATGTCCACTTGTGGCCGGAGGATGGAATCCAGCCGGAGAGAATTGAGTCGGGAATAAACAAATTGCTTAAACTTGTTCATGATCAGAGATGCCAAGAAAAGTTCCCAAATCTTTGCCCTTTTTCTAGTAGGATTCATGTCCAGAGCATTGAAAGAAGTGAAGAAAACCCTAACATGGCCCTGGTTGTTTTTGAGGTAGTATATGCCTCCCCTTTGACAAGCTGCGCATCTGCAGAATGGTACAAGTCACTAACGCCAGCAGCTGATGTAGCAAAAGAGATTCTTAAAGCAAAATGTGACGGGTTTGTTGAAGAAATAGGATTTCCATACCCTATTATCTCTGTCATTGGGGGAGGCAAAAGAGAGATTGATCTTTATGCATACATATTTGGTGCAGATTTGTGTGTGTTCTTCTTGGTTGCAATTTTCTACCAATCTGTCATAAAAAACAAAAGCGAATTTCTAGATGTTTATCAGCTTGAAGATCAGTTTCCAAAAGAGTTCGTATTTGTCTTGATGGTTAGTCTCTCTATCAATTTCTGTATTAATATTATTTTTCTGCGTACTGTAATTCAAAAACCAAACCAAGTTCAATATAGTGATTGAATCACCTGTGTGGGATTGATTTAGCTCAGAAGCGCAAGTGCTGAAGTTAACAGAGATAAGACCAAGTTGATGTTTATTAATCATCTTATATTGGCAGCTCTTGGCCCTATGTTTTTAATTAGTAAATGTGGCAACTTTAAAATTTCAATTGTTCTCCTGAAAAACCTCCTTGTATTTTTCTACTTCTTCTGAAAAGCTTTAAATCAGACATAGCAAGGTTTCATGATTCAAATGACACATCGTTTTTCATGAAATGATTTACATGGTACATGTGCCCTGAATCATCTGAGGCGCAGATATGGTGAGAGAGATTTATAATTACTTAATTCTGAGTAAAGTTAGAGCTTATTCCTTTTTACTGGCTTACTCAGCTGGAAATGTGTAGCAGATATCTTTTTTTTTTTTTTGTTCATGTGACCCCCTATTTTCTCTGGATTTCTAACTGCTTCATATGTGCAGGCTATCTTTTTATTGATTGTCCTTGATCGCGTTATTTACCTCTGTTCATTTGCCACTGCAAAGGTGATCTATTACATTTTCAACCTCTTCCTCTTCACATATTCAGTCACTATATATGCTTGGCACTTGGAACCTTCCCAAGAGCATGCTGCAGGGGTAGCGCTTCGTGCTATATTTCTTGCGAAAGCAGTGTCTCTAGCACTGCAGGCTATACAAATCCGTCATGGGATTCCTCATAAAAGCACCTTGTATCGACAGTTTTTGACCAGCAAAGTTTCACGAATTAATTATTTAGGCTATAGACTTTACCGTGCTCTGCCATTCCTTTATGAATTGCGATGTGTGCTGGACTGGTCATGTACAACCACGTCTTTGACCATGTATGACTGGCTGAAGGTAATTTTAGAATGCTTTAGCTAACATTGGACTCTCCATTTATCTTGCTTTATTAATTTATCACTTTCATGGGTGGCATGGAAATTACCAATGCCTTAGCATTGTGGTTTTAATGTTCTCTCTATTATTGTTTGTTATCAAACCTTAAACCCTTCAGAAAATAGTTTATGAAAGGAAAATCTTTCCCTTCTCTTGTCGTTGGGTCTCAGTTAATATATATGCCAATTGAAAATACGTGCTTTCAGAAGTCTCTTAATGTGGTTTACTTTTTGAAAATTTGAATTCCATTAACTTGATATGGAGTTTCGTTTTCTTTTCTGCCTGTGTAGGAAGTTGCATTCACTATTATTCTCAGATATCATTTGATTAATTTTAATTTCTTTATTATTTTTCATAGATCAAGTAATCAATTCATTAGTCTTGGAACTGATAAGTAGCCTTTCTCTTTAGCTGGAAGACATAAATGCAAGTTTATACCTTGTTAAATGTGATGCTGTCTTGAATAGAGCTGCACACAAACAAGGAGAGAGGCAAACAAAATGGACCAAATGTTGCAATGGGATATGCCTTTTCTTCTTTTTACTCTGTGTTATTTGGGCTCCTATGCTGGTAAGTAACTTATAATACACAACTGTTTTTCTGTATGGTACGCATGCCCAATAAATTTGTTAATGGTTCCAATAGTAGTTTGTTTTCACAAGTTCTGGAAAAAGTCATTCATAAACACTATAGTAGGTTGTATGAAATCAGAAATTGCTGCTTATGCTAGCTAAGAACATCTTTAATGTTATTTGAGAAAAGGTGCACATGCATTTATATGGGCCTAATACATAAACTAGAACAACTTTTTGGAAAAAGTTCATCGTCTCCATATCCTTATGCCATGTCTGCAAGTGTATGGACACATGCAAACTTGAGAACCAAGGTATTTCTTCCAAAATAATAGAACATAGGTTTCATAGGTCCAAATAAAAGAATATTTGTGCGAGTGGTTATTTCTCAAGAAGTTAAGGGGCAAATTTATTTATTTGGCCACATTCACGCAGGGGGTCGTGCACACACAATAAATTTCACTTGAATTTTATTCTTACTGCAGTGTAAGCAAACATGCAATTGTGCATCTTAATGTTTCATGAAATGATCTATTTTTTCTCACAGATATACAGTAGTGGCAACCCAACAAATGTTGCCAACCCCATTAAAGATGCAAGTGTTCAGCTTGATATCAAGACAGTGGGTGGAAGATTAACATTGTATCAAACTACTCTTTGCGAAAAAATCCCATGGGATGATGTCAACTCTGATGTTGATCTCGATCCCTATGGTTATTTGTATACTTATAATAAGAATGACATTCAGTTGATATGCTGCCAAGCAGATGCAAGTACATTGTGGCTTGTTCCTGATGTGGTTCAGAGGAGATTTATCCAGTCCCTTGATTGGGATATGGATATGGATATTCTTTTGGTCTGGATACTTTCCAGAGAGAGGCCAAAGGGCAAGGAAGTAGTGAAATATGAGAAACCTGTTGATTCTCTGTATCTTCCAAAAAGATCAGACATCCAGAAAGTTCTTAATGGTTCTACAAACAGCTTTAGGATATACAATCTTTATCCAAGATACTTGCGTGTTTCTGGTTCTGGTGATGTCAGACCTTTGGAATTAGAGGTATTTTACACTTTTATCCAATTACTTTTCTTCATTCACTCAGCAGATCTCTCCTCTGTGTGTGTGTGTGTGTGTGTGTGTGTGTGTGTGTGTGTGCAAGATGAAATTATTAATTGTATTTCATAAGAAATTGGTTTCTGGTCCTGTGTTTTTCTGTTATAAGAAATTTGTTATGGTTAGATACATTGTTGCAGCTGGAAGTAATTTCTAAAGCCTTTTTAATACATTTAAATCATTTCTTTAAATCAGTCATTATATTGAAATGCCACTTGAGCTATTAAATTTTCTGCAATCGGTGCAAGGCTTCTTGTATTGCGGACTCTAGAGAGGGTTAGATGCACACAGCATTCCTTAACTTTCAAGGAACTTTATGTGCTTTGAACCTGTGACCTCTAAGTGACTATGGAGCAACCTTTCCATTAGTCCAAATGTCATCTGTTAAGGGTAGTCTATCCAGTCTAAGATTAATACTTGTCATTAGACATGCTTTTTCTTTTTTTATTTAATGAAACGTGACTAAACTGTATTTACAGGAAACTGCGGTTAGTGCGGATCTCATTTTAAATCATGCAGATGTTAACTGGTGGTCATTTCATGATATCAATTCACCAAATGCAAGTGCCTGTGGAGGTTTGAGAGGACCCATGGCCATTATAATGTCCGAGGAAACTCCACCACGTAAGTTTGAAAATGCATTTCTCTGTCATAGCTATGACAATCTGGTGGGAAAATTCTCTTCTTTTTCAATGATGATATTATTGCCCAAAAACTTCTGCAGAAGGTATTCTTGGTGACACGATCAGCAAGTTCAGCATCTGGGGTCTCTACATAACTTTTGTGCTCGCTGTGGGCCGTTTTATCAGACTTCAGTGCTCAGACTTAAGAATGAGAATACCATATGAAAATCTACCTTCCTGTGACAGGTAAAAAGACTCTATTTTGGGCCTCTTTTTTGTCTGTTAATTTTCCAGATATTGATGTGTGATGATCATTACAAAATGTAAGGACGGATTTAGAATGGGGCCAGTGTGGGAGCACTTGCCTTCATTACATCTAAAATTCCTTTTTGAATTATACAGTAAAATATAAAATTTTCCCGGCTTAAAAGCTTGGATAGCTGTCCAGAGTCTTCATATTGTATTAACTTCCACTTTCAATTGCACTTTAAATTTGACTAAAATTGTGAGTTGATATTTAAAATAAAACAAATTGACTCCTAAATTTAACCTTGCATGTAGCCATAGTCAAAAAGAGAATTCCTCGCTTCTTTCTGTCTCTTAAAAAACCGTGTGCTTTATTCTGTCATCCATGTCGAGCAAAAATTCTGGATACTTCATGTTTCAGTCTCTTCCTGGTACTTAACAAGTTATTGCATGATGTAGGTTGATAGCCATCTGCGAGGATATATATGCTGCAAGAGCAGAGGGGGAGCTTCAAGTTGAAGAAGTCCTTTACTGGACACTTGTAAAGATATACAGATCGCCACATATGCTTCTTGAGTACACCAAACAAGAGTAGCTTGTAAGGCTAAACATTAGGTTCAACTAACAGCAGAACATATATGTATATACTAACAGCAATTCTTCTTTCCATGGCCCTGAGAAACACTCGGCACTTGAATCACATGGTTTCTGCAGAGGATCCCCTTTTTTTTTTTCTATTGATGGATTCTGCATGCTGGATTTGCCATCTATTTATCATCAGTTGCAGGGCCTCCAAATCTGAAAAATTCCATTTCACCGGTGGCGAAATAAAGGCATTGAAAACTTACAACTGAGGACTATGGCGATTCAAATAGAGAGATTATACCTTTCTTTCGTTGTATTGTATATACGATTCTTAGTATCCCGTTAAATCTGTACAGAACTTTTTTACTATTCTTTGAAACAGAAGAGTGTATGTATCTGTATTTTCAGCGAAACTGGATAGTTCTCTTACAAAACTCGACAAAAATGATTGGAAATTCAAATGAGGTTTGTACAGTTGCATGCCCTGAATCCCCTGTCCTTTCTCATTTTTAGTCATTTTATCTCGACAATAGTTCCAAATTATTTGGACATGAATTTGCCATATTCATCTTATTTATGTTTGCTGCTTTGCTGTTTTCAGCTAATTATGCTTCTGTTCCCACATCTTTTTGCATTTATGCATTGGCGGCAATAAATGATTACTTGATCCCAAACACTGTAATAGACGCTAATTCAGAAGTCTGACAGCTTGTCACACATTTCGTTACAGGGACAACGTGGCAGTTTTTGCCTTTAATAAAATCAATTTTACTCGTATCAATGATTGGATTGCTAGCTTCATACTCCAACCATTCAAACTTTTTTTTTGACACGGATCTACTCTACAAACCTTTTAAGGCGGACCATATAAATACATCTTTAAGCTTTACAATTTTACATATAATATCTTGAATTTTATCTATTTTGACTATATAGTATTTTAAACTGTATTAATAATTTGTCATGTAGTTAAATTTATAAATTTTAAAAGTATAATACACCTCACCGCAAAAAAAAAAAAAAAAAAAATTAGCATATTTTTGACTTTTATATACTGAATATTTATTGGGTGAATAACATATATCTATCGGATATACACTAAATATTAATTGATGATTTTATAAATTGAAGTGTCCAAAATTTTTAATAGATACAGCTTTATAACTGAAAGTATTTAATAAATCAAAATCAAAATAAAAATTGAGTGCCATGAATAAAGTTAAAGCATGAAAGTTGAGCCAATATTGAATCCGACATTTTATATAATTTTTCAATGAGACCAATGCCGAAGGACAACCCAATTATAAAACGAATACTATTCTTACAAAACTGCTCTGTAATTCTACCATCATCTCCAAAATGCGTTGGACTAACAAAATCCTCAAATGACGTGAAAAATGAGCAGAAATCCATTATCAGACCATTCTCGTAAAACACAACACCGCATAACAATGGGCTTTAGGGCAGCTCAGTGATGTAACAGTTCCAGGCTCAAGCTGCATCCTTCAATGCCTTAGCTTTCTTACCACTACTACCAACAGTAGCATTAATTTTCTTTGCATCTTCAGGTATGGTGTCTTCCATCACCTTAGGAGATGTGAAATTGAAGTCCTCAAGAGATACATCTTTGTATTTTGGATTTGCTTCTAAAAATGCTGAAATTTCATTTCTTGTTCTTAGTTTCTTTCCTGTAGGAGTGATATAGTATGCATCCATTTTGGAGAAATCTCGTCTAAGCACCAAGCTCCTCTTAAAACCATTGGGTGTCTTTGGGAGGCCAGGCTTGTCAATGACCCACGTTCGAGTTGCATTGTACTCAATGTCAGCAGGATCCTCACAAGACACGCCAGGTTTCCTGTCACAAACAAAGGGATTTTCTGCGATTTTGCTTCTGATTTCCTCATACTCTTCTTGTGTTGGAATCACCCTCCATTTTAAGCATGTTTCACATTGTGCAGCATATGTATCAACCGATCGCACTGCCACTCGTGGATTCTGTCATCAGAATTAAAATATCATATGCGTCTCATCTCTTTATTTCTATTTTCTTCCCATGTTAAAAGCACAATGAGAACAATCATTGAAGGAAAAATACTGGCTGCATGCATGTTCAAATCCATTTTCAGGACATCAGATGTTTGATTTACAGGCAAAACAATGGAGATCTTTATGATGGATGACCACCTATCAATATAAGCTTCTTCACTATGTTACTGATGGATATGTTTGGAATCACTGAAGTGATACAACACTTAGCAAGAGTCATATTTGTGGGTTTTCAAGTTCCTTAGCACAAGAAAGTGATCATAGTTTTAGAATCACAGAATATTGTTAATCAAAGTCTATCCCAAAAGGTGAAACTTAACATGCAGCTCGCTAAACTTACAGCCTCAAAAATGATATTGGGAGAAAAGTTACAGCAAATCTCACATGACTAAGAAGAATGCCACCTATCGGGCAAGTACCACTGGGATCCCTCTCTGGGTAGCAGATTGCACTTTGGAACATTTGCATTGAAATTTACTTTAACAATGAATTCCTTGACAGTCTTGATTGAAACGGACATATCAAACAGTCTCTCTCTCTCTCTCTCTCTCTACAGAAATGCAGAAGGATGCTGACATTGGAAGTATAGGTTTAAGAGGGATCTGTTTCATAAAAAGACTAACAAATGTGATTGTTCTCACGATTGAAGAGTTCCTTAAAGAACTTCTCAGGTAAAGCATAATGCTGTAGTAGCACCGGAAGATAATAGAAAGACTGTATCATGTCGTACGTAGTAGATGCTAAAGCTGAAAGAAACTGTATGTCTAAATGATATTGATATAGTTCTCCAAGAATATAATGTTAAATTAGCCAAAGCAAATAAGAAGTATGTTTTAGAACCCTTCCCACTGATCTGGAAAATTTTTTTGAGCTTCAATCTCTGTTGAAACGCAGAGAAAGAATCTCCTAAGGGTTTTGGAAAAAGAGTCAAGTTTCTGAACACTGATAACCAAACCATCAGATGGAATGGAGTTGAGCTGAGCTCATTTGTCCCAGAACTCTCCAAAGAAATTGGGAGGTAATTCAATGGGAAGCAAATACTTCCAAAGATTCATAATGACCTTATTTATCTTACTGAAAAAAAAATATTAATCGGTACAAAATCAGAGAACACACCTCAGAATTGGTTCTTACTAGGAGATTTTAGTGTTATTAGATTTAAAGTTTAAGGTTTAACACGTTAAGGAGAAAAAGGGAGGGAATCATAAAACCATACCACAAATAACTCATTCCATGAACTGAAATCAATGGCTAAGGAATTTTGCAATAGATAGCTAGAAAAGAGGCAGGGAAGGACTAACGAATTAATTGATATAAGGATTCACATTAAGATATCCAGTCTATATGATACGTCAAATTCACTCACTGAATGGTATAAACTACCACAACCAAATCCCAAATTTTCAGTATAAAGCTCATTGTTAAACTTGCTACTAGCATTATAATCTACTGTTCATCTCTTCTAACAATTATAGATTCAGATGCATTCATCTAAGTAAGCAAACAAAGGCAACAGCTGCAAATCCAAAAAGTTTGGATTCATAATTTCTTTTCCCCTAAATTTTCTCAGGAAGCAAACAAGATTTTCTAGGCTGAGAAAAATAAGCAGTGCAGATCGCGGAATAAAAATAGAATAGTGAGATTTTAAAGATCGTACCTTGGACGAGGTTTTAGGGCTTTCTCTGTTGTCCTCTTTGGTTGCCATACTCTCTCTTTTTCTTTCACTATTTGGGGAAATTGGAATTCATTTTGACTCCAGTTTTTGGACAAACAGCGTTCTTTTGAAGGCAAAAATTCGGAGGCACATGGGTAAATTTTAAAGCTACTTGTTAATGCACTATTTTCGGTCAATGGCTGCTGTCCACGATTAACGCGTCGAAATTTCATTCGCCCTGCAACTCCCTAAGTCGGTCCCACGCGGCTGTGATGTTTCCGCATGCTCTGCAAGTGTCATTAGTTCTTTTGTAACGCAAACAATTGTAAACGGTCGAATCAAATGGGGCCCCCTCTTCTCTCTCTCTTATTCAAGAGGCCCGATTAAAGTCAAACGGACGGTAAAGAATTCGGCTCAGGTGCGATAAAAAAAAAATTACAACAAATTAAATGGATCAAGTTCATTACGTTTGAGTACTATTTTGCAAGCCCATACTCGATTCATGAATAAGTTTAGTTAGAACCAAATTTTATTTGGCACGACACGATATCATAGCATGATAAAAATACAAAGATTCACGCTTATATTTAACACTATATATCCTTATACAACTTCCAAAACCATTATATAAAATTCATTGATACAAATCACTTGAAAAGTCATTGAAAAAAAAATACGTGTTTAAATTCAGTATATAGGTCTACTGAAACAAATCAATGAAAAAATAATTTTCTGTTGCAACGAGAGTGTTCATGATGAAACAAAAAATAAATATGAATAATTTTTCAAAAAATTTTATTTTTATTAATTTGGTTTATGGATGAGATTACATACTAGATCTAAATAAGTCTAATTTTACAATTAAAAAAAAAAACAAAAAATGCAACTCTTTGGTCCTACTCGGCAACTGTGTCCACAACCAAACTATACTCAATTATCTCAACAAGCAAAGCTAAAGTCCAAGACAATTAAAATTTAAGAAATCATTAACTACAAGATTAAACTCAAAACCCTAAACAATACTTGACAAACCAAAATGTTATTTCTAAAATTGCTGACTTTTTACAAGTTTATAACAATATCTCTTTATGCATCGTATTAGATAAGTTACGAGGTGTATATTGTAGGAAGACCAACCGAACCTGATTAGCAAATTACAATTACTATCCCTATTGTAAAACCCAAATTATTATTCCGGTTCATTGGATTTTCAACGAATGTAAGAATTTCATTCTATACACAGGAACATGAACATAGTATATGCATGGTAATATATGTCAATAACTAAATTTAGAGCATCCAATGAATGCACAAAATCTACCCTTTCCAAGAACAGAATAGCACATATATAGAAAATTTTTTTTCCTTCCACAATTGCGAATCTGTTTGTTACATAATGAAAATATTTCTTAATTTAATATTTGATTTTATGGTTACTAAATTATGAATTATTAGCAGAAAACAGACAGCACGTACATATGAGTTAAGGACAAGATATACTCATTTACAATCCACACAATTATAATAAAAAAATGTGAATTAAAGATATTTAAACGACATTATTATTAAAATAATATTTTGATTTGTTAATTTTCAACTTAAAAATAACTATTTATGGATAGCTAAGTATTGCAAATATATATTAGGAATAAAAACTAATGCTTACCAGCTTACTAAATATAAGAACAAAATTTTTATTCCCATTTATATTTCACTTCATTTCTTATTTTATTATCAAAAGAAAATCATTATTTCTATATATAATGGATAAATAGTATTATATCTCAACTTTATACGGTATATGTATATAGGTTTCAGACCTCTTCATAATAAGAGTTTTTACCAATTTAAAATGAGAGGACTATCCTCTATTATACGGCTTATAATGTTCTTTTAGTCGGTCGGACCTTCAATTGAATAAAAAAATAATTTACATAATATATTTAATTATTATTATTTTCTTATAAATCTATTGCTATGATATAATCTTTTAAGAAAACCTAATAAAATGAAGCCATTTAAAAAAAAAACTAATTAACCCTCGACTTCATAATTCTCCACTTGCTAAATATGAGATTTGGATATTTATTTAAATTGTATATATGATCATTAATGAATTCATTTATATATGCTTCTTTTAAACTATAATTCTTGTTTTACTTTCCTTTTTCATCCATAACAAATAATTGCCTTATCTCTTTTTATTTTTTTTCATCGATAACAAATAATTGTCTTATCTTTTTTTTTTTTTTTTTTTTAATTCGGTTTGAGACTTAGCCACAGTTAAACTTTTTCATCTATAACAAATAATTGTCTTTTTTTTTTTTTTTTTTTTTTTTTAATCCGGCTCTTGTCTTAGTCACAGTTAAAGCTTTACTCACCCCTACAGATGCATTTAATGGAGATTGAATTCTCAATCACAATCCATAAGTTTGTCTTATCTCCTTTATTTTTAATATATTTGAAGTTTATTATCTTATCAATATTTAATTTTATTTTTTATCAACAAATATAATATTCGAACTACTACATTATCATTAATTAAATATAAAAATCAAATAAAAATATATTTTAAGAATATCAATTTAATCAAATATTTGATTATAACTTGATTAATTTTAAAAATAATTTAATATGGGTCATTTAATTTTAATGGATATTTACACAAGAGTATGTTAGAAAAAAACAAAACAAAAATTACACTTAACTATATTAACTAAATTATTTATTTTCAACTCAAATAAATTTAATTTCATAAAACTTAAATAAATCAAATTTTATAATTAATAAATTTCAAAATCAGGAAAATGCATAAAAGGGTACCTTCAACCATGGTTAAGCCGAAGTAAAATAAAGGCTGGATTGGACTAGGCAAAGACAAATTGGTAATACGGACCATGGTTGGTGAATCCCTTTATAAGCCCATCCTAACAACAGAAAATAAGTACACTGCCACACTCACCTCCCAGCAGCGTCGCAGCAGTTCACAAGTCACAAATGTACAGCAGAGAGGGGATAGCGCTGCTTAAAACTTTCCCATTCTCTTCGCGCCTTACACATGGATTGAAGGAAGCCAACCCATTTTGTCTTCTTTACTAATTTTTTCAGGTAAAAGAAATTTTGTCTCTGTTTTCCCATTTGGGTTCTCTTTTACTGCTGTTTTCATTTAAAGTTTGGTGCATTATAGCTTTTCTTTTCTTTTTTTTTTTTTTCTTTTTTTTAATTTTATGGTTTTTTGGGTTCCGTATACCATTTGAGAAATGGGTATTCGTGTGTGTATGCTTGACTGTATATAGGAGGTGTTTGTTGTGTTAATAGGTGTGTGTGTGTTTGTTTACCTCACTAGTTGCAGCCTTGCAGGTAATGTGTTTGTTGTTGCGTTTTTGTTTCTGGGCAAATATTTCATTTTCCCCCTTTGATCAATCCGAGCATTTCGACAAAGAGCAAAGGATTACCCGTTCGTTCTCTTTATCTTCAGTATATAGGTATGGATTTTTTCTTATTTTCCTTGTGTTTTTATTTAATCTTGTTGTTTGTTAGGATTGTTTATTGTAGAATGGCATCCTATGTTTTGCATTTAGGTTTTAGTGGATTGAATGGAATTTTTGTGGCCGATTGCAATTGATAACAATAGCCTATTTGATTTCTTGTTGATTTTATTAACTTAGTTATATATATATATATATATATTAATTTTTTCTCATTTTGATTTGTTTGGTTCATAGGGTTAACACTTGTTATTGATCAAAAAGTGGAGAAATGACTAATAGAAGTGGTGGCAATAGCAACTTAGGTTCTCTATCTGTGTCTGAACAAGATAAAGGAACTAAGAACAAGAGAAAATTAGTTGATCCTTCTCCAGATAATCCGATTAACCAATCTTCATGTCTTACTGAATTTCCTCGATTCGAGCCATCTTCAGATAAATCTCGGAACCCACAAAGTGAACTTGGCGGTTTGGAGGTGGGCTCCACTCAGCCTACTGACTGGGATGGTGATCCTGTCGAACTTCAACTTCAAGAACTATTGATGACTAACATACACACAATTTTCCAGAATGCAATTAAGCAGCTGGTTGAAAGTGGGTATAATGAGGATATTGCTCAAAAGGCCATTTCAAGGCTCGGGCTGTACTATGGGGATAAAGACCTCGTGGCAAACATAGTGAATGATGCTGTGACCTTATTGAAGGATGGGAAGGAAAATAATGGCATAAGAGATGTTGTGTTTGACAATTTGCAACAAATGGTAGAGTACACAATGCTAGAGATGGTTAATGTGCTTAGGGAAGTTAAGCCCTCATTGTCCACTGGGGAAGCAATGTGGTGGTTATTAATATGTGATTTGAACATTTCACAGGCATGTGCATTGGGAGGAGATCTGCTGAGTGAATTTAGTGTCAAAGAAATCCCAGGAGAGAGCTCTTCAGATTCTACTCTTTCCAAATCAAGTTCAAAGTCCAAAAGCTCTGAACCTTTTCCCTCGAATAACAAGGAGCCAAATATTTCAAATTCTTCTCTATTTGATGCTCAAAGTTATTCGCAAGGAACAGTAAAATTTGGAAGTTTCCCAAATTTGCCTGACCTCAAAAGTTCCTTTGGTCTTGATGGGCTAAAACCAGAAAAGGAGAGTTTTCTTTCTGTGTCAGGAAGTTCTGAGAAATCCTTGAGTACAACTACATCCCATATATCTGTCTCCGAGGGAAAATTAAAAACAGGACGCAAGACACTCACCAAGAAAGAACTTGCAATTTGGCAGAAAACCTTGAATACAGAGAGGGCTCTGAGGAATCATGGTAAATCAATTTCCCAATCTGGAAAAATTACAAGTTTTGGTGGTTTTATTTCAGAAAAGAGAATGAAATCTCCATCTGAATCACATGGTCTCCGGACAAAAGGTTCTGTTTCAAATGCAAAAGCCAAAGTTGAGATGAAAGGAAGTCGTCATGTTATTACCAGTACTCCACCTGTTGTATCTGCATCAGTTGACTCTTTGAAAGAGGGGATAAAAAATGCTTCAGCTGCAGCAAATACTGAACTCACAGTTTTGGGAAAGAAGCCTGTATTGAAGCCAGAGGAGAACACCATTTTGTTTCCAAAGATATCTGATTATTATGCTGGAATTCCATATGACAAATCTGTGGGGAAGTATGTCGCACAAGATGAGAAAGATGAATTTATTCTAAGGATAGCTCCTCGGGTGCAGGAACTACAGAATGATATCCAAAATTGGACTCAGTGGGCCAATCAGAAAGTTATGCAGGCTGCTCGTAGGCTCAGCAAAGACAAGCCGGAGCTTAAAGCTCTCAAACTGGAGAAGGAAGAGGCAGAACAATTTAAGAAAGATAAGAAAGTCATAGAGGAGAATGCCATGAAAAGGTTAGCAGAAGTGGAGTATGCCTTGATTAATACTACTGGCCAGGTTGAGACATCTAATTCGAATATTCAGAAGCTTGAGGAGGAACATTCTCTGCTGAAGCAGGCGTTGGAGGCTGCAAAATTACAAGCTGCAGAGTCAGCCGTGAGTTGTCAGGAAGCGCTAGAGAGAGAGCAGAAGGCCCTGAAGGATGCTCAATCATGGAATGGGCAGAAGAGCTTGTTGCTGGAGGAGCTAGAAACTCATAAACAAAAGGTGCTCACACTGCAAAGGAATATAGACAAGGCAGAAAAGATACAGAACCAATTTGAGGTATGCTTTATGAGAAAGAAATACTAGTACCTCTTAAATTAATGGACTTTGCATCTCTATTAGCTGAATACTGCTTTATGTCTCGTTTTACTTTGTAAGTAGTACAATGGCCTAATTTTCATGCTCAAAACTATGCCTGGTGATGGCACTATGTGACATTTTTGACTTTTGATTAGATAGACCTGGTACTTTATAGGATTGAGAGCCTCTCAGAATATCTGTAAAATATGTGGAAGAGGCAATCTCCTCTGTTGCTTAACCTATTACATAGGAATCAGGTCAAGGATTGTATAGTTCTGCTGATCTCAGAAATGCCTGTTAATAAGTAGCATTAGATTTTAATGTCTGTCCTGATTTTATAAGTTGGTATTTTCTCACTGTAAGCATAAAAAAAAAAACCAATCGCAGGCCAGATGGAAACAGGAGAGATTGATAAAGGAAAAATGGCTTGCACAGGCTGCCTCCATAAAGCATGAATGGGAACAACTTGAAGCTGCAAAAAAACTAGAGGAGGATATGATAAGGCAAAATGCAGAAAATGACGTGAAGAATTGTGTGGAGGACATCAAAAGGCTTGAGAAAGAAATATCTGATCTAAAGTTGAAGTCTGACGCCTCAAGAATTGCTGCTCTTAAAAGGGGCATTGATGGAAACTATGGCCTGTCAGGCAACTGGGCTGCTAACGTGAATATGAAGGGAAACCAAGACTCTAATAACTTGGAAAACATCGTGCATTTCCAGGAAACTTTTGGAACTAGAGGTTTAAGATGGGAGAGGGAGTGTGTCATGTGCTTATCAGAAGAGAAGTCAGTAGTTTTTATCCCATGTGCGCATCAGGTCTTGTGCACAAAATGCAATGAACTCCACAAAGAAGAGGGGATGAAGGACTGCCCTTCTTGTCGGACTCCTATCATGCGGCGGATTCCAGCCCGCTTTGCTAATCCATGACAATGAGCCTTGTACATCTTTTTTTGCAGGAACAGGAACTGAGTTGAGAAAGCTATGTTTTTATACGAGAGAGTTTCATTTTGTTCTTTTTGGGTCATAAATAGTTCGTATAACTAGGAAAGAAAGAAAAAAAAAAGAATGACGAAGAAGCATGTAGAGATGCTGACTTACCTTGTAAATAGAGTCAAAAGCTTTTAATCCATATATGAAATGTGAACCTTCTTTTTGCCTCATTTATTTGTTCTGTTCTGATATATGACATTTTATTTCCCTCTTGGAAAATGGTTCATTCTCTTAGCTGGGGATGCTTGATCTTTGTTCGTTTGAATCAAATAGCAAATAATCGAGTTCATGCATCCAGTGAATATCATATATACTCCGGTACTTATATAATTGTCAAGGCATCAAACTAAGCAGGGTCATATCAGAATTAGGAAATTACATAGACCACCCAAAATGAAATACAGTGAGCAAATATATGCTACCCAATAGGCAAAGTAGGATACTTATAGTTTCGAAGCATTTTTCCCTTCCAACATTTTTCTATTGGAGCTGATCATTTGATTGGAAAGAAATTTAGAATGGGTATAGCTGATCATATGAATTATTTAATATATTTATAAATTGGAGACAACTTGAACAACTGGTCGATATGTCCGAGTGGTTAAGGAGACAGACTTGAAATCTGTTGGGCTTCGCCCGCGCAGGTTCGAACCCTGCTGTCGACGATACTATTTTCATTTTCCATTTTTTGTTTTCTATAATTATGGACCTAATTGGGGCCCAGTTTCTTAACATATGGGCTTCTGGGATGTGGACCGTAAAAAATATATCCCTATATTATTATATGGTAAAAGAAGATAGAGAAAAATAAGCAGCTAGCTAAATCATCTCTCATTTTGCGATGTCCATTTTCTGGATGTAATTTATATTACAAAACAGATACCAGGATTATGCTATTTGAGTTAATGAACTCAGTTATGGTATGTGTCTCTCTCTCTGTGGCCCTTTCCAGCATTGATGAACTTCTTTCTAGTCATTCATCAACTCCTTCATACCTAGATTTTATTTCAATCAAATAATTATTTTAGTGACCAGCCATGTGAATCTTACTCATCTCATCTGTCTCTTTACATTGAAGATACTCCTGCTCATCATTGAAGCTGTCCATACGATTTGGATAAGATTCCTCCATCAATGCAACATTCGTCACATCTGAAGTCAACTGCCTCTTCTTGCTCCTTTATAGATACTTACTGCTCGAGGAAATTAATAGAGATGGTACACCTTTTTCTTTTTCTTTTTCTTTTAAAATTGTTGATATCATCAATCAATATATATAATTTAGGGGAAAAAGTAGCAAGTTGAGGGTAAAATGAAAGAAGTACGTCTAAAATGATTTCTAACTACAATACATTGATGGTGGAAGGTGTTGGGAAAAAAAAAAAAAGTAAAAGGTAAACCTAAAATCACCGCAGCGGAAGTTGTCTTAAAAAATATACTTCATACTTTTCAATATCGGTGGATTCAACTATGAACAGAATAAAATAAAAGCAAACAGTTCATAACAAGAAGACAAACGAACCTAACACTTTTAGATCGAAAGACATCGGCATTAAATTCAGAGACTCAAAATATTTGTCTTATACATATGTTTGAATGGGAGGTCTTAATTTGGAGGGGGTCAGTGAGATATGATGTGAAGTCTCGATCTTTGAATGCAAAAGCAGGAATAAGATTATCTGATGGGGAAAAGAAAACTCAGCGACCACAAGCACAACAAGTCCAGTAATTTCAAACTCATACCTTCTCTTCACTCTTCATACACCAAATCCAGCTACACAGACCCACTTATTTAATTCAATCTTATATTAAAAAAAATAAAAACCATCTGTTACCTTACCTACCTAACTCCTAATTTAAAATTTTATATTTAATTAGTATTATACGTACGAATTAGATTTCAATTTATCAACCTTTTTACGTCCTTAGATACTATTTTTATATTCTTAATTTGGAGAAAGAACAATTTTGAATAATAAATGAAATATATTCAGTATTATTAGATGATGCTCTACCAGTCTACCGTCTATTTTATTTCTTGGAAAACCTTATTGTAAATTGACTTGGACCAAAAAAAGTTTATGTTAAAAAATTACTATAAAAATAATAAATTTAGACAATTCGACGCATTTCATTTTCAGCCACTCAGAAATGAATCTCTCTGCAAACTAATTGTCGGGTCCCACTTCACTCATGGGAGTTATGCACGGCGTATTTCAGGTGACGTGGCGTTCCAAATAAGAATCCTAATTGCATAGACTGCAGATATGTAAGACTCTTTTGATTTTTTTTTTTTTTTTTTTATTTTAAATTTTCGAAAGATACTCTTTTGATTATCTTAACACTAAAATAAATAACATAATATCACTGATTATCTATGCTTTAAGGATTTGCAAGAAGAAAATTTCTTCTAGTTTGATTTCAAGATAAGAAAATAATTTATTATTATATACTTTTAATTGATTTTAAATAGAATATCACAAAATGAAAATTTGAGAATTTTTACTTTTCATATTAAGAAAGAAACACGGGAAATGATCAAAGCATGGGCGATGACATAATTTATAAGTAATTTGTTAATGTTCGAAACCTGGCATTTTCCTTACTGTACAACGCATACACACAAAGAGCATTTTAGCAAGCATTTCTCTTTCTAGAGCAGTTAGCATCTTGGCTTTTATATTTCTCTTACCTGTTTTCTGTTAAATAACCCTAAATTCCAAATCAATCCTTACTTTGCTGCCAAGTGTCACCAACCCATTTCCTAGAAGGCTCCCTCCCTAAACAAACCTAATCGATCTTTACTCACTAATCCTAATCCTTCTTAGTTAGTATTCATGCCAAGAACCACACAAAAATATCCTCTGTTTCATGCCATTTTTCAGACACATAAAAAACATCTTTTCAATCCCTTTTTCTGCATACCCAATTCTGTACAATGCTCAAAATCCTTAACAAACGGCTCCGCCGGTTCTGTTCCCGTCTCCGGTGGCCGATTCGCCGGAAGTCCAAGTCCAAAATTATTATAAGAAAATTCGGGAAATCAAATCCCAAGCCTCAAAATGACACCAAAAATGAATCTATCACAAATGGGTCTGCTACTGTGCATCCAAACGGTCAATTAGATAGTTTGAAAACAGAGCAGCCTATAAAGATAGCAACTTTCAATGCTGCTCTGTTTTCGATGGCACCTGCAGTGCCTAAATTACCGAATTCTTCAAGTTTTGACTTTGACAATGAAGATTCCCAAAAGGGTGCCAGATCAACAGATTTTAGTTTCCGCACCAAATCTGCAAATGATCGGCCGAAGAGTATACTAAAGCCGTCTCCCCTGCATCCAAATTCCATGAATAGTAATGAAATTCTACCAAAGCAGCAAAAATATGCCAAATCAAAATTAAGGGTATCGATTAATTTGCCAGATAACGAGATTTCATTGTTGAGAAATAGGCAATTGGGGTTCGCAGAAGAAAAGGAAAAGGAGACAACTTCAGCAAGTAACTTAACTAGAATTTTGAGAGGCAAAGCTCCTATGAGGTCACAAAGTGCAAGAAGTATAGGAAATGAAGTAGAGAGTTATAGAAGTACAAGAACAGTGCTTGAAGTCTTAAAAGAGTTGGATGCTGATATATTGGCTTTGCAAGATGTGAAAGCAGAGGAGGAGAAAGCTATGAAGCCTCTTTCGGATTTAGCCTCTGCTTTAGGAATGAATTATGTCTTTGCTGAAAGTTGGGCACCTGAGTATGGAAATGCTATCTTGTCCAAATGGCCAATTAAGAAATGGAGAGTGCAAAAGATCTTTGACGATACTGATTTCAGGTTAGTAATTCTAATTTATGTCTCAATCCTCTGTTTTGGCTCTGTTTCTGTCTGTAATGATTATATTTTACCTTTTTCCTCTTTAGAAAATAATAAAAGTTAGGAACTGCTTTTTTTACCTTGACATGATTACTCATTGACTGGGCAAAATCATTATAAGACAAAATTTTAATATCATTACTTTGGAAAAGTCTGCAATTATGGAGTGCTTTTGTACATGTAATTTAATAGCTTTAAACGTAACTTATCCTTCTTTGAAAATCTGTAATAGCTCTGTACAAGTAAACTAGGAGGAACAAAATATTCCACTAATTTCTTAATTTTTTGTTAACTGTGATTATCTGAGGTATGCTGTCTTTTCTCATTGCCAAAAACATCAAAATTATGTAAAAGAAGTCTTACTATCACTTATTGTCTTGTCAAAAATTAGGATTTGTTTGTTGCTGTGTTTATTCTACAGTTAGGTGAGAAGTACATTAGTATAACTGCAATTTAATTAGAGTATTTTAGTTAAATTATTTAATTATATGATTGAAATGAAAATTAAAGAAGATTGATTACAAATTCTAACCTTAGTTTATTATTTAGTGTAAAAATGAAGTTCATGTTAACTAACTCAAGAGTAGCTGTACATTGTTAGAGCTGAAATTTAGGTATACTAAATTATTTAGAGGGGTTAATGAGGGTTACAATATAATAATTCTATTTCTTTAAAAAGAAGCATTGACATAATCAAAATTAAAAAACAAGAAGGAAATGGACAAATTGATACCTTCATCACCAACCAATCCACAACTAATCCCACTATATATTGAAGTCAAATATTGATAAGTTTGAGTAAATTAATGTAATTTCAATATTTAACAATTTGATTAACAGAGTGTCTCCATTGATTACCTTGTGGTTACAGGAATGTTCTTAAGGCCACAATTGATGTGCCTGAGAAAGGAGAATTGAATTTCTATTGCACCCATCTTGATCACCTTGATGAAAATTGGAGAATGAAGCAAATAAATGCCATAATACAATCTAATGATGGTCCTCATATTTTAGCTGGAGGTCTTAATTCCCTTGATGAAACTGATTACTCTGCAGAGAGGTGGACTGATATTGTCAAGGTAATTGATTAATTTTACGATTTATTCGGCAAAATTAATTGTTTTATTAGCTATTAGCTTGCAGCGTGCTAAACGTTATAGTTTATAAAACATTACTTTAACATCTAAAACCTAGTTCAAATGCTATGTTATCGAACATTTAGTGTTTTTCCTAATCCAAATGCTAAAAGCTACTCAACTATATATTATCATAAAGTACATGTTTATCACACTTTAAATATGATTATGTAATTGTCTAATTATTGTAGTACTATGAGGAGATGGGAAAGCCAACTCCAAAAGTAGAAGTGATGAGATTTTTGAAGAGTAAACATTACAGTGATGCTAAGGAATTTGCAGGAGAATGTGAATCAGTGGTCATGATAGCTAAAGGCCAAAGTATGTTTTTTTTTTTTTTTTTTTTTTTTTTTTAAATCACAGTATTTATTTTTATTAAGTTTTTTCCTCTCATAATTAATTAAATAATTTATAATTTGGCAGATGTGCAAGGAACATGCAAGTATGGGACTAGGGTGGATTACATATTGGCTTCATCAAATTCACCATACAAGTTTGTTCCAGGCTCATATTCAGTGTTTTCTTCAAAAGGAACTTCTGATCATCACATTGTCAAAGTTGATATGATAAAAATGAACGGTGGTGATCAAGAAAATGTCCTTACTAGAAAGAAACACCAACCTAAACAAAAAATTATAAAGATATCAAACTCTTCTCCAATTAAAGGTATATGGAAAGCACACAGCCATGAGAGGGTGTAGATTTTTGAGTTTTTGACCCTTCTTTTATGTTTTAATGGCAAATAAGTTTTAGTGTTTTAGGGTTTGGTTTGGTTTTTTTCATGGGATGGATGGGAGAGAGGAAGCAGATGATTTTGGACCTGCTTTCTGATATATAAAGGTATAAGGCTAACTAGTTAATTTTAAGGTTTTAGTAATGTCGATCGGTCTAATCTCAAAATTTCTTTTTACAGATTCTAGCTTTCGAGTTTCAGCACTAATATATCAAAACGGGGGTTAAGAGATAATTTATTAATTATTTTATTTCCTGAGTTGGTATCATAATTGTACAGTGCTGAATCTGCTAGTACTTAGTTGTACTCCATAGGCATAATGGTATTTTAATGTCATGCTTGATTCTTTCCAGGCTGGGGTTAAGAAATTTAATTATGTGTGATGCCACCGCCACTTTTTTTTTTTTTTTTCCCTCTTGTTGTGTCATGGTAAAAAGTTGCAATTTTGGGAACAAAGAAAGACAAAGTTGCAATTTTGGTCATGAAACGACAAGTCATTCTATCAAACGCAGACGATTTTACACATTCTTTTCCATAGCCATCCTTTACAAAATGAATATTTCTAAAGATCCCATAATTATTTAAGAAAAAGCATATATTTTTAAAAAAAATTTCTTAAATAAAATTAGGTACTATACATAAAATGTCAAAAAGTCTTATCTTATATAAATTGTACTGTCTTATCTATATTCAAACTCTACCGTCTTATTTATATTCATAAATGTATAGTTAAGGATTAAGCTAAAAGTTTGATTTAATCTCGAAATAGATTAGTTTTGTATTAGAATAAATAAAGGTATCGGGATATTAACAGGAAACTAAAATATATATATATAATTATTAAATTACATATATAGATAATATGAGAAAAAATTATTAAAAAATAAAAAATAAAACTATTAAAAATTTCAAAGGGTATTTGGTTGTAAGGATGAAAAGCCAGTGAATTGTTACGGGGACAAAAATATTGAATTCAATTTCAATATATCATATAATCAGTATATGATCTTGTTTATCTTATCTGAGCCGTCCAATATAAGCACAAAATTATATCGTATCTTAAAAAAATTTAATACTTCTCCAGTAAGTTTTAACCAGTAATTCTGCTAAAATGTTATTCTATCCCGAATCCATATCATTCTTCTCCTATGTCCAAACACTAACAATCTCTGTCTTCCCTTTCTTCAACGATTTCTTCATTGTCTCCGCTGTCGCCGTTACATTGTTGCTTCCAGTTAACCATCTCCAGTATCAATCCACCATCTCTTCCATAACTCCGTACAATCACAGGCCTATCGCTCCTCGCCAGAGCGATCATCAACCTTCCATTACTTCTCAATTTAATAAGAGTAAATCTCGGCCTTCCACTTCTATCCAGTGTAGACAAAAAAGGCGGGAAATCCTCCAACTCCTTTTTCAATCTCCTAACCCCAGGCATTCTCTTTATAGATTTTGACTCCGCCAGTGATCCAAACGGCGGCGATGATTCCGCTGACAGATCGTTGCCGTTCGTATTTTCCGTCGAGCTTTCGTATCCTACAACCTTCCTGGGGAAATCGAATCCGCCATGACCAACGGTACCTAGAAAGACGTCGATCACCGCCGCATTGTTGGGGACGAACTCGAGATCGCTGGAGTTGGGGGGAGTTAGAGAGAAGCCGATCGCTCTTTCGGAAATATTCATAACTGTGTCCGTGCCATTTTTCTGTTTGTGTGATTTGAGTATTTTGGTGCAGCGAAACCTTTTAGCGAGACCGAAATTATAGTATTATTTGAGATAAGAATAAATGGTTTTTGAAAGAAAAAAATATATAAAAAGAAAAATGGATAATGCTTTTTTCGTACGTTGCATTGGGGTGAGTTTCACTTAGAAAAATAATTTTATTACTAATGTTTTAAATAAAATTATTAATACAAATTATTTTTTTATTTTCAAGAAAATAATTCTATTTTGTAGTTGTAATAAAAATTTCGATTTTTGTAATTTTTTGGATACAATGGAATTGAAAATAAAGTAGATACCCGCGAATTTTGAGTTATCTCATATTCGTATCTATTTATAATTTTATCATCCATACTCATTTCAGTTCTATCCGTTTAAAATTTTATGTCCGTACTCATTTTGATTCCGATCCGTTTAAGTATTTATATCCGATTTCACTTCTTATCCTCATTCTAATTTTGTATCTGTATCCATTTAGAATTTTAGTACTCATATCTATATGGTTACAAATCCGTTTAAGTAGTCATATTCAATTTACTAATTCTATTCATTCCAAATTTATTTAAAATACCCTTTTAAATGGGTATGATATCCAAATGAATAAAATACCCACGGCTATTTATAGCCAAACACAACAAAAACACATTTAAAAACATATTTAAAGGTCGTGGGGAAACTAGAGACATTTATAAACAATTAAATCATAGATAGATGCTATTAAATTGTTTACTTCTAATTTTCTTTGTTAGTGCTTGTGATTTGTTTTTAGTTTTTATTTTTTTGGTGCTCATAATTATTCTTTTTCATCATACTCTTAATTTAAGGGATAATTTTATAAAATTAAATTAAAATATTAATAAATCAATCACTCACTCACAAGAAATATTAAAATGTGCCCGTTATCTCGTAATTTTTGTTCTACTTTTGCTTTTTCGTTCGTCCCAAATTATTGTCATATTTTCTTTTTTTTTAGAAATAAATAATATTTAAAATTTATTATTTTAAACTTATTTAATATATCTCTTTATCAACAAATATAACAGTCAAACTATCATATTGTTGTTAACATTTTAATATAAATAAAATTACATATTAATTTTTAATTTTTCAATAAAACTTTATTTAAGTAATATGTGATTAATTTAAAAAATAATTTAATATGAATGATTTAATTTTTATAAATATTAACATAAGGGGATATTGAAAAAAAAAATTTATGAGTTAACTAAAATAACTAACTTTTCTTAATTTATCAGTCAAACGATGACGGAGGTATTAGTTGAATAAGCTAATTATATGTGTTTATTGTTTACTTTTAATTCATAAATGCCAAAAAGGACAAAAAAAAAAAAAAAAAAAAAAAAAAAAAAAAAAGAATACGTCCATTAGCTGCTAATCAATCGTACTCCAAAGTCAAAACCCGACCGACCCAACTCGTTCTATCTTTCTTACCTTACCTCCATAGTTGGCCAGTTCTAACGAGTTCCGCAATATAGTTCCTGATCTCTCCTCCGCAGAAGGTAACTCTGCATAGCTGCACTGTTATTGATAAACGCTGCCGTATCACAGATGGCTGACGAAGAGCTTCTGCAAAAGCTGGAGGACTTAACGAAAGACGCGGTGCACCACCAGCTTCAAACTCTCTGCTCAATCCTTGAACACCAAGCTGGTGTAAGTTATCTTCGGCCCTTCCTCGCAGGCCATCATGAATCAATTGACGCCGCAAATTTTCACCGCCGAGTGCCGTTGTCTTGCTACGATGATTACGCTGATCACATCAATCGAATGGCTAATGGCGAACTCGATCATAGTGAGCCAGTCTTCTCCGTTGACCCACTCCTCTGTTTCTTCTACAGGTGAAAAACGTGCCTCCATTTCTTTACTTTTCAAGTTCTTCTCTCCCTCATAACAAAATTATTTATATTTTTTAAAAATTGTAGCTCTGGAACTAGTACAATGAACCCCAAATTGATACCATACTTTGATTCGGCTCTATCAAGGGCTGCTTCCTACATAGCACACCAAGGCAGCAGTGCAATTTTTCGTAGGTAATCAATTTATTTAATTATTACAATTAATCTTTTGCTTTTAGTAATTGTTTTGTAAATTGGGATTTGAATTTTGTTGAGTTAGGCTGTTTCCACCGAAGCCTGAAGTGAATAAGATCCTATGGTTTTTATATGTTGATGTTACTACAACTACAAGAGGCGGTTTCAAGGTTATGGCTGCATCTACATACCCTTTCTCAAAAACCAGTGAAGTGAATTGGTCTCAAGTTCTTCCCTGCATTAGTCCTCCTGAAGTCCTTTTGGGTACTGACATTGAGAACCAAATGTATTGCCACCTTCTTTGTGCACTTAGAAATTCTGATTTAATTGATGGGATTCGTGCTCCTTATGCTATAGGCATAGTTAAAGCATTTAGTCTGCTAGAGTCCAAATGGAAGCAACTATGTGATGATCTTGAAAATGGGTTCTTGAGCACGCAGGTTACGAATCCTGCAATGAGAGAATCCGTTTCTAATATTCTTGATGGGCCTCAACCTGATTTGTCGAAGAGATTTCGATCGATTTTTGAGGAAAAGAATTGGAATGGGATTGTGTCTAAACTGTGGTGTAATGTTCGTTATGTTAAGTGTGTTATAACTGGAAGCATGAAGCAGTATTATCCCAAACTCAAGTACTATGCAGGAGAGATAATGATTTTAGGTGGAGATTACTTCGCATCAGAATGTCCTGTGGGTATTAATTTAGATATTAGGCAACCTCCAGAGGCAACTCGATTCGTTATGCTTCCAACTGCTGCATATTTTGAGTTTCTTCCATTTGATATGAATGAGCAGAGTGTTGTCAGCGAAAAAGCTATGACTTTTTCAGATGTTGATGTAGGGAAGACATATGAGGTAGTTGTGACTACTTATAGAGGATTATATCGTTATCGGTTGGGCGATATTGTGAGAGTTGTTGGTTTTCATAATTCATCCCCAGAAGTGGAGTTTGTAATGAGAGCTCCAAAAACTGCAGATGAAATAATAACAGAGAGGGATTTGATTTCTGCTATGGAAAGTTTGATATCAGTAGAGATTATCGAGTTTGCAAGTTTCTTGGACTTGGAAACAAGTCCAAAGCAATTGAAGGTTTTTATAGAACTTAGAGAGGAGAAATTGCAAGAATCAATTGAAGCTTTGAAGAAATGTTGTTATTCTCTCGAGGATGGTTTGGGAGGCATATACAAGGTGGAGAGGGATAAGGGTAAGATAGGCCCTCTTTCGGTATACATTGTGAAGCCTGGTAGCTTTAATGAGATATTACTAGTTGCAGTGGAGAATGGAGCACCAGCTAGTCAGTATAAACCACCAAAGATTATAAGAAACCGCAAAATTGTTGATGTTATGGAATCGTCTGTTCTTGTGGCAGTAAGTGCAGACTCGTCTTGTGGATTATAGCTCAACTAATTTGACTAGAGAAATTGTTGTGATGGGAAGATGATAACACAATACATATTAACACTGAACATATACAATCCATATATTCTCATGTATAAGCACACTCCATAAGATATGTGAGGACGAGCAATTCCATGATAAATAAAATAAGTGGTGAAAGAAAAGAACGGTTTTTTCTAACGAGAATCCGTCGTTTTTCTCTTCGTCTAGAATCGAACTCATCGTTTCTCAAACGACAATGAATCCGCCGTTTTCCGAAGCTTTTCCTCTATCTGAAAACCTTTCCTTCCCGCCACTCGGTCTTCCAGCGCCCAGCCGATTTGCATAATCTCCATCTCATTTAATCGATCTATCAAGCCCGATTGAATGTATTTTAGCGCAGCCAACTGGCAATCATGTCCGCTGGATTCTCTCGTGACTGTTTCTCATCTTATTTTGATTTTCAATGGTTTTGATAAGCAACTATGCAGCTATTTTTTTTCAAAGTTGGGAGTTCGTTGGTTATTGATAATTTCAGCTCTTATAGCTTTATTTCCATTCTGCTCATTATCCCCTGTATTAAATTGATAATTTCTCATTTCCTTGAAGACATAAGCTGATTTGAATCTAAATAATCAACATGATATACCAAATCTTAGCACCCATCGTGACAATTGTTTGTTTATACATGAAGGGCATCAGCATTTAGCAATTCCTTCCCAGATCCCATTTTGTTAGACTTGGCTTGGTAATAGCATTTATTTCTGAAGTATGATGCCAATTTTTGGTTCATTCATTTCCTGTCTCTCTTTATGCATTAATGGCTGCCTGAATTTGTTCCAGGGTTCTTCCTTTGGTTTCTGGTACCACCTTCGCTATGAAAACAATACCCAATGCGTTGATTGCAGCATAAAGAACAAAGGTACCTGCAACCCATAGAACATAATTTTTTAAGCTTCTATGCACCATTTATCTCAAAACAAACGCATAAGTCTTCTTCTTTTGCTTTTTGTGGTATTAGTGAAAAAAATGGCTTCTTCATGTAATAAAATTTTTGTTTCAGTTTACCATAGGAACTCCAGCTCGTAAGGAAGTTGTAGGTGTAGGAAATTGCCCATGCACCAAACCAGTTCGTTAGTGTTGCTAGGCTTCCTGCTACTCCTTTAATATTTATAGGAAATATCTGCAGCAAAAGTTTTTTTTTTTTTAAATATATTGGGAGGGGATTGTTCAATCCATAAATAGAATTTTCATTTGCAAAGTAGATTAACTACCTCTGACATTACTACCCAGGGAACTGCACCCATCCCTGCTGAAAATGATCCTATATACAACTGAGTTCAGATAAATAATTAGAAATTATTTTTGCAGGAGATCACTCTGCGAAAACAACATATTTGATAATGTTTTGTGATATTACCAGTATGCCAGTAACGGCGAGTGTGGGTACAGAAGTGAGTGCCATTTCATGATCCTAATTCATTGAAAGTTGTTTTGCATGTTAATATTTGAGAAAGACTATAAAGAAGTTGCTAGGTCTGATAATGAAGGTATAACCTTAAGATAGAATGAAATCCCAGTTATCAAGCAGGAAATGACTAGTCCTGATGCGGAAACCTAATATACAAGGGAAACGAAATTTATTTTTCAGTATGTGAAAGGAGATGGGTGCAACTTAATCTTCTGAGTTAAATGACATTTGAATAAAACGTTACCAATAATAGAGGCTTTCTTCCAGCTTTGTCTATCACGGTTGTGTTAAGGCCAGTAACTACAACCTGCAAAATACTTTCATTTCAGTTAATTTCTGCCCGATGGATATATTTTAGACTAACATGAAGTTTATCATGCTGGAAAAAATTAGAAACCTGAATGATGGCATAGGCTATGGTCCCAATAGTGGCAGAAAACCCTGAGTCATTGCAAATAAAAGAATTAGAATGTTTATGGAGCTAAAAAGCCCAAACTTTTGAGATATCAGATCAAAATTAAGTTGTCTGATTTTTTTCTGACAGCAAAATGAATATATAGGAGCTGAAAGGAATGGTTAAGAATATTTTCTTAGCAGATTAACGGAAAGAATGAAATGTTCTTTTCATCTAAAGAGATATCTTTACCTGCTGACTCAAATATGTTGCTGGTATAAAAGCAGACTCCGTTGATTCCTCCAAATTGCTGAAAGACCATCAATCCAACTCCTATCTGGTCAGACAAGTAAAGGGTTAGAAGATCATGTGATAGTTGAATGTCAGAGTTTGTGATTGATTTTCCTTTCAAGATGATATCAACTGAAAGTAAAAGCAAAATATGATTTTAGGGAGAAACTATTACAATAACTGAGCGGAGGTATCTTCTTTGAAACAAATCTAGCAGTTTGGCTTTCGGGAGCCGCTCAAGGGTTTCTATATAATCCTGTTAGGCAAAAACCCACTACCCATTGTCATACTTTCATTTGAATGCAGCTGTGAACACATTGTCAACAGGTTTGAGGATTAAGAACCTTAATCTCATCCGCTTCCTGAGTTATATCAGCATCCTCGCCGCGTAGTGTCTTTAGTGCAGTCTCAAACTGCTTGTCACGTCCCATCTTTGCCTGCATTTGCATTCTTGAGACGTGTTCTATACATTTTCAATTTTATACAATTGATGTGTGTGTGTAGAGATAAAAGTTGCTAAATATTGCTGCATTGAGATCTTTTACCAGCCATCTGGGGGACTCTGGAGTGAGAAATAGGCCTAAAAGCAGAATACCACAGGGGACAAGTCCTGCAAGCACTTCACGTAAGCCTCCTGTTCTAGTATGATTTCTCTTTTTTGTTCATTCTTATTTTAAATGTATATTATCCCGAAGAATATGCCTGTTTCTATTCTTTTGGTGATTAAATATCGCATATAATAGAGCAAGAAATTTTACCGGTTAATGCTAGAGCCCTCCATGTTAGTACTGTCCCTATTATGTAGAAAACCGACACTCCACCGCATATCATAAGCTGTAGAATAAGATAAAATATATCATTTCATTACATTAGATCTGCAATCTGTTTTTGCTATTTTGTAATAAAAAACAAGGTTTGTGTTTCACAAATTCTATTAGGTGCACATCTTTACCTGATTTAAAGTTGTTAGAGCTCCTCGAAGATTTTTGGGTGCAATTTCAGCTATAAACACAGGTACCTTGCCATCAAATTCAAAATGGAATCAAACTCATTAGCAACCAGTGTAAAATTGATTAGTATGTATAAAAACAAGCAATAAGAAGTAAAGTTGGAAGAGAAAAGGAAAGTGTACCACATAAGAAAAAACTCCCATCCCATATCCGGTTGCCAGTCTTCCAAAATCTAATGCCAAAACCCCCTTTTATGTTGATCAAGACAAAATGCATCACATATCTGGAACATAGTTAAGGTTTCTATCCAGCCTGAAGCAATGATTAAGATTTTAAGATGACACAAACCTTAGCAAAGTAAATGGCAAGCCACCCTGCTACACAGAAGGCAGCAGAAACTCTCATTGCCTGGCATGGTTCCATATGTCAACTATGTTATATGGTGGATATCCATTGTACAAACTGTACTAAGAATTGAAAACCGCATCAAAAGATTTCTTACCCCTTTTCGGCCAATAAAATCAGCAATTGGACCACTTGTGATTGCACCAATCATTGCACCAAATGTCAGTATGGAACCAAATACAGAATACTGCATACAACACAAACTATCACATATCAGTTTGGAAATTAAAATCTTGAACACACGTCTCCCTTTTTTTCATGCATATTGCTTTCTATTATTTCTTTTTCCAAGATGTTGCGATATGAAATTCTTATTATGCTTGTGATAGTATATTCTTCCAAAAATTCTATCACTGTAGGTTTGATGTTTAATAGATGAGTGGACTTGCCATTAATTTACCTCTGCTAGACTTAGAGAGAGATCTTCTGTTATGGCATCTTGAGTAGGCGAGGAATAGCCTGCCTGAAAACAAAAAACATTTTCTTGACTGAATTAGTAATAGAAGCAAAATTATGATTCATAAGCTGCAATCTAATCTAAGCTTCTAGCGAAAATATAAAATTGGGTACTTACACAGCATCCAAATTCAAAAGAACCACACACCGCAACAAACGTGCTTTGATAAACCATCCAGACACTCTCTTTGCTGCTATTTTGTTCTCTAGATCCATTTTCCTCATCTGCTAGATTCTTCCTCATTAAAGGCTCTCTCGCTTCTTGGTGCACACCGTTTTTACCATTACCATTTTCTATTTCCTCTTTAATGGCCATTTCTTCTCTATTTAACTTCTACTCTATTTATCTGAGGGAAATGGAAGAAAGCTGAATAAGCGCTTTTAAGCTTACAGAAGGTATGCAAAATGGAAGGAAGAGAACCTTTTGCAAAATGAGGATGGCAAAATATACAAGGTGAGAAATTTCTCGTCCTTAAGATCCCTTGCTGATGCTGATTTTTATTACCATTACCAGGAGCATATATAACCATAACCATAGATCTGGATGGAGTTCAAACTTTTAACTTTGTCTGCATAGGAAAGTGTAGAAAATAATTGTAATTCATGTGTGTCTTGTCGTTTACGTACAAATTGGAAGTTGTTTTTGACTTTCAGATGCACACGGCAGACAAAATATCTCAGCATATGTCCTTTTTTTCTTAAGAAAAATTATATTTTTTGGTCGAGCAGTTATACAATAAAATTTAATTCAGATTCAATTCTTTGAATGTGATATCTTCTTTTATTGCAACTTGCAGAGCTGCAACAGTACAGTTTTATTTGCTTGTTTTTTTTTTTTCTCCCCTTTCAATAAGAAATCAAATTCCTATAGTTTGGATTTCAAATAAGAAATCCTTGACTAAATACGATTCATTTTTAAGACTAATATTTGAGAAAATACTTTTATTTTCTTATTCGAGTTAAAGTAGAAAGAACGAGGTTTTTGTCATTTAACTCCACAGCTATTGAAGTTGATTCACCCGGCGTGTCGTAGGGTCGTTTTGTCCGCTGTTGGTCGGTTCTTTTGTTTTGAGCTTCAGACCTCAATTTTTTTTTTTTTTTTTGTTCAGGCCTCCAAATTTAGAAGTTAATAATAATAATTATCATCAAACAGACGTGACGTGATTAATTAGGTCGAAAGCTAATCCAGGGGTGTTGTGTTGAGTTGAAACTCAATCTAATTAATTTAATATTACAGCTAAAATTAGCATTCTACAAGTCATTCCGGAACAATATTTTATTTAGCGTCAGATTTGGTGATCCTCAGAAATTGCCAACGTATGGTGACGACGTGTTCTCTTCTCTTGGCACTTGTGTCGCGGCTGGTGTTTAATAAAAAACAGTAAAAAATAATAATAATAATAAAAAAAGCGACTTGTCGTTTGGGATATCTTTGATATTTGGTATTCCTTTCATCTGATTTTTAAGGAGATCGTTGACATGTCGTTCGCCGTTGTAACAAAGAATTTGGGATCTAAAGGACCATATGAAAAAAGGGTGAATGTATAAAAACCTCCATGCCAGATACAAAAAAATAGCACATGTAAAAAGAAAACTTCTGATGGGGTACAATTTAATCACGCTATATCTTCAAAAGAATCAAATTCCATTAAAAATGTATCTTTACAATGGGAGTTGAGACTTGTGACTCCAAAGTCTTAAGTCATCTAAACTGAGAAACAGATCAGGTAGAACATATGCCAAACAAGAGAGCTCAAATTATACACTCTCAGGCCAAACTACATAATTTACAACAATAATTCTACTGGTCTAGAGTCTGAACTGGACCTTTCCTCCTTGTGGCTAGAAGGGTGACCACTCTCCAGCGTATATGGTTGGTAGCCAGCAGAACTAGACAGCTGACCTGAGAAACTACTACTCACAGATTTCTCAATATCATCCATATCGGCTATGAGTGGAATTGGTCTATCAGGGATTGCTGGAATTGACTGCTCGGTTTCCAGCATTTTCACCACCTGATCCATAGTTGGCCTAGCATATAATTGTGGATGAGAACACAGAACTGCAATCAATGCATACTTCTCCAACATTTCTTGTGGGCCTAATTCAGGCATACCATCTTCAATAACATCTAAAGTTCTCCCTTTCTTTACCAATGACCATGCCCAATCAGTCACAAGAGCAGGCTGAGTGTTATCACTCATAGTGAGTGCCTTCTTTCCACTCAAAAGCTCAAGAAGTACAACTCCAAAACTATAGACATCACTTCTCTCTGTCAACTGCCCATACAGAGCATACTCAGGAGCAACATATCCCATAGTCCCAGCTACTCTTGTGCTTAAATGTGTTGCTCCTTCTGGCGTAAACTTTGCCAGCCCGAAATCTGCTACCTTAGCCTCAAAACTTTCATCCAGAAGTATATTGCTGGCTTTAATATCTCTGTGAATGATTGCTGGTTGAGCTCCATAATGCAAATAAGCTAATCCTCTTGCTGTCCCCAGCGCAATCTTCTGCCGAATAGGCCAACTGAGCTTTCTCTTTGCAGAACCAAACAAATGGTCGTGTAAACTCCCATTCGTCATCAAATCACACACAATTATCCTTTGATGACCCTCAAATGGAGTAGTAGCAGTACAATAACCTCTCAAAGCAACAAGATTTACATGCCTCACACTTGCAATAACCTCAAGTTCATGAATAAAACTAGCATCACCAGCAGCTGATAAATTCTTGAACCTTTTCAAAGCTACCTGAGACCCATCAGGCAATTCACCTTTATACACATTTCCATATCCTCCTCTTCCAATGATATAAACCCTAGAAAAATTCTTAGTTGCCTTCCTTATCTCATCAAAATTGTATTCAACTAGCGTAGTACTTTCTTTAATAGACTCCAATCCGAAACTCATCGCATCTCTCCCACTAATTCTTTCCCCATTCTTCTTCTTCCTCAAACGCTTAAACCTTCGCCTCAAAAACCAACACCCACCAATTATTATCAACAACCCAACACCCGAAATAGGAAAAAGCAAAATCAAAACTTTCTTCTTCTTTGTACGACGTGAATTCTTTGGGACAAAATCAAGCAAAAACATACACTTTGCAGTACCTGTATCAGTGGGGCCATACCTGTTAGCAAAAGCCGCCGCATAAATCGACGGATAAGCTTGGCAGTCCGACAAGTTCCCGATAGACGTTCCGTCTAAGTACGAAGCCTGTTGTTTCGACAAGCTGGCGGTACAAGCAGCGCAAGGAGAATTATTCTCAAACGACTGATTACAGTTAGAAACGACATCGTCTAACGACGATTTGGGAATCAAGGACTCGTATTGCGATCTAGTGGTGATGTTCATACACCCTTGAGAGATCCAGCTAGTGTTAAAGCCACAAGAGGATCGAACATCATAATTGGGCCTAAAATCATCGAGAAATTTCTCATAAGCGCGCCAACAGGACTCCGCTGAGTCGAGTGGAGGCAAGAAGTTATTAGTACGCTGGAGATAGTAGGATAGGACGAGTCGCAGACCTTGCTTGACGTACTGGCATTCCTGGGAAGGTGGAACAGAGGCGGGTTTGGAGTCGGCGACGAGATTGCGAATGACACTGAAGTCGAGCGGGCATGGAACGGTGTCGTTTTGGGCGAGGGTTAAGGTTAAAGAGAGAAATAGAAATGTGAAGAAGAAGAAAGGCAGCTGATAGCGGTAGAGAAGGGACATGGAGAAAGCGTTTAGGGGCGGTGTTGGTTCATGGAGGAAGTAAAGAGAATCGATGGAGAGAAGATGGGCATAATTTGAGCAGAGAGAAGCAACTGGTCGTTTTGTTTACTATTTCCTATGATTTGGCAGCAGCCAGTTGACATTTTAGATGGTGATTCCAGGAAAGTCACGAGTGATTCAGCTATTACAGGGTATTCCATTTTTAGTTATCATTATTACATAATAATAAAGTCTCATTAAATTAATTGCACGAAACGTTAATTATAATTAACTAAACTATTCTTTTTTGAACTCTCAAAATAGTTAATGAATATACTAAAAAATAATTTTTATTACTTATTTTAATTTTCTAAAATGACAATTGGTGTGGGATAAACAAAAATGATGTAATCGTATGTCTAGCTTTTTAAATTAAAATTGTCAACAACAATAAAAATAATTTAAGGTGAGAAATAATAACTAATCCCATGATGCAATTCCCCTTCTAACTTTTCATTCTACCTCCTTGAACGTATAGTCAAAAATTAAAATTGACAAGAGGAAAAAAAATTAGCACTTAAATCGCTATTTCAACAGAGTGGTTTGTTTAGTCTATATAATATAATAATACACACTAGTTGCTACTTTTTTTAATTATAAAAAAATTTTAATTATAAATTCAATTAATTCCCCCGAAAAATTATAATTATTTTTATTTACATTTACATATTTTTCATATTTTATTGTAATACTGTTAACAAAAATATGTACCATGTGTCTCTTTTATCATTATTATATTTTCAATTTAGTTAATTAGTCACGTGATTGTGGCTTGTTATGGCATGTAAGGAAAATTATTTAATAAACTTTTCTAATGTATTCAAATTCTGACAGCCATGTTTTCGTCAGATTAGATAAATATTTACAGAAATTATGTCCAAAACAACATGTAAATGAGTTAAAAATGAATAATAATAAAAAAATTGAAAAGAACAAACAATACAGATAGATATGAAATCAACAAGTTTAGTGTAATAATCATTTTATCATTGGATGCCTTCTGTCACAAACAACAAAACATTAGTTTAGTGCTTTAAAATAAATTTGGTTTTGAAAAAACATAAAAAAAAAATAATAAAAAAATGGTTATGACCGAGTCAAGATTTGGAGTCGCTTGGGTTAGTACAGTGCCCACTGCAAGTCCAAAAAGCCCACGGTTAAGGAATTTGAGTCTAGCCCACCTTCTACGTATTTGAATAATTGAAAAATTAAATAGTCATCTCCTTCTAAAAAAGAAAAAAAAAAAAAAAAGAATAATATATACATATACAGTGGGTATAAACGTTGCTCACGGCGTCTGTCTGATGAGCAGCCATTGACAATTGGTGGTTCTTTCTAGATTACTTGGGTTGGCTAAAATTTTAACAGTTGCAAGCATAAGCGGACTGGTAAATTAAGCTGCAGCTTCCAGGAAACTCTGGGTGCTTTATTTTTGCGTTACTTATTTATCATGATGACTAATCAGCTATGATGTGCACTGAAACTTTTAGCCATCGTTTCTACATGTCCGTGTAAAAATTATTTTTTAAATATCATTTTTCCGTTTCAGCGTTTCTGTGTTTCCATCCGCATATCCGTCTTCGTGCAGTATAGCTAATCAGTTGTTTTTTTTTTTTTTAATACGATGGAGGAGGAGGTTTAACCGTTCAGGATTAGTCCCCGTTAAGGTTTTAAAGAGTCGGTGAGGAAGAAGTAGTTAACTTAGTAGCAAACCAAACTTAAAAATATGAGATACCCTTAACGTAAGACAGAAAGAAATCACCAAACCCACTAACAAGTTAATGTTGACACTGCTTATCTATGAATCAAACGAGTAAAAGTGACTTGCAAATTGTGTTCTTCTTGTTTCTTTTCTTTCCTTTTTCCTTTTTTGCTTAATTATTAAGCTTAAAAGAGAAGCGAAGCTAGATGTTAGTATATTCACCAAAAGTTAATGGTAACATTAACTAATAATATATATACATATGTATCATTAGTTATAACAATCTCTTAATTTAGGGTTAAAGAATAGCCATATACAATCATTTGTATAATCTCATTCCCTTGCTTAATTAATGGGTTTTCATCTTTTTGAATTTGATTAATTACTCACATGATTGAGAAGCAAGTTCGTATTATTATTGTCATAATAATAAATAACAAGTTACAAAATTGGTAATCAAAATAGCCAATTTATACGTAATTAGTTCAGTGTGAGTGCACTGTATTTTCAAGTGAAATTTATTTATAAAGCAGAAAATTTCAAATTCAGCATCATTTTGATTCAATAAGTATAAAAACACGTATGCAAATAAAAGAAAGGTGTGGATTCGAGATTAATAAAAGCGTAATTAACAGTAGTTTTATGGTAATATGGTAATGAGAGTGAAATGATTAAGAAGCAAAGTAAAGGCAGCCTGGCTTTGTTAGTATGAGTGTATTGATAGATACTTAAGGTGTCGGCAATTAACGCACAAGGCTTTGGTTTGATGATAGCTATTGATTTCTACTTTTTTTGGCTTATAAGCTAGCAATATTCAAATCTGCCTGTGGCTAAGCTTTACTTGACTGCTAAAATATCCCCTTTTTTGTCCATTTCTCAATACATAGTCCCTGCTTTATGTTCATTCAATCGTTTTTTGGATTATCTACAAATTTTGGACAATCAAATATTTACTTCCAACTGATCAAAATAAAATAAATATTTCAGAAATATTAGTAATGTTTTCAAATGCACCATCTCCATGTATATAATGGTTTGATTCAATTAATTTGAAATTGAATTTTAAAACAATTTTTAATCTCAGTTTGTTATTTTTTAGCCAATTTCCTAACTTTAGAACATGTTCACGGTGAGGACATGTTTTTTTATATTATTAGATAATAATAAATATGAAATGGAGCCAATTGCCAAAGTAGAAAGAATGCATTACAGAAAATACTAATGAATTTCGTGCTAATAGCCAAATTATGAAAAAGGCACGTGCATGAACAATTCCACATGAAAAATACGTACCAAGAAGAGAAGGGAGACAAAAAAGAACCGGCTCTGACCGGCGTCCAGTGAAGCTCAGTATCAGACTCAGTCGCCAATCGGGTGCGGATAAGAACCTAATCAGAATCTTTTAGCCACTGCAACTTCACAAAATCTTTTTTTTTTTTTTTAAATTTTTTTTAACAGATCCTAAAATATTAATGAAATTGTACAATAATAAAAACGGTAAAAAGAATCTCTGACCACTTATGAAATGAGCAGTGAATTGTTGGAGTAACTGTGAATTTATGTCTGCCTCTGCCATCTGTCTTCTCTGCTACGTCCCTGCGCTTCTTCTATCTCAGAAAGATTCAGCTTCTCTTCTCTGCCTGCCTCTGCCCTGGTTTGTCCAAAAACCCTGTTCCCTCCTCTTCATCCCCCGACTCTTTCTTCTTCTTTCATTTATGATTTTTATTTATGTTTGTATGTTATGTATGATAATTTAGAGAAATTGCTTCCACCTGTTGTCCTCTGTTTCTCCTTTTTTTTTTTTTTTTTGGTTCTCGTGTATTATTTGAATGTCTCTCTCTGTCCTCTTTATAAAGTTTCAGTAACCAACTCCTCTTTGTAATCTGGTTATAGCTTTTGCTTCTTGCAAACTTGTTATGCCTTGCTTTATATTTCATTCTTCTTTGCAATTATCCTTTCAGTTTGTTTCCTTTCCAATTGCTCTAATCTTCGATTTAGATTCTTTTAGTTTCCTCTGTTTCATGCTTCTTGTTTTAATTACCCCCATTTTTCTGTTAAAATTTGTCCTACCAATCCATCAGTGAAATAATTTTTATTCCTCTTTTGTTGGAGAGAACCCAATAGAAAAATATTAGTAAAAATCAACTTTTAAGTATTAATAGTAAAGGATAATAAAAACCCAATACTCTGTTCTATGTCTCTATTCTTCCTCCAGGTGAAATTTCCATCGTTTCATTTGTTAATATCAATTCTCTCTTTAAATATGTTAAGCTGACCTTATAAATTTTCTGATCTTTTAGATATGGAGAAAAAGGTGGAAACAAGCTCTCCTGTTGGGGTTCTTGAAGACTACTTTAGAAATGAAGAATCTGAAAGTTGTTCTTCGAAAGAACCCACATCAGACTTTGAAGCTAATAAAAGTCCAAAACCCGCTTCTCGTTGGCGCGGATTTGTTCAGTTGTTAAGAAGTAGATCAAAGAAACCTTTAGCTACATTGCATCCTCTTAGTGTCCTAAAGCTCTCATTAAGAAAGAGCTCTAGCATGAAAGAGATGGTACCAAGTTTTTTTGCAAATTCTGATTCTTACAATTTAAATTCCCCAAGAATGAATTTCACTCTTCCCGAGTTACAAGCTGCAACCGACAATTTTAGCCAAGGTGTGCATTCTCTAATTGCTATTTATGCTTTCTAATCTGTTAATTATGAAACTAAAACTGTGAGATTTGGAGTGAAAATCCTAGTCAAAGCCTAATTGACAAAAATAAAAAAATATATATATATATAAAAATTGTACATTTTCGTGATGAACTTATAAAGGTTTGATCTTTGTTTTTGTTTTGGATAGAAAATTTGATAGGAAAGGGAGGTTATGCTGAAGTTTACAAAGGGCGCTTGAAAAATGGGAAATTGGTGGCTATCAAGCGGCTAACGAAAGGAACACTTGATGAAATGATTGGAGATTTCCTATCCGAGATGGGGATTATGGCTCATGTGAATCATCCTAATACAGCTAAGTTAATTGGCTATGGAATTGAAGGAGGAATGCACCTTGTTCTTGAATTGTCTCCACATGGGAGCTTAGCTTCTCTGCTTTATGGTTAGTTTAGTTCAAATTTGAAATATCCCATTAACATCCATGAAATTAATCAATTCTTTCCATTTTTTTGATAATTTCTCATTTTCGTAGGTTCCAAACAGACATTGAAATGGCATGTTAGGTATAAAATTGCATTAGGAACAGCTGAGGGTTTACTCTATCTTCATGAGGGTTGCCAGAGAAGAATAATACATAGAGATATTAAGGCTGCTAACATTTTGCTTACAGAAGACTTTGAGCCTCAGGTATTATTCTTTTTCTTTTACTGCCTTTCAATTCCCTTTCGAAATAACTTTCATTTGATACAATTGAGTAAAGGAAAAAAACTTTATAATATAGAAATGATTTGGAGAGAATTAGCTCATGGCCTGATATGGATAATTGATGGTTCTGCTCTTTAAATATTTACATCAGATTTGTGATTTTGGGCTTGCAAAGTGGCTACCAGAGCATTGGACTCACCACATTGTATCCAAATTTGAGGGCACATTTGGGTTCGTTACTAAAGCTAGGACTTATTTTGCCTTTTCTGTTGTTTCCCTATTGATTAAACATTTCATGAACTAATTTCTCAATGTCACAGTTACCTTGCGCCAGAGTACTTAATGCATGGAATAGTAGATGAAAAAACTGATGTTTTTTCCTTTGGTGTGCTGCTGTTGGAATTAGTCACTGGTCGACGAGCGCTTGATTACTCTCAGCAAAGCCTTGTCTTGTGGGTATGATTTCTTTTGTTCAGAATTAATGCATTTATGGAGAGTGCCTAAGTGGAAGACTCCATTTAATACATTGATCTTTCGCTTTTTAAAGGCAAAACCTTTGATAAAGAAGAATGAGGTTAGAGAGTTAGTTGATCCTGCTCTTGCTGATGATTATAACACTCAACAAATGAATCTCATGCTTTTGGCTGCTTCTTTGTGCATACAACAGTCTTCTTTAAGGAGGCCTCAAATGGCACAGGTATGCACTATATTACCAAAAAAAAAAAACCGTAGGCATAAGAGCAAATAATAATTGAAACACATTTGGAAATGAACTGCAGGCTGTGCAAATTCTAAATGGTAATATCAGCTGCTTGAAATCAATGAAAAGATCCCGTGTGGCGTTCTTTCGAAAAGCTTCCCGTGAGGAGTTATTCAAACAAGAGGATTATAAATCCCCCAAGAATATTAGATCATCTCAGTTGGTCTAATATGTTGATTTTGGTTTTAAGAGCAACATTTCATCTTTGTTCACCTAACCGCAGCTTTTTCATTCTTAAAGGAATGAAAAACTATCAGGTTTGAACCTGTGATATCTTGCAGGCAGAAACTCTACTGGTGGGCTATGAGTTGTTTATGAAGCAAATTAGTATCTTAGGGCAGCCGAGCCTCCATAACCATTAAAATATAGGCGGAGGACTTTGTAAAGCAGAAAGGAACAGTTTTCAACTTATGTACATAAAGAAATGCAAAAGGAATCAAGAGGAAGAAAGTTTCTTGGTGGAAAAACAGGAAAGAAAAGGTTAAGTATGGGAATCCATGGGATTGGACTGTGGCTTATGTGCATCGTAGAATCCTATATCTTTATCAGCTTCTGTATATGAAAGAATCTTAGGAAGGGAACAATACTACAAAGGCAAAGAAAGGTTATTTTACTTTACAATTTCCTTGCATGCTTATGTTCCTCGCAAAGGGACAGCTCAACCTTAAAACTACATTGTGACTGTAAATTTCTGCAAAGTTATTAATTGTATTAAAAAATTTTGATTTATGTATTCACATATTTAAACATTAGGCTGGCCCCAATTATGGTGATGGTCCTCTCTCTTAAGTTTTAATACCACTTCCCAGTGTGAGGCCTGTTACTCCTTTTATGAACTAAATTAATAAAATTAAAAATTTTTATTGAAACGAAAATATTTCTAATCATGTATTTGAAAAATAAAAAATGAAGTCAAAATTTATTTTAAAAAATCTCTAATTTCATTTATTTGGTCTATCTATGAACTGAATTTACATAAATTTTTTTCGATTTGTATCACATTTGAATAACTTATTCAGATGTGACATGGATCGGCTCCCTCCTATGCTTGAAAAAGAAAAAAAAAATATTTATATATATTAATTCATCGTATTATTTATTTTTTTCTTTAGGATAGGTAGAACGATACGCGTACAATCCCCCTAATAGTTTGGGTTTTAATTAATTAAAAAATTTAGAAAAAGAGAAGTGAGACTAATAATGCAAAATTAAACTTAATCATTGTCAAAACCACATGTAACCTGCGCGTGGGCAATTATTTAGAGAGTGGTGGTCACAGCAGAATGACGAAACCTGTCAGGCACGGAACTCCATACCCAACGCTTAAATTAAAGTCCTCAATCCTAATCCTTCCAATTTTAAATTTAATACAATTATGCTTTTATTCTTTTTTTTTTTTCTATTTAGAATTTTTAGTAAATTATGAAAATGATGAATTGTCTTCTCTATTTAAATCCTTGACCTTTATTTTTTTCAGAGAAAAAAACCCTTAACCTTGTTATATATATACTTTATTTATTTATTTATTTTGAGAATCTAGTTTTACTCCATTAAAAATAAAACCTAGGGCTAGAGGCTTACATATAAATGGACCTCTTGGGCCCAAAATAACGTGGCATGCCCGTACACATACACAAGACATATATATATATTACAAGACATCAAAAAACTATGGACTAAAGTTGGAATCAAATATGCTATGGTATGATCAGTGGAAGTTTTGCGTTTGAATCATCTCAGTTAAAAAAAATTTTCACTAATTTAATGAATAAATGAAGCAATAATGTAGAGTTAGTTGAAAACTTTAAATTGTAAAAAAAATAATACTTTTGGGATGACTTGGAAGTTCTCAAAGTGCATTTTGACTTGCTTAACATTGAAATTCAAATCAAGTATTGATAGTTCTCCCAAATTAAATGCATTTTTTTCAAAATTGAATTTGTAATCTAAATCTGATTTGAATTAAGGTCGCTAATCATCTCGATCAATATCTTTTTGATTTTAAAGAATTTATTTATTTATCATTTTTGAGCATCATCGATTTTTTTCATGTTCATTTTTTTAATTTTCATTTAAAATTTTTATTAAATCAACGAATTTTATGGTGCTATTTTAGTTATACCATTTTTTTTCCATGCGAGTCTTATCCTAATTTGATATAATTAATGAATTTTGATATTTTACATTTAAAAGAAAATAAATTAGCCCAATCAAGGCCCGTATTCTAAAACAGGCCCAAGAGGTGACCAATAAAATAAATGAACAATCTGTGTCACAGCTGATCAAATCAAAATCTCTGACAGCGGTCTTTCTTAGCTTCGGCATCACGATAAGAGATATTCTCTTCGCCTTCTCCTGTTGTAAATCCCACACGCCGCAATTAGCCGCCCATTTCCCGTAATCTCCGGCATTTATTTATAATTACTAATTTCAGAAATTAAATTAGGATTAACAACAGTAACTTTAAAAAGAAAAACAAAGCAAGCAAGAGAAAGTAGATAGAGAGAGCGATGGAAAGCGAGAGAGGACACAGCAAGCAAGCACAGATAAACTACAAACAGATGTTTTAATTGTATAGATACATATATAGAATAGCAAAAAGATAAAAATATAAAAATAAAATAAAAATGAAGTAGAATTTGAACAAGGAGAAATATTTGTTGCTCTCTATATAGTCTTTACTAGGCGCTTCAAGTCAAAGAAAACTTCCCTTTCTACCAAGGAAACGAAAAATTAACTCGTCGAATTTGTTTATTTATTTTTGCTTTTTGGTTAGATAGCGATCCCAGAATCGGATGATATATCTGATCGTCGGTGGAGATCGGCGATGCTCGTCGGTGGCGGACGAGGAAGGCAGTGGTGATGGTGGTGGACTAGCAGAGGAGTCAATTAGCGAGTCCGTGGTAGTTGAGAAAAGTTTTCAAGGTGGAGGATGAAGAAAGGAAAGAGTAAGAATAATGGCTTGTTGCCTAATTCCTTGAGGATAATCTCTTCTTGCCTCAAAACTGTGTCTACTAATGCTAGCACTGTCGCTTCTACTGTTCGCTCTGCTGGCGCTTCGGTTGCTGCTTCGATTTCAACTTCTACTGAGGATCACAAAGATCAGGTTGTTTGCTGGAAAGTTTTCTTTTGGATTCTTACGGTTTCTTTTCAAGTTCAGTTCGAGTTTCTAGTAGATTTCAATCTAGTTTTTTGCTCGATTGGTCTGGATGTTATTTAATTTGGCGGCTTCAATGATTCTTTATGCTGTTATTTTTGCTGGCACTCTCTGGATAAATGTAAAGCGAGTTCAGTAGTCGGGGAAAACTGTTCATATGTACCATTTAGTAGCATATATAACCATATCTTCCGTAGAATTTAAATGTCATGCTTTGTTATTGTAGAGCAACTTTCTAATGGCAGTTTGCTTAATCTAACCTATTTTTAACGTTTCAACCGACAACCAGTAACATTGTATGAGTTAATTGTTTCATTTTTTGCCTACCTGTTGAACTTATTTTTCATTGTCTCCCCCGACTAAATTTCAGTCCCAATTTGGTTGCCTATATGCATAGTTTTCCTCCTTTTGCTTTGTTTAGGGCCAAACTTCTGTGAATTTGTTGTGATACTAAATTTATTTTACGCCATTAAAGCCAATGTCATTTTCTATCTTTTAATCCTTTTTTTTTAGTTCCTGTTGCTGGATCATACTGACTGTTCTGTACAGGTGCATTCCCTGGTCTATGCCAGGGTTAGTCAAACCACCTTAGTTAAATCTCAGTCCACTTTTTTTTTTCAATGTCCCTCATCCACTTTCCAAACATCGTGAACTTGTTACCTTAACACAATTTGTTTCTTGTGTTTTGGAGTTTCCAATTTGCCCTCTTTCTGTGTTAACTAATTGGATTACCTGCTAACTAAAGAATTGAATTTGAAGCCCTTTTCTTTCCAGAAATTATTCTAGTTTACAAGAACATTGTTGGATGTAGGGAATAAATTGTGACTCAAGCATGACTGGTTCAGTTTTGAATGGGACTGAAGGATGGCAGTATTGGGCTTTTAATCCTACGTTCTAAAAGCCTGAAGATAGGAATTTATGATCTATAATGTTTCTTTGGATTTATATGTTGGTGGAGATTGACATTCGATAAGCTTATATAGATATATCTTTACTTTTTTTTTTTTTTCTGGATTTTGTATTTAAATGATCTTATCATGATTTTATCCTAATGCCCAGTGCTATCACTTATCATATGGGCCTAATAATATTTTCGTTAAACTCTTTGTTTGCGCACCATGGGGTGTTGGATAAAATTAGAAATAATCACATTAAACAAAAGGTGCAAGGAGCGGAAGTTGGAGGTAAAATGAGAGAAGGATGCCTGAGACAGTATGATTATGTATTATGTGGACTACCACATGTCCTTTTTTGCAAACGTGATACTTTAGTGGTGGAGAGTGCTAAAGAGGGAAGAGGTCGATTTAAACAACTTGGAGGGAAGTTGTCACTGAGGATCTACGGTCTTTGGATATTAGTGAGAATATGGAGGCAAAAGATTGATGTAGCATGGTTGTAGTTACCTATTTTATACCTTTTCCTATTTATTAATGTATCAAATAATTTTGAAATTCCCCTTTAATTTTTTTTTTAAAAGTATTTCCAAATTCTTTTCAACTTATATTTTGCTTTGCATTAATATTAATTTGGTCAAAGCGAATATTTAAAACAAAAAATTCATATAGCCGATCCCAACTAGTTTGGGACTAAGTCTTAGTTGTTATCATTGTTGTTGTATTACGTGCATTTTTCTATATACCATGTTACCTGAAGCTACTTTTGAATGATTGTTGGTGAGCAGGTAACCTGGGCTGGCTTTGACAGGTTGGAGCTAGGTCCATCTGTTTTCAAGCATGTTCTCTTACTTGGTTATCAGAATGGCTTTCAAGTCCTTGACGTGGAGGATGCTTCTAATTTTAGTGAACTGGTTTCAAAGCGTGGTGTTCCAGTTTCATTTTTACAGATGCAGCCCTTCCCATCAAAGTCTGATGGCCCTGAAGGATTCAGATCTTCACATCCTTTAATATTGGTTGTCGCGGGGGATGATTCCAACAGTTTAAGCACAGGTCAAAATCAGGGTCGTCCTGGTGGGTTAGGAAGAGAGAATAATACTGAGTCTCAGTTTGGAAGCTATATCAATTCTTCCACATCTGTTCGGTTTTACTCCCTTAAATCTCACAGTTATGTGCATATTCTGAGATTTCGCTCAGCTGTGTGTGTGGTTCGATGCAGCCCTCGGATTGTAGCCGTTGGCCTTGCAACTCAAGTAAGTGCTTTCCTGTCTCTATATATACTATGTATAGAAAACACAAAGCCACTGAGCTTTCTACTATACGTACCAACATTTTGGATTTCTTGCTAACTAGAGATAAACCTCAGTTATCTTGCAAGGATTATTTCTGGCTATCTTGCTAATTGACTTCTTTGTGGGTGTTGTATGTATATTAAATGAAAGAATTATTAATACTACTCCATTCTGTAAATTTTTGACATTTTTTTTTGGTTCCATTTATGACACTTTTAGAAGATTAAGATAACATTAATTATTTTATTCTAATGTTACCTTTTTCTAGATATCTCCACTATACTTTCACTCTCTCTATATATAAAAAAAGAGGCAGCCTGATGCATGAAGCTCCAGCGGTGCAGGGTCTAGGGGAAGGGTCGGACCACTTTGTTAAAAATTAATAAGAGGTTATTTAGTCAATTGCTCTTATTTTTTTTCTAAAATTGAGATGATCGAGAAAGTTAAAAGTGTCAAAATTAACAGAACGGAGGTAGTATATTGAACCACAAGGTTGTTAGATATTTAGGTCTTTTGGGAATGCATGAGCAATCATTGTAATCATGCAGAATGGCGTAATGAAGTTTGGGGTTTGGCGTTGATTTATATTGGAATAAGACTTCTAAAATGTATTCAATCATATAGATGTTTTACTTTTAACATGAACAGTGTTAGTGAGTGACCTATTTCAATTTGATGCAATAATTAGTGATAAATCAGTAATTGGGACTCGCTTTACCAAGCAATTTTTCACTTCAGTATAATGCAGTATTATGATATGTAATCTAATGAAGGTTTTGATTTTTATGCATTCATGATAAGCACCCTCGGTTATACCAATACTTATCTTTCTTGTATTCTTCATCTTTGGTTGCAGATATATTGTATTGATCCTGTCACTCTTGAGAGTAAATTCAGTGTTCTTACCTATCCTGTTCCCCAGTTGGCTGGACAAGGAAGAGTTGGAGTCAATGTAGGTTATGGTCCACTGGCTGTGGGTCCAAGGTGGTTAGCTTATGCTTCAAACAATCCGCTTGTGTCAAACACTACCCGCTTAAGCCCACAAAATTTATCTCCTTCTCCAGGTGTTAGTCCATCAACATCCCCGAGTGGTAGCAGTTTGGTGGCTCGTTATGCAATGGAATCTAGTAAACAGCTTGCTGCTGGAATAATCAATCTGGGGGACATGGGATACAAAACATTGTCTAAATACTGTCAGGAGCTACTTCCTGATGGGTCTAATTCTCCAGTATCATCAAGTTCTGGCTGGAAAGTTGGTAGGCTTGCAGGATCAGATATCGATAATAATGCAGGGATGGTAAGTTTTCTAGTGAATCCAGAAAACATTATTATAATCACGTTCAATGTCATGAAAATCTAACCGTTCTTCTGTAACATGAGCATTATTATAATCACTTTCAGTAATCTTGATTTTTTTTTTTTTCTTTTGGTCTTTTGTAATTCATGATTTCAATATGCTAGTTATGGGTAGCTTGTTGCTATCGTGCTTGCTGTGTGATAATGCAGAGTGTATGATTATTTGATGTTTCTAAAGTTTATTCAAGTGCTAAGACCATAAGCCCCATAGGTAAATGGGTAGGAGGCACTGAGGCATGTTTCGGATGCCTTTATCGCATATAACATGAGAAATTTATCAACAAACTCTAGAAATTACATTCCTTGTATATATGTATATCGGTTGGTGAAAACCTGCCTGATTTACTCTTCACTCTTCAGCATGACAGTAATAGTGTTTGAAGCCAGAATCCATGTCTTTGACTGACTTTCTATCTTGTGTTATTGTTATCCATGAAAATGGCCTCAGTGTTTCATTTAGCCCATGGAAGAGAAAACTGTGAGAGTCAAAAAGAATGACATGATGTAATAAGTGATACGTATATTGTTTCTTTCACAAACAGATAGGGCCGAAGTTTTCAGGCAATTTGAATGTATTATTTTATTTGTTTATTGGTTAAAATGTCTCATGCAGGTTGTTATAAAGGATTTTGTTTCCCGAGCTGTTATATCTCAATTTAAAGCTCATACCAGTCCAATATCTGCACTAGGTTTTGACCCTAGTGGGACCTTGCTGGTCACTGCTTCAGTGTATGGGAATAACATAAATATCTTTAGGATTATGCCATCCTGCTCAAGGAGTGGATCAGGTGTTCAAAACTATGACTGGAGCTCTTCTCATGTGCATCTTTACAAGTTACATCGTGGATTAACATCAGCTGTTAGTATTTGCTGTTAATTACTTTCCCTTTATTCTTCTTGTATGTATATTCATGCATATGCATTTTGTTCATTCAGATGATCCAGGATATATGCTTTAGTCAGTATAGTCAGTGGATTGCAATTGTTTCATCCAAGGGGACCTGCCATATCTTCACTTTGTCTCCTTTTGGTGGTGATTCTGGGTTTCAATCTCTCAATGCTATGGATGAAGAACCTTCTGTATATCCAGTTCTGTCTTTACCATGGTGGTCCACGTCATCCTGCATGATTAATCAGCATTCTTCTCCTCCTCCACCACCTGTCTCGCTTTCTGTAGTGAGCAGAATAAAATATAGTAGTTTTGGGTGGCTTAATACTGTTGGCAGTGCTACTGGATCTGCAGCAGGAAAGGTTTTTGTACCATCTGGTGCAGTTGCTGCTATTTTCCATAATTCTATATCTCCAAATGTTCAGCATCTTAACTCAAGTCCCAGTTCGTTGGAGCATGTGTTAGTTTACACTCCATCTGGTCATGTTGTCCAACATGAGCTTCTTCCATCTATTGGATTAGAACCAGGTGAAACTGGTGCAAGAACTCGACCAGCTTCATTTGTGCATATACAAGAGGATGACTTGAAGGTGAAAGTTGAACCTGTTCAGTGGTGGGATGTATGTAGAAGATCAGATTGGCCAGAAAGAGAGGAAGTCATTTTGGGGGGTACCAGTGGACAAGATGCTTTTGAAACAATGCAAAAAACAGAAGGTTCTGAGGACAATTTTAGCATGGATTTTCTGGACATCAATGGTGATATCAGTGAAAAAAAACCAGAAAATACATATTCTGTGAAACCTCATGATGGATCTCATTGGTACATTTCCAATGCAGAGGTTCATTTAAGCTTTCTGAGGTTCCCAATATGGCAAGAGTCTAAGGTATATTCTGAACTGAAGCTGTGATGCCTGTATAGAGGTGCTATATCTTTTATGTGTGATTTATTCTCTTTCATATTAGATTTGCTTCTATGTGATGGATTGTCCGAGAACTCATAGCTATGGTGATGGAGAGTTGGAAATTGAAAAGGTTCCCATCCATGAAGTTGAATTGAAGCGGAAAGAATTATTGCCAGTTTTTAATCATTTTCATAGCATCAAATCAGTGTGGAATGACAGGTAATGACCAATTTTACCTGCAGTCAATGGTGTGGTTGACACTAGCTTTAAATTTGTATTATTTACTTATAATTTAGTTCTGGTGGACACTGGCCAGAGTCTAGTTCCTCTGTGCAGCAGCTTTTTTTTTTTTTTTCCACTCTGGATGTGTGGATGTATTGTGGGCGCATAGGTAGCTATTACATTATTTAGAGGCTTTGCCAACAGAATGTATTTTATTTTTTGTCATTTGAGTGAAATGTGCTTAATTTTTGTAATTTTAGAGGCCTCACTGGAGCGAGATATATGCATTCACCATCATCAGAGCCTCATCATGTTGAAGGCAAGATCACACAGGAGACTGTTATTTGTCACTCAAAGCCAGCATCACTTAGCTCAACTGAAAGCTCAGAATGTGGTAAGATATTAGATGTATAAATAACTTCCTTCCATTCGTTCTTAAATCAGTTAACATTTATTTGATACTTGGAATATGGAAATTTTGGTCGCAAGAGAGTCTCTCCAGTATATCTCTGACATACCAATGCTAGGCAAAATATATTCATGCACAGAACAGAGCTTTTTTATCTTTTGATATTTAATTTTTTTTTTTTTTTGAAATAAAATATAAGAGATAATTCTTTAGTTGTTCAAGTGACAATGGGAGCCTGCTTGTGAATTTGCTTATTTTGGACTTGGCATTTGAGGAAATCAGTAAACTTTGAATAATTTTCAACAGGTTCATCAAGAAGAATTGAACATCTGCTAGATTTGGATCAAATAAATTGTGAGAAATCTTACATTCCCACTTGCCAGAATCTGAATGACTACTACCAGTGCCAGGAAAGAAGAGGGGGCACGACTATCGATTCTGGTGCACTGAATAAGAACTCAACCACTGTACCTCTTGCACCTGAGCACCCAAAAAAAGTAGATGCTCGACTTAAAAATTGTATGGAAAATGGTTTGCCCTCATCAGCAAATTACATGCCTCCTGCTGGAAGAATCTTTACTGGAGAAGCTCCAAATTTGAATGTCAATAAGAATGGCAATCTTTCAGGGTTAGCTGCACGTGGTTATGATTCGCATATGAATATCCTTGTGGGAGAGCCTACTCTTCCAACGGCAGAAAATCCTTCAGATTTTGGACTGACTTTTCTTGAGGGGCATTGTGAGGCATCGAATCATGATGGATGCTCAACCGAGGTTGTAAACGATGATGTCGGCAGCAGCAGTAGCCACTATGAGAAGGAAAAACCTGAAGAGGACGGGGAGAATGAGGAATTTCTTGGTGGCATGTTTGCCTTTTCTGAAGAAGGTATAAGACTTTGTACCATACCTGCATTTGTTCTCCAGATTAAAATTCATGGTTTCGAAAATACATTGATTTAAAGTTTGTTTTCTACCTTGTCGGTTTCCTCCAGGCAATTCATAACGCTTAACCTTTTGTTTTAGCAGGTTGATCTCTTGAACTTTCTGTAAAAGTGAACAATAGTTTGTTGGTGGCATTAGCAGGTCAGCACAATCAAAATGTTATCTGTTGACAATGAAAGTGCAATTGTGGTGTGAATAAGATGGGTGGCTAATGAACAACGGTATTGCTAATGTTTATAATCTTTTCTCTCCTCACCTGTGTATATTCTGTAAATGAAATTTCTTAAATTATTCTGTAAATGAAAATTCTTAAATTCATGGAGAGTACTACTTGCGGGGATTGGGTTTAGATTCCGACTTGGAACCTTCTGTTAACCGTCTGTACATATGAAACTAGGCATGAACTAGTTCTCTCCAAGTTGTATAACTGTATAATTTTTCGTTGTTGCAAACAGAGGAGAGGAAAACCCAAAAAAAAAAAAAAAAAAAAAAAAAAAAAAAAGAAAAAAGGAGAGAGAGAATGAAAAGGAAAAGACATTAATGTTTTGCTCTCAGGTGCTTTTGCATCTCGTTTGTTGCCTGCTGTTAAGTTGTAAAATACAGCAGGTTTTGATGAAAATTTACATATATTGTTATGTATTATATTCATTTCCCTTTTAAAGTGCCAAGTTTCTAGTTTGTTGGTGGCTGAGATGCTTTTTTCATTTAAATTTATTAAAGAACCGAATTGCAGTAAAGGGTTTGTGCTGCCTGTGAGCCTGTGATAAATCATATGCTCAGCATACTTAGTTTTTGAAAATGATTAACGGGTCCTATTGTACTCGTCAATGTATCGGTTTATTAACAGTTAACAAGACACACCAACCAACCAAAGTTGCGACTTTTTTCATTGGAAACACATGACATGACCCTCCAAAGAGACAGGAATGAGATGTTCTAGGCAATTCCATATTGGATGGTTCCGGAGATCATCGATTTTTTTTTTTTTGAACCTCTCATTATTATATACAATAAATAGTATATATTTCTGCATTTTTAGCTTCAAAGACTGTTAGACGGTACGATCAATGACCTCTTGGTCATGAGACATCCACTTTAGCCATTAGGCTAAGGCTTCATTGACCCACTTTAACTAAGGTAATTATACTCGTATAAATTTATGCTTTATGTTTCAGACGAGACTAAAAGAAATTCAAGTTAAGCTATCAATTTTTTTAACCAGAAGATCTAAGTGATTCATCACAAAACCCTTCATCCTGGCTTTAACCTATTTTTTTAATTAATTTAGAAGCTGAAATTTTTCTAACACATCATATATTGTAATATCATTAAAATAAAACACCGCTACTATCTCTTTATTCTACTAGCTAATCGTTTTGAGCTTCTCTTCGTACCGTATATTTTAAATTCTAAAAATTTCACCATTTAATAAGTCATCTATTTTTTTTTCTTCTTGATCCTGAATGTAAAGTTTATTTATTAATTAATACTTGAATTAAAAACCAGTCTAACATTTTTTTTTCAAGAGAATCACATGCTAAAATTAGAGTGTAAGAACTTATTTAGTGTCGTTGATCTTGTTAGTTGGTAGTCCGCAGTCATTGCTTGTTAATAGCTGATAATTATTAGCTGGTGAATATAATTATTTTACATATTATCACATATTATTTATATATTATTTTTAGAGGAGATATGTCATTTTATATTTTAATGTGCTATATAAATAAAGAATATTAGTTAATTTTTACAATAATTTTAATTATTCATTTATTGTTTTCAAATTATTATCAAGTAGAATGTTCTTGTAACGTATTAATTTAAAAATTATTATCAAATTTTTTTTAGCTTATATATTAGCTATTAACTGCATGAAATAACACAAAAAAAAAAAAAAAAAAAAAAACTAACTAAATACTCTAAATAAGTAAAATCTTATTAATTATTTGGGCAAGCGATTAGTGGATTTCCATAATACTGTCGATATTTACCAAAAGAACCCATCTCCTTTCCTGTCATTTCTGTCTGTTATAGTTATAGAGTAAGAGTACCAATAACGTCTTCTTCCTTCTCGTTTTCCTGTCTGATAAAACACATCCATGGACGTCATCGGTCAGTTGCAGAGACAAGTCGCCGATTTCACAGCTTCTCTATATCGTGAGGTCAGTTTATGTTCATGTTCTGTGTAGAATTTTTTCGAATTTCACTAAATAATATCTGATTTTTCTTTTTTGTTTCACTGAATTATATTTTTTTCTGAATTACTATAATTGGATAAAAGAGAATATTTTTATATGATATGACATGACATGGGTGTCTCTAAAATTGAATGAATATTCAAAGGGATTTTGGGGTTTCTGGTGATTCGTTTTTGTTTGTTTTGATAAGGGATATGTGGACGATCAGTTTACTCAGCTGAAGAAACTGCAAGATGATAGCACTCCTGATTTTGTGATGGAGGTTGCTTCTCTCTTCTTTGAAGATTGTGAGAAGCTTATTGGCAATATGGCCAGAGCTCTGTGAGTGTGTCTTGCCTTACTCTTCACGTTAGTGGATTTTTAGTTGATTTTGATGAAAATGTTTGCTGTATGTGTGTTGCTTCCATGGATGATCAGAGAGGTGTAGGAACTAGGAAGGGTGATTTCTTTGTCCTTTTTTTTTTTTTTTTTAAATGATTTGTTAGAGAAATTGCTTAATTAGTTTGTTTTCAGAGAACCACGGGCTGAGGATTTTAAACAGGTGGATTCTCATGTTCATCAATTGAAGGGTAGTAGTTCCAGGTATTTTTGTATATCATCATTTGTTGATTTAATTGTTCTATTTGATTCTTTCATTTGTGCTAATCCTAAGATTATTTGCAAACATTTAAGGAATAGATAATTAATGACACAGTATTTTTCTAAGACAATTCTCATAAATTTAACTTGTGGTCAGTGTAACCGAAAGGGGGCTATTGGGCCCAGAGCATGATAGTCACGTCCTGTTAATATGCAATTTTTGTTTTCTTGAAACCCGCACAATGCATTATAATGGATGTTTAAGGGCTTGACTAAAATAAAGAAATGCAACTAACAAATAATTGCAATTGTGCAATTAAATCATCACTTTGAACAGAAGTGCTGAATAGGCTAAAAATACACCATTATTGACTTGTTTTTCGCTTTGATACAAATTGATATCAAGCTAAAATTGCATGCAGTAAAATTTTAATGACTTGGGTTAAAGAAGCCAACAAAATATACACATGGTGGCTGGAGAAGTGGGGGATACTATGTAAACAAAAAACAAAAGATGCCAGATAAAAAATTAAAAAAAAAAAAAAAAAGATGTAAACATTATTGCAGTAATGGCAATATCAATTAATAATTTACTATTATCTAACACTCATTATAGCCATTACCCATGCCGGAAAATTTCCCACTGCATGTAGGCAGTATGGTAATGGAGCAAGCACTTCTACATCGGTTAAATAAAGGCTGTTATGTAATGTGACAGCAATTATTTGAAGCTATGAAGATATTTGTATGTTTGTTGCTTGCTTTTCTGTTCTGTAGTGTTTTTGATTCAAAAACTGTTTTCTATTGTTAACAGCATGGGTGCAGCGAGAATTAAAAATGCATGCATTGCCTTCAGAACTTATTGCGAGGCTCAGGATCGCGAAGGGTGATGATAATACTCATACTTCGTTTTTCTTCATCTCTATCCTTAATGCAAAGTAAAATTCATACAATTTATTCAATTTTTTTAAAAATATTTTCTGTCGCAAAACAGCCTTCATTTAAGAAGAATTTGGTGTCTGAAATCCAAATGGCTATGATCACAGTCAATTTCATGACAGTCTGTTTCTAAATACGTGTTTAAAGGTTCTATATGTGGGAGTAACTCAAATGTTCCAATGCCTTGGTCTGATGGTCTTGAAGACATTTTTAATTTCTGGCAAGTAAATAATGTAATTAGTTAGGATTTTTATGAAGAGCCCAGTGTTTCAGGATTGAGCTGTTGTCAAAATTGATTATAGAGGTAGAATGAGTTCCCTGTAAATTTATGTCCCCATTCCACTTTTTCTTTAATGACTCTGCATGGATCATCCACCTTTATGTCCCTATTCCACTATATGATAAATGAAAAACAGAGATATAGTTGCATGCATCTTTCTGGATGTTATTGTTCTATCTTTTTGCTTTATAATAAAGTTGAATTTAATGACGGCATGGCTGTGGCAGAATTTGATTGATTAGAGAATGTTGGTGCAGGTGTTTGAGGTGCCTTCAACAAGTGAATAATGAGTACGCTCAATTGAAAATGAAGCTTCAAACCTTATTCCGGGTAAGTTAAAGAAAGTATATGATGGACTACGAATGTTGATAATCATTCTGGGAAATCCCCATATATTTCATCCCAACAGTGGATTTCATTTGTCAAATATAACAATGAAACTCCTTTTTTATGTCCCCAGAGGCATTTTAAACCCCGTTTTAAAAAGCTTCTAGGGTCTCATCGTGTACCCTAAATAAGAATTTTGGTGAATTCTCCTCGTACTTAACCAATCCCTCAAATGATAAAAAGAAACTCCCTGAATAGCTGCTTTGGTCAATACATGATTTATCTGTTAAATTAGTTTGTCTCCATCTCCTATTTTCATTTTGAGTTTGATTATTCTTTTCCTCTCTTGGTTTGGCCTCTGCAGCTGGAGCAACAGATTGTTGCAGCTGGCGGATCAATTCCTGTGATTCAATAAGTGCTGTGATGCTATTCCTCCAATAACACATATAAATAGATTGAAAGATTAGTGCCACAGATACACTTTTTTTTATAACTTTTTATAGTTGAAGTTCAGGTTTGAGCTACTTTAAAGTCCTGAAAGCTTGTATGTCAGGAAGCAACAATGTGAATAAACATTCCAGTATCTGCTTCTGAGAAATGTATAATTCTGTTTGCTTTTTCAGTATTCAAAATTTGCATGTACTCGGATCAGAATGCCTGTTCTCCCCTATTGTCTCCTCTCTTCCTCTCACTGTAATTTATGATGCTGTACTCGGTAACTGTGCATGCTAGATGAATTTGTACCGAACATATGATATTTTTTCTATGCAGAATCGATTCGTTTAAAGACCATAGTATCTACATCAGTGATGATGGAGGCATCATCACTACTGATAGCTGGTTTGAAATAATACCATTTTTGGCATGTTTGAGTCAACATCGAAATCAATGACACATGTCGTGTAGCAATGTGTGCATGTGCCTGTGCACATATGCAGGGTAACTACCAAAGTATGAAGCTTTTGTTATATTTATTGTTGTATGGAACTGGGATAACCAGATAAGCCTTTCAGTCAACTCACTAGAAGTTAAATTCTGAAAGGATAAAATTCTTAGAATTGCAATTGTGGTCCTGGAATTATTGAAGCAATTGCAGCCTCGTCGGTGAACAGAAGCTTCGCTATTGAAGAAGGATGGTCCCAAGTTGCCTCCATGGCAGCAGATGCTTTCCTTGGTATGCGGATATTGGAAGTTGGAAGTAGTTTATGGAACCTGAAATGTAGCTTATGCCCACAATTTTATGGTTGATATATTTTTATTGCATTTTATTCTTTTCATTAGTTCATCGAATGTCTACTTAGCAATAATTAGACCTGGCCGGAACTAGAATTGATCCTTCCGGTTTAGGGAGACTACTTCATTTCTGGTTCCGACAGTTTCATTCCTCGTTCAAACGAGGCTGTTTTCTTTTTCTCCTAGAAAATAGAAATTGTCTGAAACCGTCGGTTCAACTGGCAGTTTCGAACTGGTTAAAGTGGAACTTATGCACGTTACAAAGTGACAATGGATTTTGGGGCATATGACCGAGACTGGGGCCCTGAGCCAATCACTTGGGCTTGATTTATAATTAAGCAAACCCAAGTTTACATTGACGTAAGGAGTTTAAAGTCTAAACCTCTTCATTCCCTAATAAACGTGAATCGTGATCTGTCGAACCATCATGAGTTCGACCTAACAATTTTTTTTTTCCTCTAATAAACCAACAACGTATTTTTTAAAATAATAAAAAAAAATATTGGGTGAAGCCATAAACAATCTCAATTTTTGTAAGGATGAGTAAACAAATTCGATCTAAACATGCTTATTGGAAGAGCTAAAAAATTGTACGTTTTACGACCCATAAACCTTATGAATTAGTTAAACTAACACCTAATGATTAAATTTATATGCTAACTCATTTATAAAATTAACACATTGATTGTAACTATTATAGTAAGAGTAGCATCTTTTACACACATATATGCAATTCTCTGCGCTCGATTTTTTATTCTTAAATATTCATCATGGAAAATAAACTCTAATAAATAAGTACAAATTATTAAGCTGAGATTAACTGGATTAATCTCATATTAATCTAATAATCTTATATTGGAAGAGAAGTATCCAATCCAGTAAATAATTCATATAATGTGAGAAATATTGGTTTATAGTTAGGTTGAATTCAATTAAAAAATGTATCCTTTTGGCAGCTCCATATCACATTGGTGGAAGCAAGAGGCAATCAATCACCCTTTCTTTCCCTTTCTATTCAGTCTCAGTGCACATGCACATGCCCATATCATCACTCCCTATCACACATTAACGTGCTGAGTCCTCTTCTCAAAATTAATTAATTCATTAACCTATAAACATAAATTTCACAGGTTCTTTCTCCGAGTCCTGTGTATGAAGTGCCAATATGCAGTTGGACAAGTGAGTTTTGGATACCGGAAAATTAATAATAGGAAAAAAAAGTATATATTTATATATCATTAATCTGCAAATTAGAATCGAGATCGCTGGACGATAAGGACAGAACACGAAGATACATAAATACGGATGCTGTGATTATAGAAGCAAATAAAGCAAATCCCAAAGGATCCTTAGTTTCTCGCATTAGATGAACTCCAATAATATGCACAACAAACGCCATTGAAATGTATACTCACACCCTCCATATGATGACATGAGTGACTACCTTGGTTGTTGCGTTTGGTGCATTTACCCACACTCATTTTGGTACAAATTGTGAAAATTATTATTTTAAATATTATTATTAATAATGTGAGGAGGTGAGATTATTATAAAATATATATAATTTAGAGTGTCATAAAATTGATTTAAAATAAAAATAAATATAGACATAAATAAATAATAATTTTTAAAATCTAATAAATATCTTAAGTAAAACAATATTTAACCTTAAATATTCAAAGTTACAAAATAGGAAATTAGTAATTTAAATACTCAATGATATATAACTAATATAATTAGAATTTAGTGCTGAATAATTAGCTAACGTTACTTAGACATTTGCAGTATTTAGAGAGTCCTCTTGTCGGGATTAATTATTTGTTATTTATTATATGATCTAGTTTTCTTTTTACATTTTGCATTTCTTTGTCAGGAAAAAAAAAAGGATTTAAAGCTACAATTATAATAAATAAATAGTAATTTTAAAATTTTTAAAAAATAACTGTACAATTGAAATAGAAAATTTTTTAAAAATTTGGAGGAAAAAATATAATCAATAATTTAATTTAATTATTATTATTATTTTGGTTGACCAAATTGCACAAGTATCCTGAGAAGACAGCTGAAAATGAAGAGGGGAAAGCGAAAAAACGAAAATAGAACCCACGCCACAAAAAAAAGACAAACAATGTATGTTAGATTTTTTATGGGCTGGCACCTGCTGCTCTGTCGCTCTCTTTTCACTGACTTTTACGTGTCAACCGCTCCTTGCCCGTGACATTTATTGCCATGCCTTCTTTGTTCACCCTATCCTAATTACTATTTCTACTTGCAGGGATAAATCAGCCTCTCCGTCACGTGACCTTTTCCCGAACCAAATAGGTCCCTAACCACGTAGGCTCGGACAACCGTTTGTCTCCGAACCTCATTCCAATAAACGAACAAAAGAACAACTATACTAAAAATAAAAAACAATTAATAAAATACATTATAGACACTTACCACACTACTCCTTGTAGTTGTAGCAGAGACACCATACACGATACGCAGAGAGAGATACTTGATCTTCTTCAACAAGCCAAAATAATGAAAAAGAGAAGCTGAAAGATTCAAGAAGAAGATTCAAAGGAAAGAAAGTTGCTTCTCTTCAAAGCTACTCTGTATATTGTAATCTTTTGATGCTGATAGTTTCGCCATTAAAGCTTTCACGCCATTTCCCACGAGAAATCGGTACACTTGTTCTCTCACGGAAAAGCTTTCTTCTTACCTCAAAAGCTCACTCTTTTCTCCTATATATAACCCTTCATTTTCTACTTTCTTCTTCGCTGCAAAATGGAAATACCAAAGCAGAAGCTTAGAGCTATAGTATCTTACGTTTTCTTAGCTATCTTTCTTCTACAATGTAAATTCTTCTCTGTGCATGCAATTTTGGACCCTATTGATTTTTTGGCTTTGCAATCTATTAGAAAGGCATTAGATGATATGCCAGGCTCCAACTTCTTTGCGTCATGGGATTTTACTTCCGATCCTTGTAATTTTGCCGGTGTTTATTGTGAGGCTGATAAAGTTATTGCTCTTAATCTCGGTGACCCCAGAGCTGGTTCTCCTGGTCTAACCGGCCGGCTTGACCCTGCTATTGGAAAGCTCTCTGCTTTGGCTGAGTTCTCTGTTGTACCGGGCCGGATCATTGGTACTTTGCCGCAGTCTCTCTCCCAATTGAAAGACCTCCGATTTCTCGCTGTCAGCCGAAATTTCCTCTCAGGCGAGATTCCGGCCACTTTAGGTCAGTTACTTAATCTCAGAACACTTGATCTCAGTTACAATCAGCTCACAGGAAGTATTCCTACCTCTATTGGTACTATACCGACACTGTCCAACGTTATTCTCTGCCACAATCGTCTCTCCGGTGCAGTCCCTCCGTTTCTCTCCCAGTCATTAACTCGGCTCGATTTGAAACACAACGCTCTCTCCGGTTCGCTTGCACCATCTTCACTTCCTCCTTCGATTCAATACCTCTCTCTTTCATGGAACCGGCTCACTGGACCCGTGGACCGGTTACTGAATCGACTGGAGCAGCTAAACTACGTGGACTTGAGCATGAACCAATTCAGCGGCTCCATTCCGGCTCGGGTATTCACATTTCCAATAACTAATCTTCAGTTGCAGAGAAATCTATTCTCGGGTCCGGTTCAACCGCCTGATCAAGTGACAATAGCGACCGTTGATCTTAGTTACAACAGATTATCGGGTCAAATATCTCCCATGTTCTCCAGCGTACAAAATTTGTACCTGAACAATAACCGGTTTACGGGTCAGGTGCCAGGAAGTTTCGTGGACCGTTTATTGGCCGCGAGTATACAAATATTGTACTTGCAGCACAATTATCTAACCGGTATTCAGATCAATCCAGCGGCTGAGATTCCAGTGAGCAGCTCATTGTGTTTGCAATATAATTGTATGGTCCCGCCCGTACAGACACCGTGCCCGTTGAAGGCCGGAAAGCAGAAGACTAGGCCTACAGCCCAATGCAGCGAGTGGAAAGGGTAAAGTTGGAAATATGGGTTATATGTGAGGGCAAGATGATACGAATATATTCATATTTTGGGTGCTTTTAAGAAAAAAAAATTATTTTTGCGGGTAATTTTCCTATTTTATTGATTTATTTTTTTAAAGTGAAATTTTTAGGGTAAAAATGATAAATAATGAAGATTTGTGGATACTTTGACGAGAAATTGTATCTATTTATGGGATTTGGGATTTCAATGTCATTCTTAATTAATATATAGGAATTAATTTTTGTTCAAGAATATTTTAATTTTGATTTTGATTTATTGAACTATTATTAATATTTTGGTACTATGTAAATATTGTACTAGATTTCTCGTTAATGTACATCTTAGAAATAAATTTTATGTGCATGTGTTTTTACTTTTTACCTGTCCTTTTTGTCTCACAATGTAGACAGACGGTAAGCCTCTCCAAGCCCTTTATTGGAAAACTCAATATTAAAATAAAACTAGTTTTGGTCATGTGACGACTTCTTTGAATCATTAAAAATCGCCAATCAAACCGATCTAAAGCCGTGGGGTTTAATGTATAAAATTGATTGATTTGCCAATAAAAAAAAAAAAGTTTTACTTATAATACTATCTTATTATTAGATAAAAATGAAAAAAAAAAACATTTTTCGCTTTTTTTATATCGTGAAAAAAAAAAGAAAAAGAAAAAGAAATGGAGATAAGAAGCTAAAATCATAGAGATGGTCCCGTGCTTAATTACCAGCTTTAAAAATGCACGAGCTGCGACTGTAAAATCATTAACTTGGTTGGGACACCCACAGCTATTTCTCAACTAACATTCATAATATACACCAACAAAAATTTCATTAGACTTCCATTAGTTTATGTTCACGGGAATGAAATTAATTTTTCTTTTTTATACAATTAAATAAAAAATATCAAATATTACATTTAAAATATATTTTCTGAAAAACATAAAAATATAGTTTAGATATGAGATGATAGAGATCATTCTCCTTTAACAAAAAATCTTGAGTTCGAATCCTATATATAGCCTCCTTTTAAGTGATTTATCCGGACTGAATTTAAATTAATTGGATCGATGGGTTTTTAATACCGGATAATTAAAAAAAAAAAAAAAACGATTAGGTGGGTTTAGCAGTTAGCTAACATAGAAAGTCTTTTTGGGCACATGGAGCAGAGTGCCTTTATCGTTATTTTTTACATCACTCGTTGTCTGGTTTTAGTTAGGGATTTCTAAGTTGGCAATCTGTCAAAACATTAAAATATTGTTAATTAGTCATAGTTGGTAACGCTTTTTCACATTTTGCAGGTCAAACACTTTGATTATTTTTTAGGGTTAGTTTCTTTCTTTTAATGATTAAATTAATGTGTTTACGTTCTTTTGTGGGTCTCTTTTCATTTCTTAGAAGTTAGAATCTCATAGTCTTAGAGTAAGACAATGACATCAAAGATTTTACTAAATCCAAATTAAATTAGATAACCTCCTTGATTTACATACTAAAACAAAATCAAAATCAAAGCATACTAAATCTTTCAATGCATACAATATAAATAAGAATTTAAATTCGGTTTCAATAAAATTTAGAATATTAAAAAAATTATATTTCAATGACTCTGAAATGAGATTAGTCTTGTATTTAAAAAAAAATACGAGAATATTTGTAAGAGAAAAAAAAAAATTCAAAATAATTTTTTTTTATTTTGATTAAGACATGATATTATTATTTTAATACCATGATGGAAATTAAATATTCTAACAAAAAGTGTGGAAAATATGCTTATACTTTAGCCTTAACAAGTAGGTCATATATGCCATTTTTGAGGCATTAAGTGGGGGCCCGCAAATCAGATTCTAGATGTTTTGTTATGCTGCTTTTAAATTGATCCCATCTTTAACTTTAAGGTTCTTTCTCAATTAAAAGCCATTCATTGATTAAGCAATTATTCCCCAAGTGTAAATTCTACTTCCCCATGATGATGGGCCCCCAGTGTTTATGTCCCCTTATCATGACAATTATCATGGGCCTCGCTTTACAGAATCTTTTCAGGCCCTACCCATTTCACTAAAAATAGCAAGGGAACCGAACCCCTCTCTCTTTTATTCATTATTATTTTTTAATATTAATTTAACGTTAACTTTGGAAAAGAAATAAAATATTAAATTTTTTACTTCCAAAGTATTAAACAAAAAAATAAAAATACAAAAAAGATTATTAGGTAATATTTCCCTGGAAGGATCAAAAAGGGGGAAAAGCTGGCGGTGGTAGCGACAACTGTTTGTAAAGAAAAGAATTATTACTTAGCTGTAGCCTGTAATAGAGAATGCTTGTGATTTGGTTAAGGTTGAGAAAATTAGGCCCATCGGTGGTTAGGGTTTTCAATTGAATATGGCCCACGTGATTTTTTATTTCCATAACAAATCTATGATTTTCATTCCACTGGTAAAAAATCATTTTGAGTATGTTTTTGTTGAAGTTTCAATCTATTGTAGAAATTTTTTATTTTTCTGATTTATTTTATATATGATGAAATCATAATTCCATTGTCCTGTTATAATGCAGTTAAAAATGATAATATAAACACTTCATTTAGGATCTATTTATTAAAATTAACTGTTAGTTATTTAACTACGAAACAGTAAATGTATAATGTTGCGTAACCGCTTGTAAGATTTTACACCATCAAAGATTCTCTATGAAATAAACAGGTATTATGTTTCGTAGATTTCGGTTCACCAAATTTGCGTGCATATGCTTTGTTATATTAAATGAGTACAACACAATTGATGACAATATAAGAAAAATCACTGACAAAAAATTATTACGTCTAGCTGTCTTGTGAATAAAAGGAAAGAGAATGGAAATTTGAGAAAAAGAAAAATTGAAAAGGGAAAAGGAAAATGTTAAAACTTACTATAAGAAATGCTAGACAATGGGAGGTGTTAGACGGACTATAATTTCCGTAGGTGACGTGCCAAAGAAAAAAATTCAAAAGAACCGTATCAACTGTTCCCAACGGGCAATCAGACTGTTAATTTATGAACTCCATAAAATGCTTCAATAACTAAATGTATAAAAATCTTCAAATTGGTGTTTATTTATGTACAATTCGAATCTTGTGGATGTAAAAAAATTAATTATTCATGTTACACGCTAATTACATATTATTTGAGTTTGGAGAGAAAGCGAATTACTACACAAACAACATATATTTTACTTCATAATATTATAAACAGGAGAAGATATGACAAGTTATTTTTCAATCAAATTGTCGTCTCCAAGATCTTTTCTTTACTGCAGGAATTGGAGCTTCTCCATTTCCAGGAAATTCCCATTTCACAATATCACCATCCCATGAAGAGCTGACGAGCATTGGATAATACGGGTGCCAACTACAATCCCTTACAGGTGATTTATGGTGTTTGAGTACTGCAACTTGGTCTCCCGTAACCTGCAGTAGAATTCAAGTTACTGCTGAAGCAAGAGCAGGTTTGGAACCGATAAGAATAAGAACACAAGCATCATGGTTAGCATTCATGCCAGAATACCAAAACACCATTTGGTGGATGAACAAAGATTTTATCTTCTACTTTACAGGCATTTACAGAATGTATCTTCATCTGATTACACCCTATTTATAGCAGAAAATTTCTACAAGTATGCTTCTTAAGTGACGCCAACAAATTCATTTCTATCTTCTTTCATGCAAGGAACATAGAGCCAAGAGTGTTGAATGGTTCACCAATCCATCTAAAAGCAGGCAGATGGAATAAAAGTAGCAGTGGATTTGATTACTTACCAAGTCATATACATAAATGCAAGAGTCATGAGAGCCAGTGTATATGTACTTTTGGCCAGTACTGCAAAAGAAAAAAAAAACGTTATTATTATTATTAAAGAAAAATGGGAGTCGGATTAGATGCTAGATTCTGAGTTCTTATAACTAATAGATATAATCAATGCTGGATGAGATCAAAATATGAATAAATCCCAAGTCTGATGAAATTAGGTTACTCGTTCCTAGACTATGATTGATCAACAACTTCTGAACTCTCAAATGGAAAGTGACCATAATCAAGCTACTAGGAGAAAGGATGAGAAAAGAAAGGCCAATGCTCACCTATACGCGGGGGAAAAGTAGCAGCGAATGAGAGTACGCAAGACTGAATGACCTCTATATGTAGCCACAGACTGATCACCTGGGTGTTTCAAATCTCTTGCCTGTGGAGGATAGTCCATCCATCTGTAGTCCCATTCATAATTCCTGAGCCCTAAATTGCTGCAATAAAAGGGAATAAAATATAACTGAATATTTTTAAGGTTCTGAATAGTTTTCAGTCTGGACATTATTGTAATCCTTTTCCAGTCAACTCAATGCAATTTACAAGCTTGTCCATGATAATGCATTGGAGTTGGGTAAAATATGATGCAAATACCAGACATATAAACAACATGATGCATTTCACCATCTGGTCATATTTTCACAAGTAAAAGACAGAATTCGAAGGCATCATATGAGATGAAGAAAGCATACCAAGTAGCATTAGAAGCCATTTTCCGGATATCCCAAAGTTTGATGGTCTGATCCTTGCCATTCGTGATAAGATAACGACCATCTCCACGGCTGTCAAGGAATGTAATGCCTTCTAGGTGTCCCATTAGGACTCCTGCTGGCTTTCCTCTTGCAATAAAGCACCGCCTATCCCATACCTACATTTAAACGTTCTCAATATCCATTTTAAGAATCCATGGTCCACCATCCAGCAATAAATATTGCAAAATAAAACACATTTGCCTCCTGATACTTTTTAGTTTGTGACACTTGAGTTGTAGTCACATCAAGTTTTTATGCCACTAGCTTACTCTTTGATACAGAAACATGGGGAAAAAGAGATCCTCCGAGTTCCGACCCTATTGGTCAACATAGTAAGTGACTGTCACATAAAACAACTAATGAAAAGTCCTACAAACAACTGTATCAAAGTTCTAAAGTGAAAGGATCTTAGTAGTTAGTACACAGAAGTCACTTATATTGCACCATCAGTTGATGAAAACCGTTATATTACCAGTATTGCCAGACATTTTTCGCTTCCTTTGTCTTTGTTTCGAGAAATATAGTGATCAAATTCTGATTCTTTCTTTTTCTATTGATTCTTTTCCGATCGAGATGTCTGGCTCCATGAGTCTATGTGTCTATATAGATCCTGTTCATGGATTAACGAAAATGTGCAAAAGCTTACCAACGGTAAACCAACTTAGTTAGCACTTAAACACTAAATGATGCTTTTATTCTTGTGAGTTGTAGAGTGCTGAAGGATAACCGTTAAATATGTCTGATGCAATCTGTTTGATCAGTCAATGCCCTAGCCAATTTCACTTCTAAATATAAACCAAACTTAGACAATCTATTTCACTGGTTTCTCTCTAAATACCATTTTGTCACAATATTGAAAATTATTTCAGGAAACTAGCCTAACAAGTAACAACTAAAAATTTCAATTCAGCTAATGCTTTGTATACAAGAAATTAAACTCACCTTACAGAGATTATCATCACTCCCAGAATAGATAAGATGGCCACTTTCATCAGCAAAACATACAGTGTTAACATCAGACTGCAGCATTCAGAACAAAATAAATTTAATTTAAAACCTGTGCCAAGTACTCATTCCAACCTTGAAGGTAGGTGACTTATTGAAACCTTGTCAGAGAGGAAAAGCTGGCACGAAGAAAAGAAACTCAAATTGAACCAAACAAAAAGGTTATGCAAAATCCACTGGTTTAAAGGTCACATTTACAAAAGATCATATCCTATCAAGCTTCTTAGTTACCTTATTTCCCCTATAAATTCATATCACTTGATATTAAATATTAGTTTGGTGCATACACTGTTGGAATTACATTTTTTTTCCCAAAAACAACACAACACAGACACATGAGACAAGAATATGACACAACCTTTACCAAAACCATGTTAATTTTGACATAGTATGCTAATCCATATATCTCATGCACACGCCCACTCAACAAGCAATGTAGGATCCCAAAGGACCAGCTCCCATGCGCCACAACACTGTAAAAAACCACACCATACATGAGGGTGTCTTATCTTTTTTTTTTTTTTTTTTGGTTAAATAATATCACGCACTCAGAGGGATCACATTGTTCATATTGACTGACTTAGCTATTAAGTATACATGTAGCAGTTGATCAAACCAGTCAATATAAATAAGCAGCCATGTTATTGAAGGATAGTACTGTAATTTCTCACTAGACAATAATCTACCTATTTCTCTGCTTCTCTCTCCCCCCCCCCCCCCCCCCCCCCCCCCCCCCGCGATTCTGTTCTCTCCTATTTTCCCTTCCCTTTCTCTCTGTTCTTGCAATTTCTCAGTACACAAACAATGGTTAAAGATTGCATGTCTGCAAATAGTAACATGCATGGACATTTAAAACCTGTATGGCTGAATCATAATTATCTAGCATGGTGATTATGACTCTAAGCTGTACCTCTCAACTCGATGAAATACAGATTGTGCAGTACCAAAGGCAACATCATTCATATATGATACAAATGAATTTCAGAAAGAAAGGAGGTAGAAATGAGAAGTGTGTGAATACTTTCACAATTAAAAGGACAGAATCAAATTTTTTCCTCAGCATATCATCATTAGAATATCATATTGAGTTTGTGATGAACTTGAAACATTATGTGGCCCTTCATATGTTACTGGCTCTTTAATCTTCAATTATTTCCTACCACCAGTTGGAATAGACACTAAATGCTGATTCTGTATCTGCTGGGTCAGAGTCTTCACATTCAATATTCTCTGTTACTTGCAGCGAATACAGGAACGTCTAGAAGTTCAAGGAATTGATGAAGTGGAAACTTCAGAGAGAAAAATAATCAAGCTACCATTATGAAAATCAAATAAGGGACGATAAAGGTGCTTATCATGATTGTGAACATACTGCATGTGCTGAAATTCGAAGTGAAAGCTTATTTGCTTCAAGGTCATATACATATATTGAATCATCACTACTTCCTGCAACAAGCTCACGTCCATCAGTAGAAAATTTCACAGAGAAGATTCCAAAAGAATAACCTCCATCATCATCAGCAGAGAAGTCCAATCCATCATGGATATCCTGCAAAGCATAAGAATTATGCATAAATAATATACATATTAAAAATCTCAAACAAAAAAGATCAATCAGAACAAACAAAATTCTTGGATTAAGCACCAATTGTGAAGCTTTGCTGTCATTAGGTCTTGACTTGCATTCCAAGGGCAAAACTAATCTATATTGCCTCTACTCCCCACTTGAGATGGGTAAATCTCAAGTAAATAATGTTAACAAGAGCATGACCGAAATTTAGAAAGAGAGTTTAATGCTGACTGCTAAATGTAATGAGAAGACATCAGAGATTTGTGTTTATTCCATACTATCTTTATTCAACTAAATCTACATGTAACAAATACAAGCAATAACCAATACATACCGTGATGTTTGCAAGTGACTCTGTTGCTGAAGATCCAATATCAACAATATGGACAATAGGCGACATGCTGGCATAGACCTACAACAGCAAGCTAAATGCTCATTTAGGCATTTGAACAGTGTTGATATTAGGTTCTAGCATATTAAAGAGATATCCAGATATACAAACTGACAAGATAGCGTTGATCTGGTGAAAGAGATGTATCAGTAACTGTCCAACGCAAACTTTTGGCAAGAATGTTCTTCTGAACTTTCCATCCTTTCTCTACATTATATATTCTAATGTGGCTTCCCTGAAATGTATATTTGCAGCCCCCCAACAAGAAAGAAAGCATCAGCGAACAAGTGCAATGATTGTGCTTTCCTTGCTCAATGAACTGTCAATTTCCCATATCCAGTCCAAATGCAAAGCTATAAATACTAAATAGAATACCTGAAACCCAGCAACAAATAGAGAACCATCAGCTGAAAATTGTGAGACATAGGCCCTGCTCGTCATCTGGTCAATAAGCCAAGGGCCATTGACTGGCAAATATCTTCCAAGCATATGACAACGATCAGCTGCAGAGAACCTCCCTCTCCCTGAATAATTGCCCTCTCGACCTGCCAGCATCTTAACTGTGGAAACAGCATACTCCCTCTTTCCAGGTATCACTTGGGCTAGCCGGTCATGGGGCCTTGATTTCAACTTTGTATTGAGGGAAATTTCATGATCTAAATTAGTCAATGATTTATTGGATCTCTGGCCATTACCAATTTCATTTATGTTTCTACCTCCATCACAAGGATCAGAATCAATCTCCAGTCTACTCATGGCATAACCCATTTCATCGATGGAAGCCCAAGCAGGAACAAAATACATTGTAATTCAACACCAAACACAATATTTCGCACTACAAAAGCATTGACAACGCTGCCTACTTTTCATATCACGTCAACTGGGATTCTGTAATGCGAATCCTGCAATAATAAAAGTTTAAAACTCTCCTTTAGTTCCAAAACTAAAGGATTAAGAACTGTAATTAGAAGTTATCTATCTAATCCAATAAAACATGTGAAAATGCTAAGAAGCTTCCTTAACCTTTTTCGTTTTTAAGCTCGGGCCAAAATAATATCATGCGTCTTTAACCAGTTCCAAATACAAAAGCAAACAAACAGAGAGTACAATGAAAAATTTCCACCTTTTCATCAGCACTCATCCACTTACTGCAAAATATAACAATTTCTTAGACAAAAATATGTTTTCGCAAGCTATCCTCATATGTACTATCAGATTCGACTAAAGCAATCAACTAATTTTCAATTTCCGATTTCCAGTACATGTGACCAACTGAAATTCCACAGCAAGAAAAACTTAATCATTTAAAACAGTAACTAAATCATTAATTACCTGAAGCTGCAAAGAGAACACCTAAGTTGTATATCACTAGAAAGCAAAAAATGAAATGGAAAATTGAACCAGAAAATCAAGAAAATGTAAAGAAGAAGATCAAGACGATAATTTATGCACTTACAAATATTTCTTGGTCGGTAGCTAAAGGTTTCAAGGGAATTGCAGGACATAACTATATACAGAGATATAGAGAGAATTTTTGTTTTTCTTTGTACTATGGATATGCTGGATGGGATTGACACATCGAGTGCACGGTGGACGAGAATGATTGGATACGTGGAGTCGACAGGATCGCATATAGACTGCACCGATCATTGACATTTAGCCATGAGTTTGATCCCTGGAGGTTCCTATTTTATTTGGTCTATCTCTATCCACGGTTGGACTATCTTGCGCTCATTCGCTGCGTCCGCTTCGTTTTGATAACCGATACTATTTCTCAGCTACTTGCTTTCGTTGACCAACAAAATTGTAAGGGGTAATTTTGATATTTCAAAAACAAAAAAAAAAAAAAAAAAAAAAAGAAGAAAAGAAGAAAAGAAGAAAAGAAAGCAATGTTGTGGCTGGACATAATCCAACGACCGAAAAGCCTGCAGTTGAAGCCCAAGTAAAGCCCAGAGTCGCTTGTTGAATTGTCGCCTGCACACTGGACCGGTTCTCTAACACTAATTCCGGCTTTGATCACATTCAGATTCTCAGTCAACAAACACCTCACAATCTCCGCTACTGGCCAATGGCGACTATCTATCAATAGCATAGCGCGGCAGTCGCTGTCGCTTCTCTTCCTAATCTCATTGACTCTTTGGATAAACCCTCCTAAAACCCTCGAATATGAACACGTTTATTGTTGTGCTAATTACCAGAACATGAAGCGAGTACTCAAAATCTCAGACGCAGCCCAGGCGGAGCTGCTCTGCTTCCATAGATCCTCTGTAAAACCCCAAACCCTAACCCCTTCTATTTTCAATTCCACCAAGTCCCCAATTTACAGACTTTCCCGCGCGCAAACTCACACTTCACAGCCTACCAACTCTTTCGGTAACATCATCGAGCTTTTCTCTAACAAATTCGTCCATGCTGAACCTGAAGAATGGGAGGGTTTGAAAGAAACGATCTCGAATTTACGGGACGAATTGGTTCAACATGTTGGGGATTTTGATAAGGTTGTTGAGGTTTTGGAGGGGAATGTTAGTTCCTTGTTGAGGAGGTATCGCAATGGATCTGCTTTCGTTGAGCTCCTGCAGCAGTTGGTTTCGTGGCCTAACTTAGCCGTACAGGTTCTTGCTTTGCATTTATTTTGTTGTGTATACTGCTTGGCATCCATGGTTGATTTTCTTTTATGGAATTGGTCTGGATTGTTGTTTAGTTTGCTTCTTTGTCAGCCTATTGCTTGTGTGTTTGTGTTTTTTAAATTGATATGTTCCAGCCAGCATCCTTACTTGTTTAACCGTTGTTTCTTTCTGGACTTTTTTTTTTTTTTTCCTTTTTGTTACTACTTTACTGTGTTCGGGTCATAAGAAGCAAACAATTTAGTATGAAATTTGTTTATGTTAGATCATTTTTAGCTATTTATGCTTGTACTACATAATTAACTTGTTCTGATGCTTTTATCTAAAGAAATTTTGTTATTTTGTGGAAACATTTTTGCACTCTAGTGGTATATTGAAACTATGGAAGCTGTTGGGGTACAAATGAAATATAATAATTATTTGGTCTATCTATTTTTTGAGTAGAACATTTTATTGCCATGGGATTTTTTTTTTAAAAAAAAAGACATGGATATATAATTAAAGTTTTGTGTTCAGGTTTTTAATTGGAGAAGAACACAATTACCGTGGATCACTCTTATGACATCAGAGGAGTATGTCAAGGGTATAACAATTGCTGGCAGAGCTAAGAATGTCGATCTTGCAGTAGAGCTCTTTGCTGAGGCTAGTGGCAAGAATCTTAAGACAACAAGTATGTATAATGCATTGATGAGTGCTTACATGTACAATGGTCAAGGTGATAAATGTCGATCAGTGTTTCTGAAGTGGAAAAAGGAGCCAAATTTTGATCCTTCAGTTGCAACATATAACATTCTTATATCAGTCTTTGGTCGCTCACTGCTAGTTGATCACATGGAGGCTACATTTGAGGAGCTAAAGTATTTAAATATCTCGCCAAATGTATGCACATACAATAATTTAATTGCTGGCTATCTCACTGGTTGGAAGTGGGACAGCATGGAAAAAATTTTTAAAATGATGAAGGAAAGTCCAGTTAAGCCTGATCGTAACACCTACTTGTTAATGCTTCGAGGCTATGCACACTCTGGGAATGTAGAGAAAATGGAAGAGATATATGGATTGGTAAAAGACGATGTAAATGTTAAAGAATTGCCATTAATTAGGACAATGATATGTGCATATTGTAAGAGTTCAATTACTAATAGAGTTGAAAAGATTGAGTCTCTATTGAGGATTATTCCGGAGCAGCAATATAGGCCTTGGTTGAATGTCTTGTTGATTAGAGTTTATGCACAAGAAGACATGTTAGAGGGAATGGAGGAATGTATAAACAACGCATTTAAGCACAGCACTGCAGTAAAAACAGTCAGGGTGATGCGGGCCGTTATTTCTACCTATTTCAGATACAATGCAGTTGACAAGCTTGCAGACTTTGTGAGACGTGCTGAATATGCAGGATGGAGAATTTGCCGCTCACTATACCATTGTGAAATGGTCATGTATGGATCACAGAAGCGCTTGCATGAAATGGAGAGCGTCCTTTATGAAATGGAGAATTTCAAGTTGGAACCCACAAGAAGGACATTTGTGATATTATATAAAGCCTATTTAATGTGCGGTCAAAAGTACAAGGCTGAACAAGTAACAGGATTGATGTATAAGCATGGATATGGGATTCCTTTGGGTGCATCTCCATCATGACATGCCTACTAACACAGTTGCATTCCATGCATCACAAATTACAGAAGGCATTCAGTTGATTATGTGAATGGTTCATCAAAATTTTCTATGGAATTGAGATTTCCAATAATCCATAGGTACACATTGAGTTTCATACTATGCCTTATCTATTTACTTATTCTTTTATCCTGTTATGTTTTATTTGTCAAAGTATGTCGGCAAAGGTTGAAAATAAAACAAACATGTGGCAAATTTGCATTTGTATTCTACTAATCAACAAAGGCAGGAAGAAAATAATGAAGGTCGGTGGCACATGTTAAATTTGTGCAAATTGGAATTGGTGGCCAATTTGCATTTGAATTGCATAGCTCTTTCACTCATTCACGCATTTTTTCTCTCCTATAAATAGAGGATAGAATTTCCATTTACTCACACCAGATAGATAGAGTGAGAGCAATTGTGAGAGAGCAATTGTGAGAGAGAAAAATAGTGAGATTTTTCAAGAAGAAAAATTAAGCTTAATTTTTCGGGTATTCTTGAAAGAGAGTTGTGAGTGTATGTAAACACTTTATTTATTTTTCTCCTATAAAAGATCTGTGGCAGTCCGGAGACGTAGGCGAGATTGGCCGAACTCCGTTATCAAATTGTGTGTTATTTTCTGACTTATTTGGGATTTTGCGTAATTTTTTCCCAACAACTGGTATCAGAGCCGAAGGTTTCGGCAGGTCCAGCCGGTTAGATAGCGGTATCGGATTCGTGGATATATTTCAAAAATAAATATACCACGACGACGAAAAAATTACGACGAGTCTATCGGTGTTGTCCGCTCGGAAAGTCGTTGCAGAATCGACTTAGTGGTGAATAGCAAAACAATATCTCAAAGTTGGTGGTGAACAGTACTGTTGGCTGTTGCTGAACCCGTGACTATTCAGCCCAGCACTATTTACGTATAGTACTATTTACGTGTACTATTACTATTGTATAGTACTATTCACGTATACGGTTACTATTCACGTATACTAACAATCAAGGCGGAGTTAGACTCGAGTGGGAGCAATGGCTGCAGATGAAGGAAAGTGGAAAATTGAAAAATTCGATGGTGCAGATTTTGGCTTTTGGAAAATGCAGATAGAGGATTATCTGTATCAGAAAGGTCTTTTCCAACCTCTCTCCGGAATAAAGCCAGAGGCTATGAAGGAAGAAGATTGGAATCTTCTAGACAGACAAGCACTCGGGGTTATTCGTTTAACCCTCTCCCGCAATGTTGCCTTCTACATAGCAAAAGAAAAGACCACGGCAGGTCTTATGGCGGCTCTTTCCAATATGTACGAAAAGCCATCGGCCGCAAATAAAGTTCACTTGATGAGGCGGTTATTCAATCTACGAATGACGGAAAACGCATCGGTGGCCCAACATCTCAATGAACTCAATACAGTGACAACCCAATTGAGTTCAGTTGAAATTGAATTTGATGAAGAGGTACGAGCATTGATACTTTTGTCTTCCCTACCAGAAAGTTGGAATGCTACTGTCACAGCTGTGAGTAGCTCGTCCGGAAGCAAGAAGTTAAAATTTGATGATGTTCGTGACCTAGTTCTCAGTGAAGAGATCCGACGGAGAGAGTCAAGTGAACCTTCAACTTCTTCAGTCTTGCATATAGAATCAAGAGGAAGAAATTCAACCAGAGGAAATGGACGCGGTAGATCAAACTACTGAGGCAAATCAAAGGACAGGAGGTCCAAATCCAGGAATCCCAGCAATTTCAATAACACGAAGTCCATCGAATGTTGGAATTGTGGAAAAACTGGGCACTATAAAAATCAGTGCAAGAATGCATCTAAGAACTAGGAGGGGAAGTTAGAAGCAAATGTTGCCTCCACCTCAGGAGAAGATGATGCACTTATATGCTCTTTGGAGAGCAAGCAGGAGTCTTGGGTTTTAGACTCCGGAGCGTCATTCCATGCAACTTCACAAAAAGAACTCCTTGAAAGGTATACCCCCGGAAACTTTGGAAAAGTATACCTTGGTAATGACCAACCATGTAATATTGTTGGTAAAGGAGTTGTGAAGATTAGGTTGAACGGGTCTACATGGGAATTGAAGGATGTCAGACATATTCCTGACTTGAGAAAGAACTTAATCTCAGTAGGCCAGTTGGCCAGCGAAGGCTACACAACAACCTTCCACGGTGATAAGTGGAAGATTACAAAGGGTGCAATGATGGTTGCTCGTGGAAGTAAGAGTGGTACTCTTTACAGCACAGGAGGAGCAAGCTATTCCATTGCTGTTGCAGCAAACAGTGAAACTCCCAATTTATGGCATCAGAGGCTTGGCCATATGAGTATGAAAGGAATGAAGATTCTACACTCACAGGGAAAACTACCAGGTCTTCAGTCAATTGAAATTGACATGTGTGAAGACTGCATATTTGGAAAGCAGAAAAGAGTCGGCTTTCAGACAAATAGAAGAACCCCAAAGAAGGAGAAACTTGAGCTTGTACACTCTGATGTGTGGGGACCAACTACTGTCTCATCCATTGGTGGGAAACACTACTTTGTGACTTTTATTGATGATCACTCTCGGAAAGTTTGGGTTTACTTTCTAAAATATAAGTCAGAAGTATTTGATGCTTTCAAAATTTGGAAAGCTATGGTTGAAAATGAGACAGGACTGAAAATAAAAAAGCTTAGAACCGACAATGGTGGTGAATATGAAGACACCAGATTCAAGAAGTTCTGCTATGAGCATGGAATCAAGATGGAGAGAACCGTGCCAGGAACGCCTCAACACAATGGTGTAGCTGAGCGCATGAATCGAACGTTGACAGAAAGAGCCAGAAGCTTACGTGTACAATCAGGCTTACCAAAGCAGTTCTGGGCAGAAGCATTCAACACAGCAGCTTACTTGATCAACCGAGGTCCATCGGTACCATTGGAGTACAAAATACCAGAAGAGGTATGGAGTGGAAAAGAAGTAAAACTCTCAAACTTAAGAGTTTTCGGTTGTGTAGCATATGTGCATATAAGTGATCATGGCAGGAATAAGCTTGATCCCAAATCTAAGAAATGCATTTTCATTGGCTATGGCGGTGATGAGTTTGGATACCGCCTCTGGGATGAAGAAAACAAGAAAGTGATCCGCAGCAGAGATGTAGTCTTTAATGAAAGAATGATGTACAAGAACAAACATGACACAATTGCCAGCGACTCAGAGCAGAGTGGGCCAGTGTTTGTAGAGGTCGACGACATCTCAGAAAGTCTGCCGAATGAGTTAGTTAAAGATCCTCAATCAGAGGAATCGATTGACACACTACAAACTTCTCCTCCACAAGCGTTAAGAAGGTCTGAACGTCCTCCAAAGCCTAACAGAAAATATATGAATTATTTGTTATTAACAGATGGAGGAGAACCTGAATGCTTTGAGGAAGCATGTCAAACAGCAGATGCCAGCAAGTGGGAGCTTGCCATGAAAGACGAAATGAAGTCTTTAATCTCCAATCAAACATGGGAACTAGCTGAGTTACCCGTAGGAAAGAAGGCACTTCACAATAAATGGGTGTATCGAGTGAAAGAGGAACATGATGGTTCTAAGAGATACAAAGCTCGACTGGTAGTCAAAGGGTTCCAGCAGAAGGAAGGAGTTGACTACACCGACATATTTGCACCAGTTGTAAAACTCAATACTATCAGGTCTGTGTTGAGTATTGTTGCTAGTGAAGGGCTCTACCTTGAGCAGTTGGACGTAAAGACGGCGTTTCTTCACGGAGACTTGGATAAGGAGATATACATGTACCAGCCAGAAGGATTCTCAGAAAAAGGAAAAGAGAATATGGTGTGCAAACTCAAGAAGAGCTTGTATGGACTGAAACAAGCTCCAAGACAGTGGTATAAAAAGTTCGACAGTTTCATGCACAATGAAGGCTTCCAGAAGTGCAACGCCGACCACTATTGCTTCTTCAAAAGATACAGGTCCAGTTATATCATTTTACTGCTTTATGTTGATGATATGTTAGTAGCAGGTTCAAATATGGATGATATCAGAAACTTGAAGAAGCAATTGTCAAAAGAATTTGACATGAAGGACTTGGGTATAGCGAAAAAGATTCTTGGAATGCAAATCACGAGAGATAAGCAAAAACAGGTGTTGCAGTTATCTCAGGCGGATTACATCAATCGTGTATTGCAAAGATTCAATATGAACGAAGCTAAGCCGGTCAGCACACCCTTGGCTAGCCATTTTTGCCTATCCAAGGACCAGTCCCCTCAGACGGAAGAAGAGAGAAAAGACATGGCCAAAATTCCTTATGCTTCAGCCATAGGAAGTTTGATGTATGCGATGGTCTGTACGAGACCAGATATTGGCCATGCAGTGGGAGTTGTTAGCAGGTATATGTCAAATCCAGGGAAAGCTCATTGGGAAGCGGTGAAGTGGATTTTGAGGTATCTACGAGGCACTACTGAGAAGTGTTTGTACTTTGGTAAAGGAGAACTAAAAGTACAAGGTTATGTAGATGCAGACTATGGAGGCGACATTGATCACTGAAGAAGCACCACAGGTTATATTTTCACTGTTGGTACTACAGCTGTTTGTTGGATGTCACAAGTACAGAAGATTGTAGCTCTATCCACCACAGAAGCTGAATATGTCGCAGTGACAGAAGCCAGCAAAGAGATGATATGGCTTCAAGGTTTGTTAACAGAGTTGGGATTCAAGCAGGAAAAGAATGTTTTGTACAGTGATAGTCAGAGTGCGATACATTTGGCAAAGAATTCAGCATTCCATTCTAGAACAAAACACATTGGTCTTCGATATCATTTCATCAGGTCTCTGCTTGAGAATGATGTGCTAAAATTAGAGAAGATTCAAGGAAACAAGAATCCAGCTGATATGTTAACAAAAGTGGTGACCATTGACAAACTGAAGTTGTGCTCAACTTCAGTTGGCCTGCTAGAATAATAGACCAGAGAAGACTGCCACGTGATCGATGTGTGAAGACAGATTAAAATCAATCTTCAAGTGGGAGATTGTCAAAGTATGTCGGCAAAGGTTGAAAATAAAACAAACATGTGGCAAATTTGCATTTGTATTCTACTAATCAACAAAGGCAGGAAGAAAATAATGAAGGTCGGTGGCACATGTTAAATTTGTGTAAATTGGAATTGGTGGCCAATTTGCATTTGAATTGCATAGCTCTTTCACTCATTCACGCATTTTTTCTCTCCTATAAATAGAGGATAGAATTTCCATTTAATCACACCAGATAGAGAGAGTGAGAGCAATTGTGAGAGAGAAAAATAGTGGGATTTTTCAAGAAGAAAAATTAAGCTTAATTTTTCGGGTATTCTTGAAAGAGAGTTGTGAGTGTATGTAAACACTTTATTTATTTTTCTCCTATAAAAGATCTGTGGCAGTCCGGAGACGTAGGCGAGATTGGCCGAACTCCGTTATCAAATTGTGTGTTATTTTCTGACTTATTTGGGATTTTGCGTAATTTTTTCCCAACATTATTTACTTATGCTCTTAGCAGTTTGTAAGCATCTGCTGGTAGCCAATATTCTTGTTCATTGTGTTACGAGCCATAGTGGTGTAGGACAAGAAAGAACAAAGGCAAACAAGGAAAAAATCCTTAATAAGAGAAAACTAATTCTCCATTGTTTTATTCTCAGATAATTATCATAGCCATAACAAAGTCTGATTATAATGTAAATAATTTGGCCCATTTATAGTCTTTGGATAACCCTAGGAATGGATTAGGAATCCAGCTTAATCTAATTGGAATACTCAGTCACAAATTCCTGCAATTTCTACTTTTTATATTTATATATTTTTTTTTTTCCCTAAATAAATACTCTTAAAATCTCTAGGAATAGGATTTGCATTACAAAGATAAGAACAGCTGTAGGCAAGGGTTCCTGTTTTCATGATTCAAATTCAAGCTATTAATGCTGAGATTGCTTAGTAAGGAAATCTTTTATCTGCCTGGCTATTATATTGATCTACACTCTTTTTTATTTAATATCCAAATAAATATCTTTCACGGAGCTTTGTAACCTTGGAACCACTTTGGTTTCCTTTCACCTCCAAGTCAGTTTTCAAATTTGGTGATATGCATTCCATTTATTTAACATCAACTTTCTTCAGAACTGGTTAACTCTATATGTTAGTAAAAATTTCTCTGTCTTCATGCTTCTACCAAATTTTGGATGGTGATATTGCATAAATAAATTTAAGTATGAACTTCAGCAACTATTGACATCTCTTCCCTGAATTTCCATGTCATTGTCATATGGTCAACTGACTTTGCATATTACGGCAGTGAGTTTGCATTCATCTAAATTATATTTCCTTCCATGATTTCTGTCATGTTTCAGTATGATATGATATTATATATTCTTTTTCACTTTCTAATCAATGGAACATTGCAATGCAATGGAATTCTGTTGTCTTTATTGCTGTATATAACAATTATAGTGCCCAGAATTCTTCTTGATTGAAGGACTTGCGCTCAGGCATGTAGGAGGTTGTTTCCCATTTGTTGGGAAGAAAATCACAGGAGCCAGTGAATATGGATATTGTAATTCTAGTTGATGGAAAATAATGCTTTTCCCTCTTAAGATGTTTCTTACTTTCGTTCCCTCCAGGATCTAACCTTTTATCCCTTTCTGTTTTTTTCCTATTAATAAAGTTTAAGCTCTCAAACTAGCTTGATGCCCTTAGTATAAGCACCGGTTGCTGGTGTAGAAATTTTGTTGTTCCTAGAAGTGATTCACTCAATAACGTGATTCATAAGCAACAGAAGAGAAGGAAAGGAAGAAAAGGAAGGTGGTAGGGGGATTGGAGGGAGTAGTGTTTACAAGGTAATGTGGAAAACTTTTGCATGGTCATTTTAAAGTTAATTTGTGCCATTTCACTGTCGTAATGCATTAGAAGCATAAATGGTGACGGACTGGTGTGTTTGATATTGAATGTGAATATCGTTTACATATAGTAATGAATAACTTCTACTGCAAACCAGATGTAGTGTAGTTGGTCTTCTCACGTTCTATAATGGATATAGGGAGTGAGAGGTCTCATTTTGACGCCTTTACACCACAAAAGTTATCTCTAATTTGGCGAATGTTATTGAAAAGAGAGGGCTACTGCCTGACCCATTTAATTGCCTCCTATGAATCATAAAAAAAGAGTAACTTCTACCACTTAAATCTCAATGATTTTGTTTGTAAACTGTTATGAGCTTGATCTGGTTCTGTCTAATTTTTAACTATCCACTATTGCAAATAAGGTTCACTTTTTCCTCTTAAAGCTGGTGAAGGGAAAACATCCCGAGCATCCTAATTCTTTCACACAGAAACCTCTAGAATATATATTTATTTGTGAATAGGAGATTCAATTCAATTTTTTCCCTTGGAGTATATAAGTAATTTTGCTCAAAACTATGAGGCAAAAATATCAACTGTTTCTTTTTTTTCTCTACTTTTTTTTGGGCTGGCTTGATATTTAGTTGATTTGCTTTCTATGGCAATGCAGAAACATTGAACACTGTATGATGGACTGCGACAAAGCTGAATGCCAACAGAAATTGAATTAAAGATTGAACAAGGCATGCAGGATGGTGTGTTTTTTGGGCGTAAATTCCAGTTGGCCACCTGTGTTCTAATTAATTTGACCTACTTATGTTGAATGTTACAACAGCTGAGAATAGGGTAAACTTTTGCCTTCAGTTCTGGGAGATATAAATATGGGTTAACTTGCAAGAGTGTTGTTAGTGTTTGCTTACCATCTCATGAAAATTTTAGCTGTGGGTTAAAAGTGATTCCTTGGGTTACATATGGAGGTCACGGAATCGTATTCAACAACTTAGTTTTTTCAATTGCTGAAGTTATTATGTTCTAGGATAGCATCTGATAACACTGGAACTGATTCTTCTGGTACCAATCTAGATTCAACAAGTTTTATTCAACATATGCCCACCAAATTTTCAGTGATGCTTGAGGGTTTTGTGAAGTGATTTTGGTCTGGAGAGGGAGGTTAAGTTTGCAGAGGTGGACCATAAAGAACTCTATTTGTGTAATATTCTTGAGCTCAGAACCAATACAACAATTCCATTGAATGGACCACCTGAGGTGGTGGCCTGGTGGTAAAGGCCTTGTCATCCACCTGCTAGATCAGGATATGATCCTCCTTGAGCGCATCCTACATGGCCCACTTGACATGGGCTTCCTCAGACTGGGCTTTTGCTATCATGGATTGTAAACCACAATGTCATGATCGTGCGGGAAGGGGACATGGTCTCCCACCAGTGCTTGGGGTTTAGGTGCCTAACGGGTGGGTGTCTTAGACGTCAACATTTAACCGGTGGCTTGAGCCGGCGTAGACAATGACTAACACACTTAGTAGGCTCTTTTTCTGTTGTCAAAAAAAAAAAAAAAAAATTCCATTGAATGGCTTAAACTTGCACTTTAATCATTTTTTGGATGCACGGTTTTCTACTCTTCACGGGAACAACCTCTACAGAAAAGTAGGGAGAAAGCTAAATACATCAACTCCACACAATGTAGCATCTCACACACATGTAGGATGCTTCGTGTACCGGGTCACTCTTCTTTATGTTTTTCTACTCTTATATTGGATCGTGGAACGTTGTAGTTGGCATTGTAAAATACTAGTTAATGGGGAAAAAATGAATAAATTGCGAATGAGACTCTGGATTCCAGAGTTAAAAATGGTGTTGAAGTCTCTTCCAAGCTGGTTGTTTTCATGACATTTATGTGCACTCTTATTGGGGCTGCTTTTTCATGGTATGGTAACACTCTGAATGAGATTGTGGTTTCGTTAATGAATTGATCATACGGTGATGGCATTTTTTTTTCTTCTTTTAAAGCAAAAACTAATGGATTTTATGTTCTGTCAGAAATTGATATCAGCCTAGGAATTTTGATTTGTTTAATTCCCCAATTTTTGTGGTATATATTGGAAATTCTTGAAACAGAGATGTTGGTTCTGCTTCTACTGTCGTCTCCAACTCTGTATATTCTAAACTGTGGTGGATGATAAGAGTCAGTAGTTTTATGATAGGGAACGTGGTTGGCTGAGCCAAAGACCTGCAGAGAGCAGAGCAGACACCTCACACTGCTTGACTGAACCAGAAAAAAACAAAGTTTTCCGTTTAGTGAATTTGTCTTTTTATGGCCAGTTGGGTTTTTACTTCATATGTTTTTTTTTTTTTTTTCTTTTTTTCTGCATGCTTCTTTTTTTCTAACGAATTACACGTGTCTCGATCTTAATAATTATTTTTCATTTAAATTTATTATTTAAATTTATTATATAATGAAGGTAATTTCTTGTGCTATTTCTTCTGGTCTTGGACTAAAGCTAAAATGAAATTGTTAAAAGCAAAGACGGGGGGGAACGTATCTGGCCCAAAACGACAAAATTAAACAAGGCATGAAAGTGATGACATTTTTTGGCTAATCAATACAGAATTCATGCACCCAAAAGTGCTAATCTTCTTACTCTTCCAATTTTAGTAAATAAATTCATCTCCATCCCAATCTTGTATGCTAGTGCCATGTGACTCTAGACAATCTCATAAACCAATCACAATTTACCACTGGCTGCTCCGAATTAGGTTGTTATTTTTAGTTTTATCCATAACTTATTTCTTTGATGTAACAAGCTAATGTTCAAAAAAAGAGTTAGTGCACTCAGCTTAAAAAAAATGTTCTTCCAGTCTAAAAACTCCAACAATATATCTCTCTGAAAAATTCAAATCCCGACAATGTTTTTAAGAACTTGTCAATATTACCAAAAACAAACTTTTGGATATATTTTTTTTTTAAAAAAAAATATGGTTTGTTTAAAATTGAATATCATCGTTTTCCACGTGCAACAAAGCAAAGGCATTAGCCTGTTCCTGTATGGTTATTTTCATGTTGTATTATTCAATTCAATCCTTTTTTGTGTTTTTTCAGTTGTAAATATGTGAATATTTTTTTATGCTCCATCAGAGTTGTGTCAGCTACTACTGTATTTTCTCTTGTTGTGTTGTTGTCTAGATGTTAATGGATGCACATGAAGCTGTCCCTTTTGTATTATTAACACGACATTTTATTTTTCTTGTGGAATAAATCCAACAATCCCTATCACTGATGCCCCAGTTTGGGCCAGGAATTTTCTTGCAATCTTCTCATTTTCAAGGATTTGAAACACTAGGAATGGTTTGGTTTTACTGTTCTGAAGGGAAAAACAAAACCAAAAATGGCATTTTTTCAAAGGTAAAAATAAAAAATAATAATAATAAGTAAATTAAGATAATGGTGATGAAATGTAATTCTTGCTGTCAGATTTTTATTTAATTTAATTTCTTTTAAAACAAATAAATGTTTAATAAATAATATTCTTAATTCAATTCTAATTTATATCATCAATTGAGTCAAGTCAAATTTGTTACATGTGAAAGCTAAATCCAAATAAATTGCTTAAAAAAAAAAAAGAAGAGCTAAATATGCATGACCCACCAAATATCTAATGGGAGCATTTGAAACTGAAGCACTTCCAATCCTAATAATTATTAAAATTGATTTTATGTATAGAATTATTATATTTTAATATAAATATATTGGTGGGTCGATCTTGTAATAAATAAATCTTAAAAAATATATAATAAAAATTTCAAAAGGAGGAGGCAAATGGTATGAACGCGGAAACTGTAAGTGATGAGGCATTAAGATAAATTATATATAGTTTTAATAAAGGGAAAATTAATTATCTATTTTTATTTTAATATTGACGACAATGACTTTGCCGTGTCGTGTTAGTGAATATTTCAAAAACATAAACACCTAATTACATACGACAAATCATAATAAGACATAGCAAAACCATGCTAATCCGAACGAGAATTTCATTATTTTTTTTTTTTATTTTTAAAATTGAATATTGATGATAGATGCAAAACCGAAGCATATATTCTAAGCAAAAGCTCAGAAAGTCAATTAAGGACAGGGTTCCATGTCCTTGTCCAACCTTTAGCTGTTTGTACAACAGAGTAGCCATTAATAAGCCTCTTTTAAAAGCAATCCCAACAGCTTATTTAAAATAATAATAATAATAATAATAATAATAATAATAAGGTTTTGGGTTTTGTTTTGTGGTGTGTTTTTTCAAAGTGGTCCCTCATAGTACTTCCAAAAATCCCAACCACTAGAGGATGAGTTTCCTCTCATCAAAACAAAGCCAATTCCTGTATTTGCCTATTTTCCCTAACTCCAAACAAACCCAATTACAATGGGTAATCAGGAGCTGACAACATTTAATCAATTTGATGTTGAAAGATGGTGATCTCCACGATTTCGACTCTTTGTCCAATCATTCATTTCTTTTCTTTTTTCTTTTCCTGATGCTCTGCTTTTCTTTTCCTTTCTTTCTTCCTTCCTTTCTTTCTTTTTTGGCTTTTCTGTGTACATCTTAATGGTCCGCACCACCATCCCCACACGAGTCCTTTTTCTGCTTTTCGTTTCTTTTCTTTTCTTTTACCCATTTTCAAGTTGATAGCCATATATATACCAAGCCACAAATTTTCCTTTCCTCTTTGTCATCTGGTTCAGGCTTTTTCGATCCATTTTGAGGCCATTGTCCTTAATGGGATGCAACAGTGTGAATATGATGTTTAGATCATTCAATTCAACCACCATTTTTTCCCAACCACCGGACTATTATAGTCCAAAGATTGGAATAACAATCCTTATTTTTTATAATGTACAATTTGAAACCTTGCTCAATGGAACTCTGTTTTGGGTTAGTCTTTTTATACGAACAAAGGACATAAAAGAAACAAAATTTAACAACAATGCTAAGTTCCTCTGTTTTCCCATGTTACAACATGATCAGTCTAGAAATCTAAGCACCAAACCTGATGTAAAAACAATTAGCTCGGCTATAGAACAGAATTGAGCAAAGAAATAAGATTCAAGCAAAATCTTTATAGTATATTTATATACTCATATGTATATATATATATATATATTCTAGGACACAAGTATGACATACATTTTCATGACAACATGGATATATATTCCAGTTCATTCGCTGAAATTATGATTGTAAATTACCAACTTACTAAAACAAACTGATTAACCACCAAACACTACCCTCAGGCTTCTCCTACCCCATTATTTATGGGCACAAGTGAAGCAGGTGATTGTCTTTTTTTTTTTTTTAATAATTTGGTGGCCCAGCAGAATGCCATTAACAAGTTCTGAATCCTTGGTAGCAGCTGAAACTGGTTATCTCGGATAGAAAGAACACTCTCCGGACCAAGAACAAGTAGTTCCCAAAGAAACAGAACTGAACATATCACCACCCCAAGTGGTGACAATGGTAAGAAGTAATAGAATACTACAAATTCCTGTAAAACTACACACCATCACTGCAAAGTGGGAGGGGAAAAAAGAGAACCCAAGTGAAGTGTCAAAGCTTCTATTATGTATTTGGCTGCCTGTAGGTAAAGGTTAAGTTGTCTATTAACAGTTAGGATTAACAAAGGCTTTAATTTCCTCCATTAGGCAATAGAAGTGATCATTATTTGGTAAAAAGTAGAAACCTATTGTAGCTTGCCTTAGATAAAGAAGTTTCACTTCATGGCCAGCTTTCTGGAGCCCTTCAACATAAGCTAATTGCCAATCTTGAACAAGATCCAAACCAGCCACAACAACTAGACTTTTAGGAAAATTAATTCCTTCAAGGTTTTTCCCTCTTGGACCAAATATATTGCACGCTGGATGGTCTCTATCTTCCCCTTCGGGTAGATATGCTCTCCAATACCAATCGCGGTCTTGAGTTGTAACAAAATATTTTCCATCTAATCTTTGCTCCGATTCAGTTCTCATTTGCCCGCCAAACATTGGATGAAGAAGAATATTACCCAATACCTCAATTTCTGCTTCTGCTGCTCTAACTGCAACATGGTGAGCTATATTACCACCTGAACTATCCCCTGCCAAATATACATGAACTTTCGAATCCTTCCCACTTTGAAGCCAAGTTCTTGATTTAACCCACTTAAAAGCTGCCCAACCATCATCATATGCACATGGGTAGCGATATTCAGGTGACCGGCGATAATTAACAGATACTACAACAGCTTTGCAAACATTCACAAGGCGGCGACAAAAGGTGTCGTAGATAGCACTATTGGCAGAGGAGTGAGTGAAGCTTCCACCATGGAAGAAGATTATAACTGGGACAATCTCAGTTGTGCTCAAAGGCTTTTCAAGCTCTACAATGCCCCACTGAGCCTCATTTTCAGGGGCAGGTTGGTAAATCCGGTTAAGGAGGCCTGTGGCTCTGTCTACATGATCAAAGGAGAAAACTCCATCAACCGGAATGGTGTTGGCATTGACTTTCCGGTCAAGAAACTCTGCCAAATCACGATTAAAGCTCCCATCCGGGCGGCGAAGGAGATTATATGCTAGCTTGAAATTTGAAATGAGGACCCATGTGTTTAGTGGCACAACCCTCTACAAGAAGACAAGAGAAATTAGAGATTAGATGTTCTGTTCAATTAAAAGCTAAAAATTCACCAAAATCTTTGACTTCTGTGTTGAGAGCTAGATTGCTTGCATAAAATCTGTACGAGCAGAAAATATATGAAAAATTCTTATACACCCAAAACAGCAAAGAGAAAAAGGTTGAATAAACCCTTGAAACCCCACATACCCGCTAGAAATAGTTGAATGAGGAATGCCAAATCAAATCATACAAAGGAAAACAAATGGGTGGGCCTAAAATCCAATTCAAGTTTTCTTCAATTTGAAGTACAAGTTTGCAGACTCTCAAACTCCAAACCCCAACAAAGAAATAGTTGGAAAAATCAAACGAACATCCAACAAAGAACCCCATAAACCATAAGTTATAACGGCAAAAGAAAATGATAGCCATAGTAAAAGCAGCTTAAAAAATGTCAAATTTTCAAAACCAAATCCAAGGAGTTAACTCCATTCTTTTCGTCATAATCTAAGTAAAAATTCCCATACATCAATTTACAAGAACATAAACCCCAAACTGAGTGGTGAAGGAATGGCCAAAAGATTTAACAGAAAATCGTTCAACTCAGAAACCAAAAAAAAAATAGGCAAAAAAGACAATCGCTTTTAATCTCCAAAAACAAGGGAGAAACAGAGCAACAAAGAATTTTCAATACCTTGGATTCATTGAGGTTGACTTCATTACTACCAGCCATGACGGGATGGCCCTTTAAACCAAGAGACCAAAACCCAGGAGCCAAATAGGCCTAAAAACTAATATAAAGCGAGAACCCAGAAGCCAAAATAACCTTCAAATACAAAAGAACTTCATAGATAAAGCTTCTCATTCATTCTTCATTCATTTATTCCATTGAGTCAAGAACTATAATAAGAAGAAGAACCCCAGATAAAAAAGAACTCAGCTGCATCTATCTTATTTTCCTCTGAATATCTGATTTTGTACAGCTATTTATCTACGTACAAGTGTCTTTTTTGTACGCTCCTTTTATTTTCTTTTTTCTTTTTTCTTCTTTTTTCTTTTTTCTTTTTTTTTTTTTTTTCCCAATTGATTCCTCGTTTAGAGTTCTGAATAAAGAAGGAAGCGACAGTTATTTCTGAAATAAGGGAACAGCGAGTATTTGAGAGCGAGAGAGAGAGAGATCGAAGACAGATATAGTCTGGTGAGAAAACAGCAAGCAAGAAGAGAGAGAGAGAGATATTTAAGACCGCGATAAGAGAGGGAGAGGAGATGGGAAGAGAGTCAAAGGGAAAGGGTGAAACGGAGGCGGACGAGACGAGAGAGACGACAAAGCAGGCGGCCGAATTAAACTGTTTAAATGGGTCCCACCATCTCTACCCCTTCCTCCTCTCTATTTATGTATACTCGGCATTATCATGCTGCTAGCCTAAGTCTGCTACTAAGCTAAATTCTTCTTTTATTTATTTATTTTAATATTTTTTTGCAATATTGATTCATTTATTTTAATATTAATATTATTATAATTTCATATAATTATTTAATTTTTTGGCTTTAATCCGTTTTAACTTTTGCGACATGTGTGATGTGAATGGGAATGGCTATTGACAGAACTTTTGGCTGCTTCTGCTTGCTTTGACATCAACATAATAAGTTAGAGATTTTTTCTCATTTTACCTTCAAAAAAAAAAAAAAAAGTTAGAGATTTTCATTTTTATCTCTCTTTTTCCCTTTCATTGAGAACTTTTTGAAGGAAAAGAAAGTTTACATCTTATATATATATATATATATATATATTTTTTTTTATCTCTTCAATTATTGAACTCAGTGTCTTTGGGTTCAGTTTTTGAAATTGAAAATTTCTAATTTCTAACTTCTAATTTTTAATTAATATAAACTAATTTGCCCTAATAACTTTCTTTTTCAAATTTCAATCCTACCTTCGTTTATTGTTAATGAGATTAAATATAACATTATATGTCAAGCTAAATAATTAAAAATTAAAATTAAAATTAAAATTTTCATTAGAAATTCTATTAATATTCTTGATAGTTTATCGGTGAACACTAAAATAAAGAATGAATATTATTAAAATTAAAACTGTTATGCAGTTCATAAATGGCTACATGCATTAATATATGATTTTGAAACTATAATTTAAAATTAAATAATTTTTTTAATGGATTTTGAAATAATTTTTGATTAATTATAAAAAATAATGAAAAAAAAAAAGAGCAGTGCACCTTCTTGGACCGAAAAACCCTCAGGCCCAAACCGACCGCCTAAAATGGGTAAGTGTGAAAATAGCCAGATTGTTGGGTGTGGCAATAGCTGTAAAGTTTTTTTAAAATAAAGAAATAAGAAAATCGTTTTGGAATTTATTTCCGCTAAAAACAAATCGAAAAAGGGTGGCGGACGAAGACTTTCCTGCGTGCGGCCGACGCCAAGGCACGTGGCGACAAAGGGTTCCGTCTCGACTCTTTTGCCAAACCCCACCCTTTCTCCATGTCCTAAACTACCCCTTCATCTTTTCCAAATCAACGAACTAGCCCCTATTCGAGGAGGACACGTGTTTTGTCCTTTAGTGAAAAGCGCGTGACGGCATGTATTTTGTCAGGGCTTGAGCCTTGTGACAGAGCAGAGGAAGAAACTTTCCTTTTAAAATTTTTAATTAAAAATAGATTTTCCTGATAGAGTCATCCAATGTGGGCTTTGGATTTTGTCGTATTCAGTGGAGTCCTGTGTATCTTGTCACTCGCCGATTTAAGACACGTGTTCATCTCAGACGGCTCACATCGTCCGTTGGGTCCCACGTTTTAAGACGTTTCTCCTCAAAGACTTATTCTCAAAACATGTTGATACGATGATCTGATCAACAAACCAAAGCCTTTCTCTCCATCGGTGGGACCCAAATATGGGTGTTACAGACTCTGCGATGGCCACGTGTTTCATTGAGGCTTTTGCCTTTTTTTTTTTTAAGCGGAAGTGATTGATTGATTGATTTTTATTTTTTATTTTTCTTATTATTATCATAAATGTGGGTCCCGGAAGTGAATCTCTGCCGTTGGTTTTGGTTGATGAAAAAATCAAAGGCATGATGACGGTTCTGTTAAGAGCGGAAAGTTGGAAAGAAGAAACCAAGCAAGGAGAGAAGAAAAGTGCTAAGGTACTTTTATTGGAGACATGTTCATTTGTACATAAAGTTAATAGGGACCATTGGATTTTGCTTGTATGATGGGAAAAGTCATTCTGATCACTGATGGGGTAATCCTAAGATTCTTATAGATTTTATGAATTTCTTTGTCAAAATGGTGACCTCACTATATCACTGCTCCCTCATATGGAAGTTTTATCTTTATTTTATTATCTTACTATTTAGTTCTGTCTTTTTTAAATTTTTATAGACATAATGTATGTAATGTAGGTGCATAGGTATAGGTAGTATTGGTTGGGGCCTTGGACTTGGTCCATGTCCTTACAATTGAAGAAAAAATAAATATTTCAAATTTAATAAAAAACAATACACTTGTCACCCAGTCTTGCTTTTCTTTTCTTTTCTTTTTATGGGTTGAAGAATTATTGTTGGATTGTTGTAAATTGGAAATGTCTAGTAGAGATGGAGATTTTAAATTATTGGTGATGCTTCAAATTTGCAGCCCTTTGCTACTAACTTGCTTTCTTTATTATTATTTAAAATTCTATTTATTTAAAATTTTACTGTCTTTTTTTTTTTTGTTTAACGAGTAAAAATATATATTCAATTATTATCAATAAGGTATCTGTTAAAGGTAGTAACCCGTTTTATTTCTCGTAAAGATGAGAATAAAAATTTAATATTCATAAAATACACTTGTCGAAATAAAATATTTATGTTCTACAGTCTAAATGAAAAGTATACCTCCGGTTATAAAAAAAATTAATATAACAATATATTGTATTTGTAGTTAAAAAAATAATTTGTTAAAAAAGTTCTTTTTTTTTTTTTGAACATTTATCTAAATAAATAGGGTAAGAAAAAAAAAAAACAAAGGAAGAAATTGATTGATTTAGAAATTAATTTCCACATAAAAAGTCTATCTCTTCGTTCATACCCATCCTAAACCACATCACTCGTGACTCAACCCTAAAGAATATTTAAAAAAAATAAATAAATAAATAAAATAGCACGCTAGTGCTTTAGTGTGTTTGGAAGCATATGAGGATATGCATGTGCCACACACACACTCCTTATACCAAACATATTGCCGTGTTGCTTTACTCTTTCTTTCTCTTTCCCTTTCAATAGCTACCACTTTTGTATTTTTCTTATTTCTTTTCTTTTTTTATTTACATTTTTTTTTTCCCTCTTTTACGCTCAGTTTGTCTTCTTTCGCGTTAGGTCAACAACTAGAAAAATGCTTTTGGCTTCTTCTGCTGCCTGTTTGGGTCAATTCCACCAAGTCCTTACAGTTAAAATTTTTATTTCTCACACACTCCAAAAATAATATACCAGTATATATTATAATATTTCCAATAAATAAAAATAAAAAAGGGTATAAATACCATACTACTACTTGATGTTTTTTTTTTTTTTCCTACTGTATTTTTGGCTTTGATATATTGATAGACATCGTTTTTTGCTGTTTGTTCTTGTTATTTTATAATTATTTTATTTCATTGTTTAATCTCTACATTCATTTGTTTATTTGACAAAGACCTAGCGTAATATATTATTTCAATATTTTTTTCTCATGTCACAATTGTCTTTATTTAATTTAATTGTAGAATGAAAAATATATTACAAAATTTCCATATGCATTAAATATTTGGCTAAACATCCATTTGATTCAATCGTTCGGTTGCTAATTAAGTGGCGACCAATATAAAAAAAAAAAAAAAAAAATTTGAAAACCAACTACAACTAATTGAAATTTCTATCAGCTATCAATCGATGATTGAAATTTTTATTAAGTATTTACAATCTAATTGTTGAATATAAATAAATTACTAGTTGAAGAAGGAATCAATCAATTAAATCGAAAACTCTATTATAAGTATTTAAAAATCAATATTAAAACACATGTTAGAAGGAAGAGCTACAAATCTGAAAGTCAATTTCATATATATATGTATTGAGTAACCTAGGTATCAAAAAATTGAATTTATAATATTTTCCATTATGAATAAACATTAGTAAAGACTAAATTTAGATAGATGGAGAATGACATGATTAATGATGAAAATAGTTTTAAAAAAATGAAACGATTGCATTCGTTTTCAAATGTCTAATTACACGATGCACATATATATATATTTACATAGAAATGCGCCAATGATTGTAATAACATAGGACAAAGAATAGTAATTTGAGAGTATAGCTTTTCTATTGGCCAATGAAAGACAGAGGTATGTGCAATGAACATGGGAAGGTCTTTTGGATGGCTAAGTATTTTTCCCATAAGTTAAAAACAAATCATTACCTTTTTTTTTTTTTTTTTTTTTTTGGTCAGAATGTCACCATTCATTCACCAACCAGACTTAGTACACTGTATGTGTGTAATTTAATTTCCTTTTAGTTGATTAGGTTCTTCATTTTTGACCAATACCAAAACCCTCACATGCATGATTAATAGCACCTTAAAAAATTAAAAATAATAATAAAAAATAATAACTTCCTTCTTTGTCATTCATTTTATATATACATGTATGGTTTTTTTAATACTTCTTCGAATTCATAGTAAATCTGGTTAATTCTTGCTTGCTTTTTGAGACGAAAAAAAAAGCTAGACTAAGGAAATTAGTATTGCGGATAATCAAACCTATAACTTAAATCATAGTGATCAACCCTGTAAATAATTTTTACCACTAAGTTATCTCATTCGAATTATATATTTATTATTTTTTTTCTTTGATTAACATTTTTATGTTTTATATTATTAAATTTAAATGTATTTTATTATTTGAATTATCTTTTTGTAAATCACATTAAATTTTAAATTTTAAATTTAATTGTGATTAGTTGTTATTAATTTTAAAATCACGTAAGCTTTATTGAAAACCCTTTTTTAATGGTTGAACTTTACTTTTTTTTTTTTTTTTTTTGTCCTATTTATAAGGTGGGATTATGAAATTAAATGAATTTTGTTTTTGAAAAAAGAGGGTCTAAGTTTGATGCAAGTTATGATTAATCCAAATATGGAAATTGAAGTCAACTTGATGTAACTTTCAATCACGCCTCAAATTGCTTGACGATAAGAGGCATGTTTGGTTACATATCCCTTTATATCTTTCATCTCTTAGTTTGAATATATGCTCTTCTTTGTGCTTTGCCTTGCTCAAGAAAACTAAAGAAAGAAATTTTATTTTATATCTATTTTCTTAAAAATGCCCAACTTGATAAAAGATAGTTGCACTATGAGTTACATTAATAAATAAATAAGTTTAGACTATTTAACAAAAGATCGGACTTAGCTTAAAGATAAAATTGAGAATCTGAAAACCGAAAGATTTCAGGTTTTATTCGCCTTCCTCGTATTATGTTGCAATAGTTATATTCAATTAAATTAATGGACCACCGTTTAACTTATTTAATAAGTTCTTTAATGCTCAAAAAATAACATATGCTTGTCAATCATGTGTAGCTTAATTGGTCTTCTCATATCGTAGAAGACGTGAAAGGTGCGAAGTCTCAAATTCAAATAGCCAAATATGATTCGTTTTGAGCCTAGTCAGCACAAAATTATTCTTGGTGAGAACCTTACCTTTAAACCCAAAATATATAATGCCAGCATGAAGTTTGTTTATCTTTATGTACATACTTATACCTTGTTTATAGCCGATGTGAGATTCGCTTAAAGTGTCACATACACCCTTTTAGAGACTCAGCATCCTTGCTGAAGTTTACCCCACTACCAGCTATAGGGATAAAGCTTTGCTTTGATACTAAATCTGTAACATACAAAATTTAGTAAGATATTATTCACTTTGAATTCAGCTCCCGTGATCTGTTTGTGGGATTTTACATAAGAGATTCACATTGGAATCTTTTTCAACATAAAAGTTATATTAATTTAGTAAACATTATTGTTAATTGTATTTTGCAAAATAAGAAATTATAAATGCTTCCTGATATATAGAAATATCATTAAAAACACATTTGTTTTGCTTTACAAAATAATATTGTAATAATTGTGGTGTAGTGCAAGCCACATCCTAGTACTACCCATCTTGCAACTCAAATTTTAAAAATAGACGCAAGTTGATAGCAACTTGGTCTTCATGGTTGATTGCTCTTAATTAGTGGGACTCTGTCTATGATGGGTGTTGACAGCAAGTTTTTTCATAACATAATAACCTTAATTTACATTTTGATTTTAATAATTTAATTAATTAATTAATTAATCAATTCTCCTCAGTCAATAATTAAAAAAAAAAAATACAACTTTAATCTAATTATCCGAGTCAAATGCTATATGATATTTTTTTTTTTTTTTTGTCAGTTGGTAGTAATGACATATCATAAATTAATCACATACGAAAAATATTTAATTATTCCTTAAAAATATATATATTTAATTAATTGGAGCACGTTTTAGTTATAAGATAATTAAATTTGAAATCAGAACTGGTGAAGGGTGTAGAGAATTTATTATGGGTTTTGGATCCAAACCCAACGTTTCTAACTTTGTTTTCTTAGGTGATTGGCTATTTATTTATCCATTTTTCAATTCCGTTATCCATCACGGAGAGAGTGTCTATGTAATGTTTACATCACCACACCAACGTTACAGTTACTGTTAGGCTGCAAATTTAAATTTTATTTTTTTATAATCACGCAGTATTACTTTTATAAAACTATGAATATTGAAAAATTAATTAATCATAATATTCAATTAAATTGTGAATTTTAAATATTACTACTGAAGATAGTTTAAAAAATCATATCAAATAGGTAAAGAAAACTAAAAATAAAAAAGATAGATTAACAGATAATGGATGTTTGAGTCAGAAGCCATGTTATGTAGTAATATAGTAAGCAGTGTAGTAAGTGATTAATCAAGATTTAAGGATAAGTATAATTTTGATTTTTTTTTTTAATAATACGAATATTGAAGTGATGATTGACAGCGAGGATTTGTAATATCGGTATGATCGAAGAAACAAACCAACACCACCGGAACCATCATATGGTTCCCTTTCTTCATTACAATCCTTAGAACATGTCTTCAAACACCAGTTTTGTTGGATTTTTTTTTGTTTTTTTTTTTAAAATTATATGCAGGCATTTCAGTATACTTTTTTTCATGTGAGAATTTTCCATTACTGTAATATATATTCATTTGTAAATTATATTTTATGAAATATTATTAATTAAAGTCAAAGACACTATCGAGCAGAGCAGATTATGAACTGTTATTCTCTTTAATGTTTGATGAAACGTTGATAAAAATAAAATAGCTGATAGCTATAAAGATTGGCTAATGATTATTAAAATGATTAATTTTGCTGAATAGACTCGAAATATTATAAATTAAACATGAATAGGATTACTGTGGAACAATATGAATTGATTAAATCCATGGTGAGCCCAACTCTAATTCAGCCCAGACAGCTAATTCACATATTATTAGAATAGGCTGGTGGTGTGAGCTGTGAGGCCATGATAGAGCTGAAAACACACTAAAGGTCCAAATCCAAAACTAAGATTTATAACTAAGACCGACCCGAAAAGCAAGATCCAAGATATAGCCCAACCCCTTCTATCAAAGCCACAAGATTATAAGAACATTCTGGAATCCTAAAATTATAAAAATTTCGCAGAAGTTAAAAGAAAAAAGAGTTAGAATTTGGACAGCCACTGTCTTTTAAAGATTTCATATATACCAAAAGAAAAATACAAGACCATTCTTTGTTGAATTAAAACGTTAATTATTCAATGATTACATAAGATTTCACATGTGATTCATATATAAATGATTGTTATTGAACTAATTCCACAAATAATAAAGATGATAAGTATATATATGACCTGATAATATATCAGGTTCGAATCTCTCCTTTCCCTATACTAAAAAAAAAAAAAGAATTGTATTTCAGGATTTGCAATATGATTTAAAATTGGAAATAATCTAAATCGCAGAAAGCGAATAGTTTAACTTTTTTTTTTTTTTTTTTTCTGATTTCAAACTATTGACCATCATTGTATTTCATCTTCTCTTCAGCAACAGTTACCAGGAAAATCAAGACCTTGTTTCCTATAATACTGACACGGTTGACTTTGAATCAGGCAATATAAAAATACCGAGTCAATAACTCGAAGCTGGAAATAAAAGTTGAAACATCCATCCTAATATAACTATAATATCATTTCCGAAACCAGAACCTGTAAACAAGCCTAGAAATGACTAAATCTTTAATCCTTCATCTAACAACTCCAAATCCAATATTCAATACGATTGGGTCAATTGGTATCCTCTAATGTCAAGTTTATTTTAGAATCAGAAAATCAGTTCGAGGTTAATACAAAATATGAAAAAGCTAACAGACCAAAAAACACTTTTGCCCTTCACAATCTCAAGCCAACACAAATCAGAAAAAAGAACTATTTTATGCAGATGCCATTGCTCACCTTGTCCGTCAGCTTAGACTTTCTTATAAGCATGTCGTAGGCCTTGCTTGATCCCAACTAAACAATCTGACCCGTCAACTAATAATACCTATACTATGAGAAGAAAATTCAATTATAATCTCAAAATGAAGAATATTCCTCATATTATGAAATGAATGATGCAACTGTGGTTAGCTAACAAACAAATAAGCACTTTTTAAACGATCTGACCCTTCAACTAACACCTATAATATGAAAAGAAAATTCAATTATAATCTCAAAATGAAGAATATTCCCGAATTTTATGAAATGAATGATGTAACTATGAATAGCTAACAAACAAATAACCACTTTTTATCCTACATAGCACATAGTATCAAGTTTATTCTATGCAGATGCCATTGTTCAGCTGGTCAACTTAAATAGATTTCTTAAAGAACGACGATGAATTCTTGTGTGGTTTATCAGAGGTCGGGATACTGACCCTTCAACTCACCCCTAAAAATATGAAGATATTGATGTGTTAATTAGCATCATACTTGATTTTTATGAACAACCAACCATTTGATTTAGTGAAATCAGATGTCCTGTTAGAGTTTTATGATTACGAAATGTTTTGAAAGTGATTAAAATTACATATATATATATATATATATATATATATATATATATATATATTCAAATGCTCCTCTGAATTGATGTGTGTGATTATATATAAACAATATATAATCTAACAGAGAAATGCTAAGAGACAAATAAACACTTTTGACCTACGAATTTGATGCTAACACAGTAAGAGAACATATATTTATATTAGCTTTCCATAAAAAAAATACTTTTGGTTGGACTTCAAGGCTTCACCCTGCCATTTTCCTGGAGAGTAAGAACACAAAAGTACATACCAAAAATAAAAAAGGCAAAAGTAAATAGCATCAAGCTGCTAAGAATTCTAATCACGTTCTCTCTTGATTGGGAATTAAATTTGAAGTTGAAAATAAAGCACAAATCTAATATGAAATGCAAATAAACATCAGTTGGTTCTCCATTAGCAAACTTCCAGAGGTAACATCCAAACAATGATCCTGGGTCTGCAACTATAAATAAAAAAGATAACAGTGGGGACATGTAGAGACGTTAAATGGATTAAACAATCTGCCGCCACAAAGGATGAAAATACTTGCTTTTTACACAAGTGGCAGAGTGTTCAATTAACAAGTGAAGGGGATACTAGCATCCAATGAATGGTTCATGACAAATGTCAAATGGTATTATAAGCTTTTTAGATTTATAATAAGGTTTGTGGTTACTACAACCAGCCAACCACACACAGTATTATCAGTCAACTTGACAAACTGCTCTTATATTATGCATAGTTATGGACCCTTTTATAAATAATCTGCCCTTCTTTCAAAGGTTTACGCCAAGTCCCAGGGAACATTATGAAAATCACGACCTATCAAACTGAATACTACTAGTATAAGAATCTTTGAAAAAAAAGTGTTTCATGAAATTGTCATGCTTATTAATGCCTAATGGAGATGCATGCGCAAGAAATTAAATGTTCTCATATAATCTTTATGCATAAACACTGTACAAACACAATGATCAGCTTCCAATAACTCCAATGAAAGAATCCTTTCAAAAAAAAAAAAAAAAAAAAAAAATCAATGAAAGAAAATGCCAGAAACACAGTATTTTTATACATTAATAATCTTGGCACCATATATAAGTTGTGTTAATTGATTGATATATTAATAGTTTATTACTTTTTACAGTGGATTTACAATTTAATGCACATATTCATTATAATTGCATTAATTTAACTACGTGTGCCCGACAAATTAAATTAAAATTGATGCTAAGTTCAAAAGTTTGAAAATTTAAAAGGAATCATTACTCATATCCTGAAAATCTTACAACACATTATAATTTTTTTACGATTAAGATTTGTCTAGACCAATCTATTGGCCTATTCCTAGATCAAAATAATTAAAATAGTTATCTCTAAAAATTATTTTCACTTTATTTTTTTTCTTCCATGAAAATAATTAGAAATACATTCATTTTAATAAAAAAATATTTTTATTGATTTGGTCTATTATGATATCCATATAAGTTTGATCAATTGCAATTCAAGAATTCAACGCCATAACATATGACTACCACTAGTGATTTTTTTCTTGAAATTTTGGATATAATTGAATCCGATTACAAAATTTTTGGAAAAGTATTATCTTATTAATATTTCTTGACATTATACAGGCTATCCTGTCTGAGCAAATATGAATTCTGAGAAAGAACAAGTTGCAATTAAGTTGATGTTGAAGTGGTTGATAATTCAGCAATCGAAATACTACCTTTGATTGTCCTGTCCTTCATCTAGACAAGTCCTACTTTGGCTGCTTCACATTCAAATGAAGCCGACGAGACCGCTTCCTCTCGTTGTCAAAGTCCCCACCTTCGCCTTCACATCTTAAAGTTTAACCTAAACCAATAAGCAAACTATTAATTAATCCATTAATCACATCAGTTCACAAATAATTTAATTCATTAATCAATCAATTAACCATAATTAATTCTCAAGAATGCAAACAGGTTAAGTAATCAATCAACTAACCTTCATCTTCATCTGCTCCCTTTTCCTCTCAACTAAACAGACCCCACTTGGAGCTTTTCTGAGAAAGGGAAAAAAAACAGAGGATTTAGAATCGCCATGGACAGACTGGTCAAGCCAGACGTGAAAGAAGTAGAGATAGCTTTCAAGAGGGGCCAAAAATGCACCACAACTTTCAGGCTTACAAACCTTATGCACACCATGTCCGTAGCAGTTTCCTTGACCACCACAAACCCATCTGTTTTCTCTTTCACTCAAGTTTTCTCCATAATCCCCCCTCTTTCATCATCATCTTACAATCTAGTTCTTTCTCAGTCACCTGATCCACCATCCCTCTGCTCTCCACCTGACGTCATCACCGTTAAGTCCGCCATGCTCCCCACTGGAAAAGCTCACATGGAGGATCTCCGCCGCCTGTTTTCAAGACCTGGATCACATATATTTAGAGACGCCAGCATACCTATCTCGATCGTGGGTCCCCATTTTGCTGAATACCTCATCTCCAATCACGCCCAAATATCTGATGTCTATTCCTATTTTAACAGGGCTATATCCGGTTGTACAAGATCCGAGTTCACAACCCTGCTAAAATCCGCTGTTTTATCCGGTAATGCGATTTTGGTGGCTAAATTGCTAGATATTGGCGGAGATGTAAATTGTAAGGATTCAGAGGGGCAATCGTTGATTACTCAGGCTATAAAAGCAGGTAATATAGAGGTTGTTCGAGTCTTGATCGCGTCTGATTGTTTAATCGATAACTTAATAGATAAAGTCTTGCACGAAGCAGCAGCGATAAACAGAGTGGATATAATGGAGGTTTTGTGTAGTCATTTTAAAGATATTGATGCGAATTCGATCGATTTACATGGTCGAACTCCAATTCATGTTGCAGCAAGCTATGGCCATGTAGAAGTCATTCGATTCTGTTCGTCAATTGGAGGAAAAGTTGATTCTGTGGACTGTAACGGCTGCACTCCCCTTCATTTAGCTTCAGAGAAAGGGCATTTAGAAGCTGTGGAGTGCTTGTTAGATTGCTCTGGTTATATAAAATATGCAGTTAATAAAGAAGGAAAAACGGCTTTCGCTCTTGCAGTTGAAAATGGAAATTCATATCTATATAGTCTTTTACAATTGGGAGATGCATTGCATAGAGCAGCTAGATTGGGCGATGTTAATGGAATCAAGAGGTGTATTACAGAAGGCGCCAATGTTAACGACAGAGATCAAAATGGATGGACCCCTTTGCATAGAGCTGCGTTTAAAGGAAGAATTGAGAGTGTAAAAGCCTTGATTAGTCATGGAGGTCGAGTTGATGTGGTTGATGATCTTGGGTATTCTCCGCTTCATTGCGCAGTTGAAGCAGGGCAAGTACAGGTTGCCCTGTTTTTGATTGCTAATGGAGCTAAAGCCAATTTGAAGAGTATTAAGACTAAGAATTGCTCTCCTTCCGTCTTTTCCAAAGAGAAAGAGCCGATTTCTATAGAAGCAGAGTTACCGGTTGAATTTGAATTTTGTAAACTGTAAAAAAGAGAGAGAGACAGAGAACTGTGTTGTGTTCCGCTCCTAGCTACCGCCAGCCATGTATATGAATCTTTGTTGTATACTTTTGAGGATCAAATTTATCAGCAAATGAGATTAAGCTTTGAATTGGTTCTTTTTGTTACTTCTGCTGATCTTTGGACGAAGTATTTTTTGGATCCTTGCAGATTGTTCACTCAAATGCAACTCTTGCTGGTTTATGGTTAGATATGGAATGGATTGATGGGATTAATATTGTGATGTTAACCTTAAAAGAAGGTTTTAAACCTAGTTATGAAAATTGTTATGTCAGATTTAATTTCTTTGGACCATAACAATATTATAATAAGTAGAGGATGTTACGCAGTTTATGGTATTAAATTTCTGTCGATCATAAAAAGATTTTTTTTGCCTCATTTGGTTCAATTTAACTTACTTCTGAGGAAGGAAGTTCAATTCCCAGTAAGTACAATTATTGGGGAAGTAATTTCCGAAAGGCATGATACGATTGCGTTTGGTTGATTATTTGAATTCCTCAAAAACAAATATGCATTAATAATATTTGATATTAAAAGTGACATAAATATCTCCATTAGAAAAGTCCTCACATAAAGCCTTTGGCAAATAATAAAAAAAAGGAAATAGACAAAATAAGAAATGACAATACTTTAAGCTCGAGAAGTTAAGTTCATAGGTGAAGAGAAAAGTAATTTCCTATAGGTTAAAGGAGTAGGGTTGTTAAATTATCGAAAACTTCTCTTATAGCGACAACCAAACATATGACTAATTTCAACTTCCCTTCCCTACTTGCCTCAATCAAACATGGCCTTTTTCCTGTTACAAGTAATTGGGATGAGTGTAAGGGTTGGAAAAAAACAAAAAAAATTCAAATCAAAATAAGACGATTTAATTAATGAAATCTGATTTTAACAAAGCAGTAAAACATGTAGTTTAAAGTCATAAAAAAATATATATCACAAGGAAATTTGTATAAATATTCTAATTTTATATTGACAATTATTTATTAAAAGATAATCAATGTAAATTTTCCTCGTTTCATCTATTGAAGGTCAACTGATTAAATAATTGAAAGGGAAAAAATTCTTTTAACTATTAAAAATCAATTTATTGTTAAAATGGTTTCATGTAATTTAAATGGTTTTAATAATTGAATAAAATTATTTTAAAAAATAAATGGAACTAACATTTTTTTTCTTAATTTTCACACTAAAAATTCCAAGAGCAAGGATTTAATGGTAATTCACAGTTCATATTTCGTAAGGCCAGGCTAGCGAGTGGCGAGTTGAGCTTTTATTGTTTGAGTGGGGCAATAGTTGGCCCAGTCCATTAAAGAAAGAGTCCATAGCCCAGGCCGAAGAATTTGTCCTCACAAATAGAGAACGACGCGGTTTTGCAATTTTTAAGCAAAAAGCGAATTGATTTGCCACGCCCGCTCAATCTGAAATTTTCAAATACAAAGGAAAAATCAACTGCCACGCTGGCAATCCTCACTGAACTCAAATAAACCAATGAGAGGATTCCCTATTTTACTTCCAACTCCAAAACGAAACTTCTCGCGCTCAATCTCAAATTATTCCAAAATGCAAAAAATCCTCTTGCCGCTCTGGCAATCCTTGCAAAACTCAAATCAACCAATCAAATGGCTTCTCTGTTCCGTATTTAAACACAAACGACCCAATCTCTCGTCTCACAAATTCAAAGTCTCAAGTTCTCTCAAAGTTTTCTCCCAATCTAGTTTGCCAATATCCAAAATATAGAATCATCATGAGTTCCACCACTGTCCCTTCTGCCACAGCTAAAACAGCCAGGGGCGGCCGTGGTATATCCAAAGCTAAATCGGTTTCTAGGTCTCATAAGGCTGGTCTCCAGTTCCCTGTTGGCAGGGTAGCCCGATTCCTCAAGAGGGGCAGATATGCTCAACGGGTCGGGTCTGGCTCTCCTGTCTATCTGTCTGCTGTTCTTGAGTATCTTGCGGCTGAGGTTCGTTTGTTTCAAAACATCAAGTTCTTTTGTTCTATCTTTTGTCTTTATGTTTTGGAGACTTGTTATTGATTTTTTGATTCTTCGTGTTTAGGTTTTAGAGCTTGCTGGGAATGCTGCAAGAGATAACAAGAAAAACAGGATCATCCCTAGACACATTCAACTTGCGGTGAGAAACGATGAAGAATTAAGCAAGTTGTTGGGTTCTGTGACCATTGCCAATGGAGGGGTTTTGCCTAATATTCATCAGAATTTGCTTCCAAAGAAGACTGCAAAAGGGAAAGGTGAAATCGGGTCTGTTTCTCAGGAGTTTTAGGGGTATAAATGCTTTTTAGTTTTTGTTTGGGTGAAGCTGGGCAGTTTTACAGGTAGATAATAGTTTGATGGGATAAAAAAGTGTTGATAGCATGTGACGAAATTGCTCTTTGGCTTGTAAATCTCATTTTGGTTGGTGAAATGGGAAATTGATGAAATTTTTGCTTATATTTTTATTTTGGTTCCCTTTTATTACATGGACGATATGAATTCATTTGTTTGCGTATGAGATTGGCCCCTAGAATCGCATTGTAATTGCACAGATTCCAGCTAAAATCTGATTGAATAGGAAAAATGTTAGCAGGTTCCAACTAAAATTTGAGGAACTTGAAGAATGTTAGCGTTTGGAAATTCACTATTTTATGATGTGATATGCAAATCGATACTTCCGAAAAGAAATTGGAATTTAGCCAGATTTGTTAGGGTTGAAGTGGATACGGCGTCGTTTCAGTGCTTGCTATTGGGGCTCTTCGTTGATTCGTTACTCATCTTGGCCCATCAACAGAAAATGCAAATTATATTAGTACTTTTACCAGAGAAGCCCATCCTGGCAATGAGAGGATTGAGTTAATCCAGAATCATCTTTTACATCCCACCCGTCAAACATTCCACGTTGGCAATCTGTGACTTTGAAACTCACGGGTCCCTCACTCGCTTTAGGTATACTTCTCACGCCCTCTCTCTCCGAAGCCCTTATAAGCAAACATCTAATATCAGACTTCAAATTCTTTCATTTTCTTATTCTCAGGGTTAGGCATTAATCGTAAACCAGCAATGAGTTCCGGAGGATCAACCAAGGGAGGCAGAGGCAAGCCGAAGTCATCAAAATCGGTTTCCAGATCTCAAAAGGCTGGTCTCCAGTTTCCCGTCGGTCGTATCGCCCGTTTTCTCAAAGCTGGAAAGTACGCCGATCGCGTCGGTGCTGGCGCCCCCGTTTATCTCTCCGCTGTCCTCGAGTACCTCGCTGCTGAGGTTAGTCCTTGCTATTTCATTTGATCTGCTCTGCATTTGATTTTTAATTTTAGTATATATCATAGGTTGGAGATCCTCTAATGTTGTTGGTTTTTGAAATTCCATTGAATTGCAAGTGCAATGATGAAACAAAGGCTACCTGTGAAAGCAAACATAATTGAATTGAAATTATTAATTGATTGGCTTGTAGTTATATTGGATTCTAATATTTTTGGTACTTAATTTGTTCAATGCAGGTTCTTGAACTTGCTGGCAATGCTGCTAGGGACAACAAGAAAAACCGTATCGTCCCAAGGCACATTCAGCTTGCTGTGAGGAATGATGAAGAGCTTAGCAAGCTCTTGGGAACTGTTACTATTGCAAATGGGGGTGTTTTGCCAAATATCCATCAAAATCTGTTGCCAAAGAAAATGGGGAAAGGGAAAGGTGATATTGGTTCTGCATCGCAAGAGTTTTAAGAGTGTTGTTAATGTTGCTATGTGAAGTTTTATGTTTTGAAACTTCGAAATTTGGTTAAGAATGGGATTGGAGATTATCACAGTGTACTTGTGATCCTTTTTGCTCCATGTAAGCATTAGTTTTTGGGAGGGTTTTATGGTTGAATACAGAAAAGATAAACAGCAATTTTGTTATTACCCATCTCTATATGTGATGGTGCTGAGCTTTTGATTTATATAATTAATGGAATTATGTGTTTTAAATAGTCATTGATGTGAATTAAGAAGTTAATGAGAAATTTTATGGTGCAAAGTGGTCACAAATCAAACATTCAAGTATTCTCATGAATTGCATTTTTGGATCATTAGGACAATGTGTTGTTAGTTTCAATTTGAATGTTAATGGATAGGTAATGTTAACGAGGAGTTTTATATCAAAATCTATCATTATCTATAGTTCATTAGTTGCCAAAAGAAGAAGGTAATCTAGGAAACATTTACTTTGTATCTCCAAACTCGAAAAAGAGAAGGTAAACTAGGGAGCATGTCTAAATAACATAATATCTCCAAACTTGAAAAGAAGAAGGTAATCTAGAGAAAAAAAATGTTTTCCATTGGAGATTAAAACACAACTTGGAAGAGGATGCAGGGTATCAAACCCTATACCTCTTGCATGCAAAGCGAGCGCTTTACAATTTAAGCTACATCCCCATGTTCTTTTGGGACCTTATGAAAATTTGAACGTTACAATTTAAGCTACATCCCCATGTTCTTTTGGGGCCTTATGAAAATTTGAACGTTGATAGGGAGGTAATGTTAATGAGGAACTTCCAGAATCTATCATTAGTTTTCAAGCTTTTATCAGTTAGGAAGAAAAAGGTCCAAATGTGAGTGTATGTTATGTCATGTCTGAATATCATAGTATCTCCAAACTTGAAAAGGAAAAGGAGAACGTAATCTAGGGGAAAAATGATTGCCATCGGAGATAAAAACACAACTTTAATGGAGATGCAAGGTATTGAAGCCTGTACCTCTCGCATGCAAAGCGAGAGCTCTACCATTTAAGCTCCATCCCTATGGTTTTTTGGATCCTTATAGACAATTCGTTGTTGGCTTCCATTTGAATGTTAATGGAGAGGCAATGTTAATAGGAATTTTGTACTTGGAATTGAAGATCTGTGTGATCATTTATACCAGAATATGAAGCTTCAACTTCCAGATCGTTTACTTTAACTTCCAGATCATTTACCCCAGGAAAAAAAAAAGGTTCAGTGTCATTTAAAGAACAGTCTTATTAAGACTATAGTTGCCAAGCTTCTATCAGCCAGTACCTCTCGCATGCAAAGCGAGAGCTCTACCATTTAAGCTCCATCCCTATGGTTTTTTGGATCCTTATAGACAATTCGTTGTTGGCTTCCATTTGAATGTTAATGGAGAGGCAATGTTAATAGGAATTTTGTACTTGGAATTGAAGATCTGTGTGATCATTTATACCAGAATATGAAGCTTCAACTTCCAGATCGTTTACTTTAACTTCCAGATCATTTACCCCAGGAAAAAAAAAAGGTTCAGTGTCATTTAAAGAACAGTCTTATTAAGACTATAGTTGCCAAGCTTCTATCAGCCAGAGAAAAAAAAAAGTCAATGTCATTTAAAATATTTTGTTTTGTTTCAGGAATTAGATGGAGATGCAGGGTATCGAACCCTGTACCTCTCGCATGCAAAGCGAGCGCTCTACCATTTGAGCTACATCCCCATTTGTTGGGGGTGTTTATAATTACATATTTAACTGCTCTGTCATCAATGCAGCCTCATCTTCGTTATCGTTGCTAGTCGCGGGAGATTCTCTGGGCTGATTACCAGCAGAACGTGGTGAATTAGTCCTCACAAAAATTAAAATGTCAGTTCCTCTCTTCAACCTCACTGCTAATTTGACAGTTTCGAGGCTCTGCTTAGGTTTGACCTCCTCCTTTCTCCCTTCCTCTGCTCCAACTCTCCTTGTTGATTTATATATGGAACTCTAAACCTCTCCCAATTGTCAGGAACCATGACATTCGGTGAGCAAAACTCGTTGTCTCAGTCCTTTCGTCTTCTCGATGAAGCTTTCCATGCCGGAATCAATTTCTTCGATTCAGCAGAAATGTACGTTCCTTTCGGGGTTTTGAATTATGGTTTTTGTTTAACTTCCTTTTAACTTTGGACTATTGAACTGTTACTTTGTTTAACTGGTTGATAGGTATCCGGTGCCTCAGCGCGCTGAAACTCAGGGGAGGAGCGAAGAGTTCCTTGCCCGTTGGATTAGAGGAAGGAAGATTCCACGGGATCGCGTTGTCTTAGCAACGAAGGTATAACCATTGCTATTTATTATTTGCTGTTGCGGTACAGTAGCAATTGTCATTGCATTTAAACTCAATTAATTATTATAAAATGTTTCTTTTGTACTTGCAAAGTTAGTCATAGCTTATTGCATGTCTGTTTTTATCATTGAATTTCAGTTTTAAATTTCTAACTTGAATTTCTCATTCAAACTCAGCCTTGTCATTTACAGCAAACCTTTGCTATTCCTGATTTGGTTATGATAACTGGTTTGCACATTCTTTTCTCCAGGTTAGTGGACCTTCTGGGCAAATGACTTGGATTCGAGGTGGACCCAACTCTTTAGATGCCAAGAATATCACTATGGCCATTGATAATAGGTTGGTCTGCCTATGTTCTTTTTATTTGACATGCCATCATTTGTAATAGAATAATGGTGTCTTGCTGGTCACTTGTGATGTGAACTTGCAATAGATTTGTGGTATGATTTGCACGCCAGTTGAAATGGCTACCAAGCATTCTTTAGTATCACTGTCCACTTTGATCTATAACCTTCACATATTCTCTGTTGATTTCTTGCTCGACTTAAATTGTGTTTGCATGTTCACTTTGATATTGCAATGCTTTGTGTTGCATTTCATGTGACCTGCAGATATCAAATTGTATATGTGCTTTTGTTTCTACTTACTGCATGTCCATCAGTGGCTTTACCAAGCAACTTATTAAGCAACTGTTATGTTAAGGTTTGATTTTTAATTAAGTGAGATCCCAGCACTCTATTGTCTGAGATGTGAATACTGATATCAGTGTCCGTGATTTTGCAATTAATGTGCCATTTTATTCAGCCAGGTTTTATACCGAGCAACCATCAATCAAGATTTTATGACTTTCTGTTTTTTGTTAACTGAAACAAATGGTCTTTTGCTGTGGGTATGATTATGGCATTTTGAAAGCCTATTTGGTGCTTACAAAAATATCTCATGATATATTGGCCAGGTGCTTTTTTATGGACCTTCATTTTATATCTTTGCTATTTTATTAGATTTTTATAGTTATTATTATTATTTTTAATTAATGCAGCTTGATGCGTATGCAAACGGACTACATTGATCTGTACCAAATTCATTGGCCTGATCGGTTTGTATGTAGACCTTGCTCCATTTTCTCTTTTCTTTCTTTCCTTTCTCTAAATGAGAGCGGTGGTAGAGGAATAGTGTATTGTTGAATTTGGAGTAGATATTCAGTTAACATAATTATAGGAGTTCCTGCAAATATCTCTGTAAATTTTTTAGAGATATTCCTATTGTATGACGCCTTTTGAAATGATCTGTGGTTGTTTCTGAAGCTATGTTCCCATGTTCGGAGAAACTGATTATGATCCCAGTCGACAGTTCTGTTCAGTCAGTATAGAGGAACAACTCGATGCACTTAGCAGAGCTGTTGATGCAGGAAAGGTAAGGGATAATATCTTAGTAGACTGTTGATTGTTCACTACCATGACATTGAAATAATGCTGAGCTTTACTTTTCATGTGTAGGTCAGATACGTTGGAGTTAGCAATGAAACACCATATGGTATTATGAAGTTCCTTCAGGTTTCTGAAAGGGAAGCTTGGTATCCAAAAATAGTTTCTGTGCAGGTTGTACCAATTGCTGTTCCTGGTCTTGTCCTTGTTTAATTCCCTCACCTTCCCCCACTTTTCCAGCCTCCTCTTCCCTTTTCTCTCTCTGTTTCTGTGCTTTTTTTTTTTTTTGCTAATGCACAACTCATTGTCTTGATGATAGAACTCGTACAGCTTGCTCTGCAGAACTTTTGATTCTGGACTAGCTGAGTGCTGCCATCACGAGGGGTACGTTCAATTCTGGTGAATATGCTGCTGTTAGAAAAAAGTTAAGGGATAAAATGTACGATGATGTTTAAACATGTTAGAAAAAGTTGCAACAGTATTTTTGTTTCAATTGGTATGGTCTAGAAGCAAGTGAAATTTTCATTATATTTGATACTTCCTGTTGTGTATGTTGTTCATGGAAATTGGTGATCAGACTCTTGGCAAACAGACATTAGGAAGCAAAGCTATAATTCCAACTTAGGACACGGTTGCGTCACTTAGAGGAGAATGCTTTTCTTTTCATCAGAGAGCTTTGATTTGTTATGAGAGTTTAGCTTTTAATGGGAAGTAGCCTTACCTCGAGTTTAGTTTTTTGAGTATTTTGTTCAAATGTTTAACAAAAGCTTTCTTCAGCAGATTTTACTGTGTTCTATGCAATGTAACTTGTTGGATTTTGTATTGCAAAAGATTTTGATAGATTATCCTCGTCTCTGTTGGATCTTGAACTTTTTTAGGATCAATTTATTGGCATACAGCCCCCTTGCGATGGGCATACTTTCTGGAAAGTATTTTGCACCTGATGGTGGTCCAGCAGATGCCCGGTTAAATCTTTTCAAAGGTTGATTACAAAATTTATTTATTTAGTATCTGTTATGTGATATTTTTTTTTTTTACAATTGCAATTAAACTCTCCCTATCAGGTTCTTCTTATGTAGACTATTTTCTTTGTTTCTCCTTTCAGGCAGGTATATAGAAGGGGAATCAAGATACAACCTATCAAATAGCATGATAAAAGCAGCTACTATGGTGAGAAGATTCATATTGGCTAGAACTTCAGCGCTGTTCCCTGATGGGTTTGTTAAATGATTAGAAGAAACAAGGAAGTTATTTCTAATAGTTGCTTGAATTGGTTTTAAAGCATCCATGCTGACTAGTAATTGAGTTTGAAAATGGGAACTGCATTCGCATCCCCTTCTCCCCCTCTCCTTTTCCTTCATTGGCCTTGATCATGATAAATGGCACACTGGTACAACAGCACGAATCATTTTGAACTGATAATAAGAGACAAAAGGGTGTTCAAAAATTGTCTAAAAGGCCTTTAGTGCTCTGTCAAAGAGATAAAAAAATCAGAATACTTTGAGTGACCACTTGCAAATTACACTGGTAAACATGTTGATGCTCATTAAATACATCATTAGGACAAAATTGGGGAGTTGAGGTTCTCAATAGAACACATCTATAGTGTAACTGTGTAAAGCTCAATATCAACAGTATGCTCTATTTATGTGCTCTTTAATTGTTTGTGACTTTAAATATCTTTAGAATATAATAAAACCATTTATTGATGTGTCTTTGACACTCTTGTTATGGTTTTGGGGTTTGAGCTTATGTCATAACCTACAAAAAGAAAAAGAAGTGGGCTATGGAACAGTTTATACTTAGCACACAAGGATATCTGTTGAAGTCTTAGGTTTCCCAACTTATTTTTGTAAATTACAAAACACTTCTTTGCTTTCCTTGCATATCTGGTGAAAACCTTGCATTCTAATTACTTCTTGTTCCTTCCATATTCTAATATTTGCAGGAATACCTGGGCATAGCAAAAAAACATGGTCTTCATCCTGTATCTCTGGCAATTGGTATGATAACACCATCACTTTCTCAAACACACCATCTCTTTCTCAAACACCTCTATATATGCTTGTGACACTTGCAGTTGCATAAGTGCACAATTATTAATGTTTTTTTCTGCCATTTTTTTCCTCACATATACTCCACAGTGATTCACATAATCTGGATGTTCTCACAAATTGATGAGATATAAAGCAATTCTGAGATTGCAAAACTTGCGGTGAGTTATGGATCTGTAAACGCTGGAGATCCTGGTCCCTGGATATTTGGACCATCAGATGGCATTGGATTTATGATTTGTAAATAGCACAGGCACCATTATGAGAGTGAAACTGCTGTGCATACTTATTGATTTTACTTTTTAAGATAGGGTGGTGGCCACCTATAGAAAGGTTTAGCATATTAGAGAACAATAATTCTGGTGGCACACATCATAAGGAACTGACACAGATGCCTGTGTGGGGGAATTTATATCAGCATATTATCTTCAAAAAAATTGGCTCTACCATCTACCAAGACTGCATCCAAAGAGAAGTGTTTGCTCCACTTTGGTTCTATAACATTGGATTATCTACAAATGGACCCATCTGAAGTTAAATGATTTGGCATTGCCTTGCTTAAACATAGTATCCAATTTTAATGAATAGCTAGTCATGAATAATGTGCAATTGATCCCTTTGTTTATCTTAATCAATTAGATGGAAGTATTATCCGATACTCTTTGATATTTTATTATTTCCATATTCTCTTATCAGCCTACCCTTCTAACTCTTTCTTTCTCCAATTTTTAATATTAATTTATGAATTCTATTATTCATCAATTATCTCATTTGCAGCTTTTGTTTTGAGACACCCTCTTGTTGCAAGTACTGTATTTGGCGCTACCCGGACATGGCAGCTCCAGGAGATTCTCAATGGTTGCAAGGTGAATCTAACACCAGAAATAGTTGAAGATATCAATAAAATTCATGCAAGGTTTCCTAATCCATGCCCTTGATTAATTAAGAGTCATGTAATAGAAGTAGACAAATTATCTGCAATTGAGCCAGATAATGTAATTTGAATACTTCAAGGGTGCAGTTTTTTAACTCGTAACATCATAAATGCTAACAAAGAAGTGGTATCAAATGTTTCCTTTTGTTCCCCGGAATGTTTCAGCGAGGGCAGACAAATTCTATGTTTTGGCCCATAGGTGCAGAAATTGTCGAACCTGCTTAATATGTGGTGAATGAAAGCTTAGCAGGTACAGGGCACATAATACTGCGTCTATAATTTAGGCTTGGACGCGTGCATTTGGCTACTGACATTGATATTGTATGGAAAACACTGGTTCTAGGACGCTGGTAAATCATGACCTTTCGTCGGTTAATTCTCTGGAACAGAAGAACTAGGATAACGATCGTCGACATCAATGAAACGATGTTAGTTTTATTCAAACTGGGAAATAAAAAGTTCGTAGTAGTTTATATTTGGTCGTCTAGGTACACTTGTCGGAGGTCTGACAGAGGTCCCTTTCAATTTATTCATTGGGACCAACCAATGATGATGCACTGCCAATTTTGTCAAGCACCATTATAGTCGTTGCTTTTCTTTCCTTTTCTTTTTCTTCTGGATTCTTGTTTATGGTCAGCAACTTAAGGCCCACACGCAATCTGTATTATTTGTAAATGTTAGGCTCTCATTCAGAATTAATTTTGTTTGTCTTACATAATTACTGGTAGAGATATTTTGATATTTACTTATTTTTTAATCAAAATAATTAAGGAGGCATCCATTTATTCTTGTATTACATTAAGTAATAATTTTTATCAACAATTATTTATTTTTATAAAGTTAAATTCAAATACAATATAAATGCAAATTAACTAATTAATTTTATTTTGAACTGATTAACTAATTAATTGTCGATGGTCGATAGATAGAAGTGTTTAACTTTTAACTTATAGTTGACCTTTAATCAAGTAATTAGGCTAGGTATACTGAGAGTCTCTTGGGCTGGCGTGGCATTTGACAGTTGCGTTGAATATTAAAATTAAAATATTACTAATATAATGATAAGCGGGACCGGACCATCTCAACGGTTGACCTTCTTCGCGGAAAGAAAATTCCTCCAATTTTTTTATTTTTTTATTTTGTTATCATAAATAGTTAATTACCATTAATTATATTCCGTCCTTGTAATAATTGTTTGTGATTTTTATTATATGCGAGTAATAATAAATAAAGTATAAATTATAATAATACCAAAGAGAAAAGAAAACAAAGATGGTCCGGAGCGTTTAGCCCGGGCCGCACCACCACTACACGAACCTTGCCACCGTGGCTCCGATCTTAGGGTTCCATTGGTAACGAATCTCAGATTTCGTGATCCTCAATCCGGGTGAGCTTGTTTTGGCTCTGAAATGGGTTCGAAGCCATGGCTTCACCCGGCTCCAACCTATCGTCCTTTGGAGACCTACTGGGATACAGATGAAGATGCTCCTGGTCCCCGATGCGGCCATACCTTAACGGCTGTTGCTGCAACCAACTCTCATGGACCTCGTCTCATTCTATTCGGTGGCGCTACCGCAATTGAGGGCGGCGGTTCTTCTTCCGCCCCTGGCATCAGTTAGGATTCATCATTTTCTCTCCTATGCAAATATGTGTTGCCACAAAGCTGCTTGTTTAATCAATTGCTGTTTTGATTTCTTGTAGGATTGGCGGGAGTCACCAATTCAGTTCATTCTTACGACGTTCTCACTAGGAAATGGACCAGGTAGTTTATTCTCATTTATTTTATTTAATTTGGAGTGGAGTGTTAAACGATGGAGTCGGATTTTTTTTTTTTTTAAATTTTAATTACGTGTTACCTAATCAGAATACGACCAGCCGGAGAACCACCATCTCCTAGGGCTGCGCATGCGGCAGCTGCAGTTGGTACTATGGTTGTCTTTCAGGTGATTGAATTTGAACCTAGAATTCTGAAGGGAGATTGAATTTTAGTTATAGTTGGTCACTGTGTCTTTGACATTAATAACACGGGTTGGTGATCAATGGTTAGGGCGGGATAGGTCCTGCTGGGCATTCTACGGATGATCTCTATGTGCTGGACTTGACCAATGATAAATTCAAGTGGCACCGGTAAGTTTCTGTTGTCTATTACTCTGGTTTTTCTTTGTTATCCTGAACTGTGAACTAATTACCTCTTCTCATGCTTGGTGTGAGTAGAGTGGTTGTACAAGGACAGGGTCCTGGGCCTCGCTATGGTCATGTGATGGATTTGGTTGCCCAACGGTTTCTTGTTACTGTCAGCGGCAATGATGGTGAGAAGTTTGGCTTTTTAAACTCTTAAATGTTTATGTTTTGTTCTTCGCCTTTCCTTGTATGTAATAGAGAACGAAACTCGCATTTTTCAAATATTACTGCTAATGGAACTGAATTCATTGTTCAATAGAGGTGCAATTAGAACAATAAATTTGTGTTTGTAACTGTTCTCAGCATGATAATTGGCCTCAATTATCCATATTACTTTCATTTGTACAACATTTTGTGGGACCTATACTCTGTGGATTGCATTTGCATTCCTTGTTTCAGAATCTGTATATAATATTCTGTGGCGATGAAATTTATAGGCCTTTGAGGGTAGGACCCAGGTTGCTGATATTTTTCAAACGTTAGTTGAGTTAACAAGACTAGGCAAAATTTTACCAAAGTGAAGGCATTATGCTTTGATCTTGAATGATTGTAAGAAGTTTGATGATTTCATCAAGATTATTGAACTGGAAAATATTTTCATTGGATAACAAGAAATATTGAACCTTTAATAACTTTGTCTAAGGAAAGCATGCTAAGTTTTTATCCATTGTGCGGGGGATATTGCCTTCTCCATGTTAAAATCCACCAAAAGATGGTGGAATCTAGACCAATATATTTTCTAAGTGAACCTTTTTTTTTTTTTGAGGAAGTCCTAGATTATGATTTCTTTCACACCATCATGGTAAAACAGAATGGCTTTTCTGCCATAAAAGCAAAAGCCTCTGATGATCAGACTGAATCTGTCACTTTTTTATCTAATTATAATGTGTGTCATTATGTCAATGATTGCAATGTATACTGTTTTTTTATGTGTATTTCTTAAGCTGGTAGGCAAAACTGGAAGAAGGGACCGATACTTATGAATTGGAGAAAGGGAAATCATGATTTGTATGATTGGTTTGCTTTGAGCCTCGCTGGGGTATGAAAGCTTTATCTGAGCCTAAAAAATTCAGTGTGGGAAAGGTAGTTGGTGATGCAAGAAATTGTTGGTAGTTGGTGATGCAAGAAATTGTTGTAGTATCTCAATTTAGATTGCTTATGCTTTGTTTTCTTCTCCAATTTGGTTTGAGTGTGAATGAATGTTGAGAACAAAAATCTTTGTCATGATAGGAACTCATTCTGTTGCATTAAATGCATCTTTCTCTCTAATTCTATGGTTAATCTTTTGTAGATGAATTTAATGGTGATTGTACTTTAAATCTACTTGTGTCATCACTCCCTTTTGTAGCTTAGCATGTGATGGATATTTGTGTTGAGTTTTTGCATTTGTACGTTTATATGTGAATGAGCAGTAGGAACATATTCAAATTTATGGACCTGATGGTTGTGTATTTTGGCTTGCATCAATGAAGCATAATTTCTTATTTCCCTTTCTTAATAGGGAAAAGAGTTCTTTCTGATGCATGGGCATTGGATACTGCCCAGAAGCCATATGCATGGCAGCGGCTAAATCCCGAAGGTGATAGACCTTCGGCTCGAATGTAAGTGTACTCCAATTTTCAATAGTTGTAAAATTGTTGGCTTTGTTTCTTGATCAATCTATTTTTCACTTTTAACATGGTATAACATTATGTAGGTATGCAACAGCTAGTGCCCGTTCAGATGGCATGTTTTTGCTTTGTGGTGGAAGAGACTCCTCTGGCATGGTATGATTTCTTCTTTTCTGAGGGTAAAGCAATTGATTGCAGTATATGTTTTATACTCTAACGTTTACACCTTTGACGCATGCCACATTCTATTGTTTCCAGTCTGTCGATGCAGTATTGTCTTCTTTTTTTTTTCTTCTAATATCTCGTTTCCTTTGGAATTGGGCAAATCCTGATGTGCTCATTTATTAACTTACATCTAATCTGTAGATGCAAGGTAATCAAAGTAAATAATTTATTCTGAGTGTAATTTGTGGTACTGTAACATTTGACATGTTACAATTTTGGTATGGGTACAACTAGGGCATTAAAAGATAATTGTTGGAGTATGTGGGTAATCCCACATCGGATAAATACAACTAAGTAAAAGGGCATATAATGTGAAGGGTGAACCAACCAAAATGGTTTAGGCCATTTTGTGTTAAAGGTAAGCCCAACTCATTATAAGCCTAATATTAAATATATAATTGAATTTGATTTGATTAATTGCTCTTAGGGCCCAGATTCTCAACAATAATGATGGCTTATGGCTTGAAACTCAAAAAAAGAAATGACTTCCTTTTTCCTTTTCAAATTAAATGAGAAGGCTTGTAAAATTAACAACAAAGTGGGATGGGACTAATGCCTATTCCTCCTCTGCTATTGGGAAGCTGGAGTTTCTATTTAGTTATGAAATCATCTCCCCATTAGTCCTAAAAAGTATTACTGTAACTTTCATTTATTTCAAAATTGTATGCAACAAGATACTACTTTTCTTAAATCTACTTTCCTTTCTTGAGCTACAGTTATTGATAATAGTACTTTGCTATTTTTTCATTTTAATTCTTTATTGATGTGTGCTAACAGGCACTTGGAGATGCTTATGGGCTTCTAATGCATAGGAATGGTCAGTGGGAGTGGACTCTTGCTCCTGGAGTTTCTCCTTCACCGAGGTATCAGCATGCTGCGGTGAGTGATCAACAGAGACCCGAACTTTGTAACTACTAGGTTTATGTTCCCAGTTCATCATAGAAATAACAGGCTTATAATGTTCTCCGGGGTTAAATTATTAGAGGTTTTGAATTCTGATACATGTATCTTTTTCATTTTTGTTTTTCCCCATGATGAGACAACACTTTCAAGTCCTTGTTAGTGATCTTTGACATGCTTGTTATCAGGTTTTTGTTGGTGCACGATTGCATGTTTCAGGAGGCGCTTTGAAGGGGGGACGTGCAGTAGAAAGTGAAGCAGCTGTTGCAGGTAGTCTTTTGGTATTTTAGGAAATATCATCATAAATGGTAAGTTACATTTAATATCTGTGCTGTTTCTGTTTTCTCAGTGCTGGACACTGCCGCTGGTGTTTGGTTGGATAAAAATGGGCTTGTAACTTCATCAAAAACCAGCAAGGGACACACTGAACATGACCCTTCTTTGGAGCTAATGCGTCGTTGTCGCCACGCATCTGCTTCTGTTGGTGTTCGAATATATGTTTATGGTGGTCTAAGAGGAGGTAATGGTTGCATTCCTGAATTGTATCCTAGAACTGTTCATTAGTTCAGAGTAGTTTTGCATCTATGGTAAAGATGAATGTGATAGGATTAGCTAACATGAACCGAGAATCAAAGGGGATTAGGGTTTGTTCATCGGTAAGGGGTCTGTGATAGAAAAGAGAAACCAAAGAGAGGAGAAAGGAGAGAGAGAGAGAGAGAGAGAGAGAGAGAGAGAGAGAGAGAAGTAAAATTAGGTTTCGATTCATTGATTGAATAGTATTCTTCCAGCTCATATATATATATATATATATATATATCAATGGTTGTGTGGCATACATGTCATCAAAATAAGCCACATAACCTCCACCTAAGCAATGACTAGGCAATCTAGATAATTGCTAACAAGTACAGTAATTATCCATATCCTAACTTATTACAAATCAGTCCTTAGTTCCCATTACAATATCATATATAGCCTAACAATGTGCAGCTGGTTTTACCACCTATGATTGCACTGTATTAGCAAAATGACATAAAAATCACAACTTCATAATATTTGCATTATAAGGTTTTGCTTTCATGCAAATTTTTTAGGCACTTCCTCTGTTTTTGGGTTCCTTATTGATTATCTCTAGTATGCTGAAGGCACTGGTTTCATATGATTATTGCTACTTTAGGACACTTCACCATCTTTGGGATTGGAAGAACAATGACAGGTTCCAGTTCAGTTACAGGGAATAAGAGTTCAAAAAATTGGAAGTGAGCCTTCATTTATCTAGATATTCCATAATCTGATAAGTTAATTGCACTGAACGGGGATGGAAAAGCAAGTCATGGATATGTGAATGTCTGGGTTCCGATTTGGCTGTTGCTTTATGATCCTTATAAAGCAACTCTTTTATATGTGGCTGTGTCATGCTTGTGGCCCTCAGTTCATGGTCATTCTCTTGGTCTTAATTTTGAGTTGTTGTTACTGAATGTTTGCGAGTGATATCTATATTTTTTTAGATTTGGTTTGGCTTTAACTAATGGTAATTGAACTATACTCTATAGAGAACTAATTTGATTGCATTTTCCTTAGGAGTCTTGTTCATATCTGTGTGTTTGGTTGGTTACTCATTCAGTGAAGTCCTTGGTTCTTGTTCTTCAATGTGACTTCAATTGTACAGGCAATAAGTATTTATTGTGTGGAACTCATGAATCATGATACTTGACTTGTGCAAGTTGAGATGAGATATCTGCATTTCATAACCAATTAATTTGTTCTTTATATAGATGTGCTACTGGATGATTTTTTAGTTGCGGAAAATTCACCATTCCAGTCAGACATGAATTCTCCTGTATTAACATCTGAGAGAGCCTCAACTATAACAAGTCCCAGATTGAATCATTCTAATTTAAATCCTTATGAAACAATGTCAGATGGTGGGTTGGAGATCCCTTCATCTGGTTCTATCAGGTTTTAATTCTCTCCCCCCTACTCTCTCATATGCATGATATTTTGCGGGTGGGATTATCACAGTTCAGCTTATCTTGTAAAATTTTATTGATTTATGTTCTGTAGTTTTATGGACAAAAATTCTATGGAGAAACTTAGGGAGGCTTCTGCTGCTGAAGCTCAGGCCGCTAGTGCTGTCTGGCAAGCTGCTCAGGCAGCAACTACCTATTCTGCTGAAGTGACATCTGTGTCTGATGACAATTCACAAGCTGCAGAAGCTACTTCAGATGGTAGTGACACTGAGGCTGATGTTCGCCTGCATCCAAGAGCTGTATGTCCTCTCATCTGTTTTGCCTGTGGTTGGTACTTTAGTTGCCAAGTTGCAAAATCATACTGTTTAGCTGTTTTAGGTTGTGGTAGCTAAAGAGGCTGTGGGGAATCTCGGTGGGATGGTGAGGCAATTGTCACTAGATCAATTTGAAAATGAAAGCAGACGAATGGTTCCTGTGAACAACGACACACCCTATGCAGCCAGAAAGTTCACCAGGCAAAAGTCTCCTCAGGGCTTGCATAAGAAGGCAAGTCAGAAAATTTTTAGACAAAGTTAGTACTAACGTATATACAGGTTAGCTCATTACCGTTTGTTACCTTGCAGATTATTTCTACATTGCTTAGGCCTCGGAACTGGAAGGCTCCTGTGAATAGGAGGTTTTTCTTGGATTCCTATGAAGTTGGCGAGCTTTGCTATGCTGCCGAACAGATTTTTATGCATGAGCCAACAGTTCTTCAATTGAAAGCTCCAGTTAAAGTTTTTGGTGATCTTCATGGACAGTTTGGTGATTTGATGCGTCTATTCGATGAATATGGATTTCCATCCACTGCAGGAGACATCACGTAAGTGTGATATTGGAGCTCTTAGAAGATACTTGTCGAGAACAAAGTTGCATGATGCAGATTGCAGGGAACTAATTAATAGCAGCTTTGAATTTTGTATTCTTTAATTCAGAATATAAGCAATTAAGGGAGGTATATATGCATTTAGGTTTCACCCTTTGATTCAAATCCCTTTACCTGTTTGCCCCCATGATGAAGTTCTAGGATATTTTTGACATTGTTCTGTCCAATTACTAGTTGCTTTATTTATATGATCTGGGATGGCCGATCATGGGAAACTGGTTCTAAACTTGCTCTTTGTGGTCTCTCTAATGACAAACTTCCATTTGTAAACCTCTTGACTTGTTGTTTAACCGTCTTGGATTTGTTATTTAATCTACCTGTCCAATTTTATGTTGCAGTTACATTGACTATTTGTTCTTGGGAGACTACGTTGATCGAGGACAGCACAGTTTAGAGACTATAACTTTGCTTCTTGCTCTTAAGGTAAAACCTGTGCTTGAGAAATATCAGGCAACACTTATATTTCTGTTCTTATATTTGAGCCCTTGGGCCTTTTTGTTTTTATATTTTGCAGATTGAATATCCTGAGAATGTTCATTTGATACGTGGAAACCATGAAGCTGCTGACATAAATGCACTGTTTGGATTTCGTATCGAGTGCATTGAGAGAATGGTATGAGTATATGTGTCATATGCAGTTGTCAATTTTCTATTGGAGAAACTCAGTTCATACCCTTAAAAATTTTTGAGATTTGTATATTTAGCCCCTATTCTTTAATTGCATGAACTTTCCAATTTGATGACATTAAGAATTTTGTTCAACAGTAACAACAACACCACCACCAAGCCTTAATCCCAAACTAGTTGGGGTCAGCTATATGAATCCTTTGTTTCCATCTTGCTCTATTAAATACAGAAATTTGGTAAACAGCAGTTTTAAAATCATTAAAAAAATTCTTTTCTTTTCCCTTAAAGTTGACTGATCAATAAGATGAAATGAAGCAGTTTATATGCTTGGAAATGAATTTTTTTCTTTTCTCTAACGTCAATAATGTAAAAAAAAAAAAAGAAGCAATTTCTTATTACTTTTTAAACCTATGTTAACTAATTTTGTTTTATTTATGCTGTTAATGAACTTATTAAATTGGTATAAGTAGCAAATAATTGAAGAAGACAAGCTCAATAGACAAAAAATTAAGGAACTTAAAAATGTGTTTGTCTATTGTTTTCTGAAAATTTTAGCGTTGCTGATAACCAGTAACCTTGTAGGGAGAGAGTGATGGGATATGGGCATGGACTCGTTTCAATCAACTTTTCAACTTTCTTCCACTTGCTGCACTTATTGAGAAGAAAATTATTTGTATGCATGGTGGCATTGGGAGATCTATTCATTCGGTGGAGCAGATAGAGAAGATTGAAAGGCCCATAACGATGGATGCTGGATCTATAATTCTAATGGATCTTTTATGGTATGTTTCACTTTGATTTATCCATTCTTTTGCTATATATTATCGCATCCCTTAATTTTTCTTGCATCATCTCTTTACACAGGTCTGATCCGACAGAAAATGATAGCATAGAAGGTTTGAGACCAAATGCTAGAGGCCCTGGTCTTGTCACTTTTGGGGTATATATGTCATCATTTACTTGTTTTACTTTGCATGGATTATAATATTTTTGTTTCATGTGTCTATAACCATGTGCAATATGTTCCATATATGATCTAGATCAAAAGTTTCTCATCCAAGGCTAGCTCTTAGCCTCTATTATGTCTAGCATGAAGCAAACCTCATAGATTGAAACTAAGCAAGGGACTGCAATTAATTAAGAATTGCACATGACTTTTTATTTACTCATCATAATTGCAGCCTGACCGCGTGACGGACTTCTGTAAGAAAAATAAGTTACAGCTGATCATAAGGGCACATGAATGCGTTATGGATGGGTTTGAACGGTTTGCACAAGGTCAATTGATTACGCTCTTTTCTGCAACTAACTATTGCGGTAAGCAAAAATAGTTTGTAGTTTCTCCTCGTGATATACTTTGTATATGCATACTAATTCCCTATATCCACATAGGGACTGCGAACAATGCTGGAGCTATACTAGTGGTTGGCAGGGGTTTGGTTGTGGTTCCAAAGTTGATTCATCCCTTGCCACCTCCACTTCAGTCGCCAGAGACATCTCCAGAGCGCGTCATGGATGATACATGGATGCAGGTAAATTTTCTTGCATTCTTGACCTTGCAACTATCCCTTGGTGTCTAAATCAATCCACAGGAGCTTTTTCAGCGGCGAGCTTATATTTGCCTCCCTTTGATATCTGGCAGGAGCTCAACATACAAAGACCGCCCACCCCAACTCGGGGTCGCCCGCAACCCGACCTTGACAGGAGCTCACTGGCTTATATATGATGTGACTACACCTGCATTTGTAATTAGCCAGATTCAGATGTTTGCCAGGATGATGCTCAACGTCTATTACTTCAAGCAAAATAATTTCCACTCTGCATAGATTTGGTGCTTGTGTTGTACTTTTAGGTGTAAAAGTGCAAAAGATGAAAAAGAAAAATGCATTTTTATAGTGTACACAGCTTGAGAATGATAGTAGGTTTTTGCAGTGTAACATATTGTACAATTAGTACGAGGAAGGATAGCTTTGTATTTCTTCTGCTGTTGATAATTGATACGGAGGGAAGTTGGGTTAGTTTTGTGCATTGTAATTTGTAATAGACGGTAATGAGAGGCATTTATTCTTGTATTAAGTTAATTGAACATTTATTCTTGTATTAAGTTAATTGAATTTTGATGAGTAACAAACTTACAATTATAATGAGATAAACTTGAAATTATCTTGACTGGGATTGGATTTGTCTGAGTGAGTGAAACTTGAAAAGCATAAAACTTAAATTTGGTGAACTGGAAGGCTGTTTACATTGTTATACAACGTTTTGAAAACATATAGTGGTTGATGAAATGGATTGAGGGCGACAAATTAATCCTGACATTCTGCCACATGAACTAAATAGGGGGAAGGAAGCAGGTGGTGACATGAGAAATTAACTCATTTTTTGAAAAGTATCTTCCACAAATAAAAAAATAATAATAACTATAAGTTTTATAAATTTAATTTGAGGGAGGGAAAATACGAGAATGGGTGGAAATGACAGTCTCCTGCACATATTTCCTGGAATTATTAGGGTCCGGAACCCAACGAATCTCACTCATATTAGGTGTCTCCACATATGCCATTGTAAATTCTCCAATCTTCTCTATGGTTCCTCTTTTACCTGCTCTCAAAACAAGATTGTTTCTACTGTAGGAGAATATGCCATTAGTTAAACGGACGATGTCACCAGCTTCAAATGCATCACACTCATCTCCCCACAACTGGAAGTGCACAGCAGCTGTTTCATCAGCCACCAGAGCCAAGCATGTCTTATTCTGCCTTTCTATTGTCCTGGCTTTTTCCAAAACTATGAATTTTGTGTTTATGTTTGTTTGAGCTGAAGGCACTATGTCTTTTAGGCACACCAAGGTTTCTCCTTCCATAATTTCTTAGACTTCTTCAACCTGTTAAAAGAGGAAAATCCTTAAGATTTTTATGATGCATTTATGCAAAATGATAAGGTAAACATCTCACTTAGTCATTTTTACAAACACTTAGACAACAATATACAACAGATAAAGAAGATTAAAGAAAAGCGCAAAAGAATATTTTAAAACCATCTATAGGTAGGAATTATAAAATCAGCTTAATGTATTACGGCATCAATGGCAGAAAGACGTACCCTTATTCCGGAAGAGGATTGTTTGCCTGCACCTAAAGGTGTTATGTTGGAAGAGAGGAATCTGCGTGCTGTTATCGAGTTAGCGTTCGTAAACTTGGCGAACTTAAATAGTTTGATGCGGTACGTTCTACGACATGTCGTTCCCGTTCTAATGCTAATTTAACCGTTCTGTCATCTGTTATCATTCGGGAAAATTATAGCTCTGCTCGCTCGCTTCATTTGTTATAAGCCTATCAAAAGACGTAAATAGCCCATGACCCTAAGCCAGCAGTTTCGGGACTCCGTGGCGTTTGTGAGCCTGAAAGTGCATGTTGCGCTGTCTTCCCCTCCTCACTTTTTCCCATGAATTGACTTATGGCTCCACCTATGGATCTAGTTAATAAAATTAAAAATTGTTGTTGAAACAAAAAGTATTTCTAGTTATACACTGCAAATAAAAAAACAAAATAAAAAAAATAATTTTAAAATGCATATTTTAATTGGTTTAGTATATTGATTAAGCTAAGCATCCTGATTTCCTTCTAAATCATGATGAATTTAAAAAGCATCATGATTTTTGAAATTATTTTTTTAATGAGATTATCATTGTAAATAAATATTGCTTTGTATTTGAATATATATATATATCCATTTTAAAAAATGTAAACTAAATAATAAGAGAAATTAAAATTGAGACATGAAATCAAATCCTAATACAAAAGCACATAATTTGAAAATGAAATGGGAGTATTGAGACTTCACAACTTAATGATCCACTGTGAATTAATTCTTTGCCAATTAATCAATTGCTAAAAACCCTAATATTTGATCTTCCTCGCTTCAAAACAAAAGAGGAAATAAAAAAACTCATCAGAAAAACAATAAATCCTGAACCTGATTACGATTATGATTATGATTAGAATCTAATTAATAAAATTAAGGGGAAAAAAAACAAAAAGAGGAACTATATTGATGGTGACAATATGCTATGGGGCACTAAGATTCTAGCAAGGCCATCATCAAGGCCGAAACATAAATATTTTGTTTGAGTCCCACAACACTCTCATTACCCCAAGCTTTGTTTCGGCCTCACTAAATGAGGTGCCGGTGGCTTCAGATGGGTATGGAAGCCTCACCCATCTATCAGCCTTAAGCTCAGTAACATCCACGACACACGTTTCCGATTCCTCCAAATTCTTCCCATACCATTTACCTTGAACTTGATATACTTTGGCCTTACCAATCTCCTCGCCTTGCTTATCTACAAGCACAACATATTGACCTGGCTTGCATTGAACAAATTCTGCAGCACCAATGCCAACAAATTCAGCTAAAGAAGTCTCAGCATTTTCACTAGTTCCAATTCTCGACGTGCTTGGAACAAGTCTTGCACCTGATGGAGCATTATCTTCTCCACGACTCTCAGGTGAGTCGTGAGAATGTGTTGACATACCTTGCTTTACTGAATGAGCACTATCAAACTCTACTGGTGCACGAACATCCTTACCTGCACGTGCTAGTCTTGCTTTTCGGTTGTTGAGCCTGTAATAATACAATACAGAGACAAGTGTTTGTCAGCAGAAGATTAACAAATCAAAATATTAATCTTGCATATTTCACTGATGATCCATATGATTGCAAAAACCTATAGATCCAACCTGGAATAAGGCATTGAGAATAAAAACTTCCTTGATGTCATCATCTTCATTATAAAAAATTATATAACATTGAAGGAGAAGAACATTCTTTAAACATAGAATGCGGAATTTTTTTCAAAAAGAGCAAACTTCCTCACCAATTTTTTAGCTGTGAAAATGTAACTTCTGAACCCTGGAAAACAATGTAGAAATTTATTAGGCAAGTTAAAGCATGTTATTATGTAGAAATTAACCTACAATATGAATACTTCATAGGAACATTTTACATACATGAATACTTAATTTATCAGCCCATCTCTGTATAGAAGCTGAATTCCGCTGCATATCAGGTTCATCCACCAGGGCCTTCTCAATCAATGACATCTGATAATCATTCATTATAGTCCGTTTGCGCTTTCTTGGCTTCTCTTCAAACTGAATAGTTCCAACTTTTCCATCTTCTTGAACGCCTTGGCGACCATTTTCTTTCACAAGATCACTTGATTTGGCAAAATCTCCATTCCCCATTTGACCAACAAAATTCTTTCCTCGTGTAGAACTTGTATCTGAACCGCTTGTTTCGACATTCTGAAAATCCCTGTCCATCTCTCTTGAAACAGCAGAGGCAGTCCCACCAGCTTTACCCTTGTCTTCCTTCATTGCATCATCACCACGATTCATACGCTCATTTTTGAAATTAAGCTGCTCTTCTTGAAAAGCAGAATTTTCAGACATTTCTTCTTTCTGATTACTGCTTACATTGTTCAGAGTTGAAGTTTCCTTCTTCAGTAAAGGTGAGTACCCTACTGTACTCTGAGCCTCCTAAGAGTAATAAACTTCATTAAGGTTTATGAAAGGAAGGTGATGTTATCAATAAGAACTTAAAGGGACAACTCCAGAAATCAGCATCATTCTGGAAGGGAACTTTGATTTTCAGAGAGTCGAGTACTAGATGCTCCTAGACTCGCAAATTAATAGTCAAAATTGAACAGACAAAAAAGAGTAGAGTTTGGATCTTGCCATATTTGTTAACTCTTCATCTTAATGGAGTCTTACATCATATATTTTTACCAGAATGGGCTTTAATCACCAAACTCATATAACATCACTCATGAGAAAACTAAACTGAACTTCCAGAATTTACCTGATGATGCTCATTGATGTCAAGTTTAGAAAACTTGTCTAAGGATATTGATCTCTCAAACTTGATTTCCTGAATTTGCTTACAGAATAATTTGAAAACAAATTTTCATTAATAGAGAAACTAAAGAGGAAATTAGATAGTCGGATATAATAATAATAATAATAATAATCACTAAAGGAAAAATGACTTACTTGAGCTTGGTTTTCTTCAAAATCAGCAGGACTAATCAGTGAGTGTAACTGGTTAAAGAACACCCTGACAAGATATTTAATAATCAAAAGTATTAACCACATTGCACCATAACTACTGCAAGTCAAGGATGACTTATTTTAAAGCATATATACATCAACCATGAAGCAATACACCACCATATATGCGGACAAAAGAATTCAAATTCCATTTTGACATTACAGCACCACAAAGTAAAGAAACATCAGCATCAACAGCTTCCCATAATATGAAATGTATGCTATCCCAATGAGCTTACTATTTGAATTGTCTTGGGATTAATGCATTTCTGGCTCCCTTATTGATTCAAGGATGTCACAAAACCCAGAGTAGCAATATAATTTGCACATCATTGTGTAACTAAAAAGGCATTTGGTTCAGTTGATTCATACAGCTGATAGCTGTTTTGTATCCAAGAGCTAGGTTGTAGGTATTCGGTAAGCTTTTTAACAGCAGCTGATGTTGATAGAAGTCTCAATCAGCTACTGATTCCATCAGCTCCGTTTTGGAGCTTTTTCGTATCAGCTGGTAGTTGATTTGTATTTATATTATATTTGCACTCCATTAACCTCATAAAAATAATTGCTAATACAAATTTTAATTTTTCAAATTAATATTTTTTATGATTAATTTATTTATAGTTATTTAAAAATAAATTTTTTATGAAATGTTATTTTAAAAAAATTTAATCAATATCTGAATACCTCTATAAAGTCAAGAGTATCCTAATTATGCATGAGAAATCACTACAACAGTTGTTCAAAAGCAGTTAATGGTCATGATATTCACAATTAAGAGAAACATATTATATTTAAAAAAAAAAAAAGAACTTGTAGGAAGAAAGAAATATGACTGAATCTTGAACCACCTTAAAAGCTGTACATCCTCATCATTCAAAAAGTTAGGAGTCAGAGACTCTGCATGACTTAATAATGAGCCTACAAATGAAAGTCACTTGTAAGGAACACAACTTATAAAAGAATGTCTGAGTAAATCATGTGAGAGTCATGCTTACGCAGGTTCCTGCAAACAGTGATCGCTTTGTTAGCACCAGAAGTAAAAGAAAATCCAGGCAAGGATTCAGATGGATTCATCCGCATGCACTCACAGAACTTGTGAAGGAAGAGATTTCTTTCCTGTTCTGCGGAATACAACAGAAGGTTGATATATGTAATTAAGAGAAAGGGGGCATATCAAGCTTGTTATGAGAATTTCAGAATCAGCTGAACTAACTGACCTTCACAAATGTTGGGGACGAAACAATGAAGGTTGGCAATTACTTTGACAAATAATGATGTCCTCTGATGAGCATATGTAGCTTGGGGCATGTTGCTAGGAATTAAAGTAATCTCTAAATTTATAGCACTTGATTGGTCCAATGATGAAAATGTATCCAAAAACCATCCAGCCGCTGTAAATACATCGTATTCCAGAGTAGCATCCTCCTCCCTTGGTGGAAGTTCAGAGGAGCACCAAATGGATAAAAACTCTCCATGAGGGAGTGAAAATATGGCAGTCAGAACTTTGGTCTGCGGGATGTATTGAGGTTTGAAAGAGAGGAAAAAAAAGAGTCATGACAATTTTCATAATGAATGCTCTGAAGAAAAACATGATCATGTAAAAGTAATACACACATGAAAATCAGGTAAATATTGCAGTGACTTCATATTTCTAGTGAATACATCAATCATTTTTTTTTTCCCTCTGTAACCTCTCATGAAATGATAAATTATTAGAAAGTCACTCCAGCAAATTTATTAGAAGTAAAAAATGGAACAAAGCAAGTATCCATCCTATGAAATCCAATGATAGCTCACAAAGCATGTTGTAATATAAGATCGAAAATATGAAAGCCCATAGCTTACAAAGCATGTTGTAATGTAAGATCGAAAATTTGAATCATCTGAGAAAATATCGGCCAAACGCATTGCATTGAGTCGCAGAAGCCCCATGGGAAATGTTCTTTCAGAACAAGCGCTGAGATGTTTGGGATCTTTACTAAGTGCAGCCTTTAATAATTCAAGAACCTACATCATAATATTAGAGAAGCTTGATGGTAAAACATTTTCAAAATAAAAGAGTTGATCCAGGAAAAAGTAGGATTGGACAAATTTTGTTTGTAGGTGAACTCAATAAATCCAGCATCATTTTCTCCAGCCTAATAAGTTTGTAGCAAAACATCCTTTTTGCTAGTTACTCAAAAGCAAATCTCATATCACTTTATACTGAAAAGTAGGAAAACTGGAAGAAGAAAAGTCCTCAAAAGGATTGTGGTTGAAAAATCCATTTTTTGTCAAAAAAAATTCCAGTATAATGAATATGCCAGTTAAAGAAAAGAATATACAAGATGTGGATCATAGTCAGCAAGGCGTGGCAGATCATAAGGATATTAAAGGATCTTCATAACCATCAGAAACTAACCTCTAAAGCAACAGATTTGGCCAAATCTAGGCTTCCTGGAGAACTTGCAACCTCATCAAGGTAAGAAATGCTTTCTGCTTCACACAGATGCAATAGCTGCATAAATAGTTGTGACGACATATTGGTATTAACATAGGTCAGCAAAGTAAGAGCCTATAAAAGATTATAATGCACAGTAAGCACTGGTATCACTATGACTTACAATTGATAGCACTTTAGCTTTTAGTCTTGATACAGCAGCCACAACTGTAGATGACTCTACAAAGGGAGCTGTGATTTTTAACTTCAAGATGCCATGAGCCAGAAAAAGAACACCACCCTTTCCACATAGTTCCTGGGATAGTATGAAACCAGACAATTTACTAAAATAATTAAAAAAGATGAATTACATCACGAGAATATTAGATGTGATCAGCGAGATCATCCATTAAATACATTTACACAAATTAAAATGATCTCATGTTCCACAACTGTAATAATATTTTTCTTTTTCCAGCCTAATCAAAGTGTTATCACTGTAGATCTCATGCTTCTCCAAATGTATCTCCTCCCAGCTTTTTCACAATATTATGCACACATCAAAGAACCCTTAATTCCAGCTCGACTATAAAACAAGTTTTCTCCCATCTTATTTCCGACAATCCAAACAATATGACACCTCCAGAAAAATGACTTTTTAATCCAAACAGATGGAACAGGAGTTTTATTTCAGAAACCTTGTTTCTAAGAAGGCGCTCCCTGAACAACTTTTGCTGGCATAATGACTGAAGAAACTGTAAAGAAGCCTCGCACTGTTGGCATAGATAGTTAACTATTTGCTCGGCTGTCGGACTTGATGTCATGTGAAAATCAGTATATTGAGCTGACAGCTTGACCTGAAGAAACCTGATAGCAACATGTACTGCTCCAAAAGCTGCATCCATAAATATGTCAACCTATAACAGAAATTTCAAGATCAGAAAGTGCACAAATGTCTCAATCTCAAAATTATGAACTTCAAACACAAAATTGTCAAATGATCTAAGACTATTAAGGAAAAACCAGCAAATAGATGGAATTAAATTAAAGAAACAAGACCTTTCTCAATTATTTCAAAATGCATTCGACCATTTCTTTCAAATAGCAGCTTGAACAAATCATGTTGAAGGAGTTTTACCTTTGGGTGTGCAAGCAACACCTGAACAAGATCTTGCCACTGTGATGATATACAACCTGTTAATAGATATAGACTGCATGCTACCAATGCTGAATGCAGAAGGGCCACAGAGCTTGTGTTACAATTTTCCTATATCATGAAAGACAAGTTCTGGTAAAAATAAAAAGTATCCATAGTAAAACCTTAAATAAAAGAATTAAGGCTTACCTGTCTGATACCACTAAGAACAATTAGTACATAAAACACCAGATCTAACAGTTGTTCTGATACTTTTACATCATCAAGCAAAATCTGTAAAATCAATGAATATGAAATTTATTTAAGGTGTGTTTATTCAAGGATTTTACTCCAGAATCTTGTAGTCTGTCAAGTCCTTGCTGCTAAGGGAAACCAACAAAAACATGATACTGCACTAAAAGCTGAAAGAAAACCTTATAAAAGGATCACTAAAAGAAACCTGCTCAAGTTTAGTATGCCGAGGTGCTAGGTCACACAGGGAATGCAAAAGCCGAACACCAGATAATAAGTATCTCAAAAGCGATTCATCTTTATCAGATGAAATAAGCACTGCAATTAGATGCAAAGGAAGAAAGCTTGCCAGTTTTTCCACATCAATCTGAAAAATGACACAATTTAAGATGCAAGACAGTAGTAAATAACAAAGCATAAGGATAATGACCAAAATTTTATTTTCTGACCTTTAAATGTGTTCCTTTTTCAGTTTGGAAGTGAATTGTAAAATTTTCGGAGTCTCTTATTAATTTATTAAGTTCCTGGGAGCTAAGCCCATGTAACTCTTTCACTGCTGAAACTAGGTCAACAACCTATTCACATAGTCAGAAACTTGCCAGCATTAGAAAGAGAGAGAGAGAGAGAGAGAGAGAGAAATCAGGATAAAAATGGATCACTTAAACACAGTTCAATTACTAGAGAAAAAAAAACAAGAATATAAACATTGCTTAAATTGACTTATTAAAAAATGAAATGACAAACAAGATGAATGATTAGAAAAATCAAACAATTTATGTAGCCAAATTTTTCACTTACTTGTTCAGCAATGCATGATGATTCATCTTTCCCAAGCCTCATCCTAGAGACAAGACCATAAATTTTATTAGGAAAACAAAGAACTGAAGCAACTGCAAAGCAGAAAATAGGATATTTCTCAGTGCATTTAAGGTCATTGTTCCAACTAATTTTGGCCAAAAATTTCAAAAGGGTGTTTTCTCTAAAAGCAGCTAAAATAGCAGACCCAGAAGTGTCCTTGCCAACATGCACCTTAAGCAGCCTAAATACTTTAATTTTGTCATTTATTAATGTGTTAAAGGCAAAAGCAAAAGCGTCAGAGTACATCAAGCAGAGGCCAATAAGTAAAAATATTTTAAAAGGGAGGGAAATAACAGCTAGTAGAAGCATCTCTCTGCTGTCCAACAAATGATGCAATAGTGACCTTGCTCTAGTGGCTATCATCATAATAACTACCAGATATATGCTCCTAGCAACAGAATGATAATCCAATCTCAATTTTCGACATTTAAATGGTGAGCAGCAGGAAGGAGCAATATCACTTGCAGAAAATTTGCTAACTTTTCTATATAAATTTCAAAATAAAATAAAATAAACTGAAAATTTTCTTTTCTTTTTTCTTTTTAAGCATGAAGACGTGTTACGAGGTGCCATACCACAGTAATATCAGTCAAATTTCAATACAGAAATCATGGTTGTAACTCTGATATCACCATATATACTGAAAAATGCATATGCACAACTACATGCAGAAGTACATTAAAAAGATTATTTAACAATTAAAATTTGAAACTCGATTGTTCTTAAAAATTAAAATCACTCATTGAACTCAACTAATATCCCATAAACGAAGACCAGTCAATCATAACGGTCAAGTTCATTAAAAATTGAACACCCAAGACCAAAAACGTGAAAATATACAAGTTGGATTACAAATAGAAAGAATTCAAATATAAAAACAGCAGATAATTGCATGAAAACTAAACAAACTAACGTACAAGTAGAGTGTGCTGGAAACGACCTCAGAAATAAAACCCTAGATTTTCAAGCGAGCAAAGAGAATTGAACGTTGAAACCCTAAAATGCAGAGAATGTGAGACAGAGAACAATACAAGCCAAACCAGAAAGAAGGGACCCAAATTGCAAATAAAAACAAAAATTAAAAAAAAATGTAATTTGAAAATATTAAGGAAAGGCACTAACCTGGGAATTGTATCGATGAGATTGCAATTGCAAAATGAGAGAGTTAAAGCGCCAAAAAGAAAAAAAAGTTTTTTTATTCAGAGACCCAGAAAGGAATACAAATTCGCGGGTTTTTGAGGTTGAAATGTACAGAGTGTGTGTGTATATGATTGAAGACTAAGTTAATCTGGTACGGGTTTTTTTCTTTTCTTTTCTTTTTTTTTTTTTCTTTTAAATTAGGATTTGGTGAAGCGAAACTGCGAAAGTGAGTAAATTTAGCTTTAACCACGAGGAAGAGAGTCAACTGGTCAAGGTTTTTGCAGCTGTTTTGTTTTTGGGATTTTCTTTTCCGTTTCTGCCTTTGCCTTTATTTTCTCGTTTTGATTTGTCTCTTCAGTTTACATGTGCATGTGCTGGCACATGTAAATTATTCCATGCAATTTCATACAATTAACGATGTGACATTATATAATCTAACGAGAGGTTGAGGGAATTATCGACTTAAAAATTAAAAGAAATCCGATTCTTTATTTCTTTTTAAATTTCATTCGTGACTTAAATTCAAAATTTTAATTTATCTTTAAGATAAAGAAAGCAGACATAATTTGACGATTAAATGCCTTGATGATTCATATAGCGCATTATAGCAATACCCATGTACTGTAATCATTGAAAAACCATTGACATTGGTCCAATTATCAGAAATGTTGGCTACAAACATTCAGAACTGCTAATTCTAGCCAAAACTTCCAACAGGAACTGCCACAGCCAACCCTCTTTAAGGATTATTGTTTTCCAATTTTGGTTAATGATTGCTCCTCATAATAGAAGACCAAAACCGCAAATTATACCCAAGTTCAAGATTTGTTTGATGTGATTAAGCCAAAAGAAGAAACGATGTGCATAATAAAATCATTCCCCACAAAATCACATGTAAAGCGACTTGTGAATAATCAAACTTCATACATTTAATAAAACCAAATATGTGCTTCACATCTTAGAACAAAATACTTATTCTTCCGAGTATGCTCAACTCAGAGCCAACAAAGTTACATCAAAATCAGAATACTTTTAGAGCTGTCCACGAAACAAATGGAAGCATGAAAGGAATTTATTCATCTACGACGACACTGATCTCGCCTTTCTCCAGCAAGTCATAAAATGCTCTCACCTTCCTCTGTTCATTCCAGTGATGCATCTTCCAGAGACCACCTGCAGCCAAGCCAAGTGCAATACCAATACATATCTCCTTCACAACACTAGGTCCTTTCAAGGTAGCATGAGCAATCTTACCACCAGCCATTCTGCTTCTCTAGTTAAAAGCTAATGAACCTGCAGGAAAGATGAAGGGAATTAAGGAAAGCTTTAAATATGAATTGTCATTTCAAGGCAATTGCTAAACAAAAGCAATCATAAGAAAGCAACATATTATATCACAGATTCAAACTATTCTCATGCCTTCTGCAAAATATATATACAAGGTTACTTCAACTCGCCCTCCCTCTAAGAACATGGATCTTAAAGAAATAGAAATTAAGTACACAAAAATAATAAATTCAACTCAGAAACCAATCATAAACTAAACAACTAAAGTAAAGCTGCCGTAGATTCATCTAACAAAGCCAATAAAGGGACCAACTAATATATTTACATTGCAACAACTTGATTACCTCTGCACAAAAAAACATCCTAATGCAATACCTACAAGAATATTTAGTTTCATTGATGCATAAAACAGAGAAAGCTGAACAAAGTTGACAACTTCATGCCAGTTTACATATTACATTTTAAGACATCCCCTTCATCTAGTCATGTAAGTCGTTAGTATATGTCACTCATTTGTTCTAGCATAGGTATTTGAGACATTATGCAAAAATCAATATTCATCTTTCACATATTCTGCAATCATTTAATTCACTTACAAAGAAACTCAATTTATAGGTTTGACATAAACTATTTCTAGCATTTCGAAAGTCAACCAGATTGTCAAACATTTGTAGAGGGATGGTTATTACTATCTGTTAAATATCTTATAAAACATATGTCAACACAAAGAGGGAAAATTTATTCATAAACAGCTAGTGCTTCTCCCGCTAGTATGATTTAACCTATCTAACTTTCACAATCAGAATCTTCAGCGGAAATTCTTCACTAAACCTTGCCCAGTTGATCCAAACGATTTTCCTAGATCAAGATAGCCCATTTACTAATCAATTATAAGTGGTATAATTATCTCAATCCAATGGGCTCTAGATTATAAAATAAGCAGTGAAATCGTTCAATAACCGGAAAAAACTATGGCGGCTGCACCAACATTTTCTGGAAATAATATTTTCATGGGAAACAATCAAGCGAATATTATAAAAGCATGTTTAATTTTGAAAAAGCAAAAGGAAAAGGTGGAGAGGAAAAAAAAAAAGAAAAAGAAAGCCCACACCACAGAAACTAACAGATTTTATAGACAGATATCTGAGCGAGAAATTTCAAATCAATGTTTCTGTAGGTCAAATAAATCAGGATTGGAAAGGAAGAAAGCACTTACCCAGATCGAATATGATTTAATAAATCGCTTGATTTGAGGAACACTTGATTCGCTTAGAAAAGAGGTAGAGCGTACAGAATTCTGAAGAAGGAAAAGAGAATGGGAGAATGGCTGCGAGATGATGAGAGACTTGTTTGTATACCGACTCTCTATTGGCTGAGTGGCTGAGAGGCAATTTGGCCTCTGAAAACGATGTAGTTTTAAGCGTCGAAAAAAGCAGAAGAAACGGCGTCGTTATTGTTGGACAATCACAATATTATTGGTTTCGTCAAGCGCAATACGGTGGCACAAAGTTTCATATTTGGAGTCAGCATACAAGTACTGAGGTGTTTAATTTAAAAACAAGCAGTTAAATGTTTGGTAAAATCGTCTAAAAATAACATTTAAGTGTTGAAAAACAAACATACAATGAAATTATAGAATCTTCTATGATGCAATCACAGAAGTGAAATTTGACTTGTCAAGTGTCCAGTCCCAGTGATTATTCGTGGTGCGTCCAAGAACTAAATAAGCAATGAAGAGATTTCCAAACGAGTGTAAGAAAAAAGATTTCTTTGAAACAAGAGATCCAGTGGTGTTAAGTGTCCGGTATGATCCAGTGCGAATGTATTCTCTTGATGCTCTGGAAGCAGTTCAGGCAACTATTAGCATTCATAGAAGGCATATTTTACAGTAACCGACAGAAATTGTGTAATCCTACACCACATTATGTTTTGTTGAATTCAAGAAATACATGTTCTACCACTATCCATGGAACACATTGAGAAAGGACTTGAAGATGTACATTTGTGTCAAAACCTCCCCACAACTTTTGATTTGAGCCTTAAATATACACCATACCTCAGGCAAAGCCAATTACTAGCTTGATGCCCCTGCAAAAGAAACAAGGTTATTAGGTGAATAACATTATAAAACACTGAAACCTTATAAAATTCTTACCTGATGTCCTGGAAGCTGAAACACCTGTCTTTGCCCGACTTCTATTTTCATCCCTTGAAACCTTTAATGACCTCAACTTGGATGATGACCTAAAGGAATGTATTAAAGGAGCCTCTTCCTCTTCCTCCTCGTCTTGCTTCTCTTCTTCTTGTACATCTTGATCTGAACCACTAATTGAATCCTCCTCTTCACTTGAACTATGCTCATCAAAGAGTCTCTTTCCTTCTATGTTTTGCCTCTTCCTTGGACGACCCCTGCGTCTTACAGTGGTCCCCTCTTTCTCATCTGCAATATATTAGCAAAATTGGCATTATATTAAATTCTTAAAGCCAAAGTCTAAAGCCAATTTCATTACCCAAAGAAAAAGAAAAACCCAAAATAAGATGTGATCAACATCTATGCTAAATTTCTTCTCAAAACTTGATTCGTTAAACACTAAGACAGACAAATTATCTGTTCTCAAAGAAGAATTTCCTCTAAAAAATGTGATACCTGCATGGAAAGGAAATTAATGACCCAAGGTGTAAGCACACTTACACAAAGTGCATATGCACGAGCTTGCTTGTGCATGCACACACACACACACACACACACACAGAGAGAGAAAGCAAGATAAGCAAGTGTAATGGTCATCAATATCAAGCTGAGTAAAAGTACTTTCAACTTAATTTTACCAAAAAAAAAAAAAAAGGTTGAGATGACAGCTGCAACTATAAATAGAATAGATTAATCATACAGAAGGTGAAGTGCATACCTGGAAAGCCATCATTCTTTGCATACTTTTCTCGTAAGTTATCCACGAATGTGTGATAGGGGCGCCAACCACTAGGATCTTCATCAGTATTTACATTCTCTGTCCGACTTTGGACATCTTTTAGACTACATGCAAAACAATGAGCAGGTTAGTGCAGTATGTTTTCACAAAACTGTAAAAAGTTGCTAACATTCTACCCTCAAGCCGTTTGACCAATAAAAATAGAGTATAAATAGGGAGAGAGTGCCCTAATCAAAGTGAAATTGACTACGCCACCAGCTATCAGAATTAGAGAAGCTGATTCTTACATTTCCAGGACGTCAGATGTCGGAAGTTTGGATACAAAATGGAGCACTGCACCTTCCAGAAAAGATAGCTGTTTTGGAGAATCAATGAAAGCATATTCAATACCTTCCTTGACAATTTTTAATATGTCTGCTCTATGCTTGTTCCGAGCAGCACCCATGAATGTTGCAGAGAGTCGAGCAGCCAGGTCCTTACACTCCTGAAAAGATTTTCCTACGGATCCATCATCACTTCTGGAAAGTTCCTCCAAATGCCGGTGATGAGCCTAGTTAAACAGGCAATAACTATATAAACATTCATATTTTTCACCAGCACTTTTTACTAAAAATTTTAAAGGGAACTTTTAGACGCTAATTATCTTTACAGTAAGCCTGAAAAATCAAAGTTCCAAATACCAAACTTCAAAGCTGCAGGTACAGAAAACAGAAAAATTTTCTTGATTTAAGAAAAAGATATGGTGAACATACCAAGATCAAAGCAAGTCGTGTTTACCCATAAAATAAACAAAAATTATGAAGTCACACATGCATTCTATCTTTTCTCTAAGAATAAGGCACCAACAGGTACAAGCCATACCCTTTTCAATGCTTCTAGAAAGATATTGGTAGTATCATCATCCTTTTTCTTTATAACTGTGATAAGATGCTTTACAATCTCTGCTATACTAGTTCCATGCATAACAAAATGAGAAATGATCTCAGGAGCAAGATATTCCTGCACAAAAAGGAACAGATCCGATAACTACAAAATACAGAACATAAGGGCATGTTTATTGTAAAGAACAGTTTTCTTCTTTTCATTTTCCATTTTCTAAGACAATGGTTTTCTTAGAAAATAAAACATAGAAAACAGAAAATAAAAAATGTGTTCACTTGGTAATAATAAAAAAATATATATTTCATTAAAAAACAAAAAACATTCATAATTTTCATAATTAACAAAATAAAATATTGTAAAAATTGCTTAGAAACATCAATTTTGTATCATTTTGTAAATTTTTAAAAATACATGTTATTATATATATTATAATATTAAAATTATTTACATATTAAACTATAATATGAAAAATAAAAATAAAATATTTAATTAAAATAAAAATATATATAACTCAGATAATTTAAATTGTTCATGATTATTCACTAAAAATATTTTTCCAAAAAAGTCATATATATTATAATTTTAATTATGAAAATTATTTTCTTTTCTTTTCAAATGGAAAATGACTTTTGCCACAAAAGAAAATTATGGTAAACTTAGAAATATTTTATGCTACCCCAATCCTTCACCAACCACAAAAGGGAGGAGAGGGAGAAGAAAAAGAAAAGTTCATGAAAGAGTACGGTTGAGAGATACTCAATTTGTTCAACAAAAAATAAATTATCACAATACTCTTATGTTCTACATATGTATACTCGCCTTGGAAACTGTACCACTAGCAACCAACTTTGCTGCAGCTATCACAACCGCATCTCTATTTGTCTCCTCAATGTACTCTTTGTTCGAGTCTTCATCTTCGGTCTCATCTATCAAATACATTAAGATAAATAGAGAGAGAGAGGTGGGAAGATGAAACCAAAGAAAATGAACAAGAACTGAAACAAAATTGCTCAAGCAAGCAATCTAGTACATGTGAATAGAATGGCAATTTTACCAATCCGATTCTGGGCTGATTTTGGCGGGTTTAAGTAATGAATAAATGAGTTTACAACGGGTTGGGTTCAAGAACCCATTACTATTTAGTTAATATTCTAAAAATATTTAAAATAATTATTTTTCTCCAAAGAACCGTGCGTGAGCTGCCTCATGCGGCATTTTTGTTTTTCTAATTATAATCAATGCTATAATTATATTTAATATTTATTTTGTATTAAGTCAAAATAATAATTTTACAGTTTTTAATTACTTTTCTATTTTTGAAAAATAAAAATAAAAATGTATTTTTAACGTTAAATGAATAATTATAATCGGGTTTGGGTACTAAAGGTGAATTTTTTGTACCGGTTTAAATACTTAATTTATATTCGGGTTTGGGTAGTGTATTTTAAGCGGATACCTGACCCATAGCCATCCCTACATGTGAACAAGTAAAATTGAATCCAGATAGAATCACAATAAAGAGACAGCAATAAGAACTACCAATATCATACAATATATAAAACTATGACCAGCTTTAGTATATCAAACATTAGCAAGATAAAGTAAAAAAAAATAAGCCACCTGAAATGTTGAGCTGCTGTTCAGAAAGTCTCCAGAATTTTTGAAGAACAGAGGTATCGGGACAATATCCTAAGCTTTCCAGCTTTGTTGAAGAAAAATTTGTCTGTCTGAACAAACACCATGCTTCTGCAAGTATAATACAGACCTACATATGGAACACTTTTTATCAGATCAAATTAGAGAATCCCATAAACATCCAATGTAACATATTTTTACAGAAAGCTTGTGGTCAAATCATACCAAAGCAAAAGTGAAGATCTTACTCTGCAAGCTAGCTGATTAGCATATTTACTAACTCTCTCTTCATTGGAAGGGGTAATAAGAAAGTACTCAAGTTCCTCAAACAAGACATTGCGTTTTGAAAGTAGAGAGGACAACTGTGCTTCAGAGACAGTTTCGCTGTTCACAATTGACTGCAGAGACCATGCAACATGCAAATACATGTTGAGAAGCAGAAAACTGACAACCTAGATGGAAACAGCAATTAAATTATGGTTAAATGCAAGGAAAATAATTGGAAAAACAGAAGTCTCATGAAGAACATTTAATACCTCATCATCCACATTTCTGAAATAGTGGAGAATTCTAACAATATCATCATACAAACTCTCTATAGGTACAGCCCTTGATAACTGAAGCTCATATAACCTTTTCAAATTCACAAGAAGAGAGTATTCATCACCATCCTGCAAATTAAAGAATGTCACATTTCACGAGCTTTACCAGCATCGCAAAATAAAAGGTAAAAATAGTAACTGTACCGCTGCTTCTTTCAATGCAGATTTAAGTTTAGCAATTAGCTCATCTTCAAGATTCTTTAATTTATTACAGGCAAAATCTTTAAGCTCTCCTTGACTCTCAGTGGAACAAAATGTAATAGCCTTTACACAAGATCTCAATGCCTCCTTCTCACCATGTTTAAAAAACGCTTCTTTTATGAGCTGAAGAACATTTTTGAAATTCTGAAAGATGAAAAGAATAACAAGTAAATAGCCAAGATTTGATTGATTTACCAAATTCCTGTGCAAGAATTCACTAGCATCAAACTAAGTTGTGAAAAAATATCAAATCAATAGCATTGACAAGGAATTCTTCCACCCACCTGTTCTTGTCTCTTTAGGGAATAAAGCTCCAGGTTCATGTGCACAATAATCTCAACCAGTGATGGCACTTTTGCTTTATCAGCGGTGAATTTACGTAAAAGGAGAGGGAAGTTCTTCATCATGGCAATTGTTATGTCTCTTCTATTGTTTTCAAATATTTCCTGACATTTCAAAGGACGATTGATAATTTTATATAAAGTGACAGTATGATAAAGACCATGTTACCATGAAGACATCTAGCCAAAAAAAGAGAGACATGGAATCACGGTAAACTAACATGCTAGAGTTTGAATCCGAAATCAGATTTTTTAGAAAATGGATAATTAAAACTGAGCAAAAGTTATTGCATCATAACCAATTAGTGTTCATACAAAAATTCAGAATTCAGAGAGACATTTGATGTATAAATAATCACTTCTTTGACCTAAAATGATTTTTATATATATAACCAAGGAATCACGCACTTTTTGAGCTTTATTATAATATTGCTTTCGATTATCAGAAGCTGGAACTATCCTCTCTCCTACAGCCTTCCGGACAGATGCAAAAAGAAGTCTAACCAAATTTGTTGCATCATCATCAGTAAGCTCAACCTGTGGATTCTCATCCAAGAGAATGGAAATAATGCATTTCCAATCCTGCAATCACAGAAAAGTTTTGCCATATTGCTAAGCATATTGAATGTAACCAAAATATTTCCTAGTCATCATCAATGATTGATAAGCATATAAAATTTGCAGCACATAACTTATCAAGCAGGAAAATTCCTTTGTTCAGAACATTATCAGGAGCAGCGTACAGTAACAGTGCAAGTAGAATAACAGTGCAGGTGGACATAATAAGTCAACTTATTTGGCCAGAATAGCCTGTCTACAGGTTAGGGCCAGTAAGTTCTACCTTACCCTCTTCCCTTTATCAAACCCAAGTTTAATTGATGTTTCTGAAAGCAATAACAATGTACCTTCATTGCTTTCATGTACTCCCAAACATCATCTATGACATAGATACTAAGGATTGGGTCAGTCGAAAACTCCCTTAGAATTTGCAGCATTCTGCTAAGATGGACCACAGAAGAACCATTGTCATTGCCTGGAAAAAGATGGTTATGACTGTATGAGCTCTGGTGCTGTGCAATTTTGACAAAAACCATTAAAGTAGAAACCACAAGCAGAGTAACCTCTAGTGCCAGATTGAGAGCCATTAAACTTCTGAGCAATCAAGTGATCATAAACCAACTCTCCTATGGCACGTCTGATGTCTGCTGGATCATCAATGAGTAAATCATACAAAGGACCCAAGTCATCATCAGGTAGAAGCTGATGCCTGCAAGACACCACAAGGTCCATTCTCAGGCAGACACCTTTTTGAATAAACATCCAGGGGATTTGAAAATATATATGTATATAAAATATGAAAATAGTAACCTTAGTAATTGCTTTACGAGTCCAATGGCGCTTACAGCAACAGAAACATCAATGTCATCAGCAAGCTCAATCATACGGTTGGAAAATCGTTCAGTGAATAAACCAAGAGTGGGCACATTATCGTCCATGTCATAAAGATTTTGCAATGCAAGGATAGATGCCTTTCTTACACCAGCACTCTTCAAGCACAATAGATCAGAGGCAAGTTCTAATGGTGTACTTATAATCATAAATCGAAACTCAAAATTAACTTGTTAGCATAACTTACTTTATCATTCAATGTCCATCCAAGGTACTTCAAGTATAAATCCTGCAGGAAAAGTGATGGATATGACAAAATCCACACACCAAGTGACTCTATGCATGACATTCGAATGTTAGGATCAATATCTCTGTACCGATGGACAAATAACCTTCACAAAGAGACAAATAAGACAGTGAGAATGCTGTTTAAATAAAAACTAAAATATGTTGATGAAACAGGAAATCTATCATATCAGACACAATTTCTTTTAATAATAATAAGGACAAGAAAATAATTCCTACCCTGTAAATATTTTGCGCATCATGTCTTCTAACACAACTATTTTCTCATGAGTCACAGATAATCTTTTATTTAGTGACTCCAGACGAGGTCCCTCAGTTCGTTTCTTCTTTTCAGCATTTAACTGTCTCTGAGTAGTCTCTCGCTGTGCCCCAAGAGTTTTAGCAACTGATATGAATGATTTTACCAGCTGAAGCCCCATCAAGGAAGCAATTTGACGGTAAACTCTTGGAGGAGTGCTGATTACCATAAAATGAAGCAAATTGAATTACTTAAAAAATTCAGCAACAATTTGTATACATCATTAAAGAGAGAGAGAGAGAGAGAGAGAGAGATAACTCACCATGACAATGCTATTATGTAGTCCATGCATTTATCAAACAATACCTTATCAAACAGAGGTCCATTCTGGCATTCAACCACCAGAATGTCCCAAAATGAGACCAGGTTTTCTTTGAAGTTCTTGAATTCTTTCCTCTTTGTACTTTGATAATCTTCAACTTCTCCCTAATTATTCCAGAGAGAGAGAGAGAGAGAGAGAGAGAGAGAGAGAGAGAGGGGTTAAGAAAATAGTCTAAGCACAAAATCTGAAATGCAAGGTTTAATAAATTGTTTAATTGAATTTCCACAAAAGTATTCTGCAAAGAGATTTCAATAATTAAGGATCAGGAAAGGAACAGAAGTATAAGATACTTTTCTAGCGAGATTGACAAGAGCAACCACAACATCATCAACGTCGGTCTCATCAAGCAACTCTTCCTTGATATGAAATTTAGCTCCACATGCCTGTATAGTGCACATGCTATTAGTACAATATCAGAGGGAGAGTCAAAGAGAAATCATAGTGACTATGAAATTCCCAAAAAAAGGTTATTTCTCTCCTAGTGAGTGAGGATTTTATTGCCATCTATAATTCTTTTATGTTACAGGGCCACATTTATATCTCTAGTTTTTACTTTGTCTTCCAATTAAATGATGTTTTCACATTAGTGTCTTCATTTCTCTTCTTAGAATGAAATAGGTTTTCACTTTTAAAATTACCTCAAACAGCATGGTCAAGAGTTCAACCATTGCAGGTTTTGGATCCTTTTCATATTGCTCAACCCAAAGCTTCACCACTTGAGGAATTTGTTTCCCATTACCTTTGATAACCTCTACAGGAAAGTTATCAACATGCAAAGAAAAGAAAATTGCAACGGGTGAAAATGCTTAGCCAAAAACATCTCAGAAAAATAAAACTAATCGAGAACCCATTTCAAGCACGACAATGACATGATAATGCATCGAGTTAAAATAATTAATTAGCAACCAGCATTTTTATAAAAGGAAAATACTGCATGTCACATGCCTATGTTGAGTGGTAGTGTAGGAATTCAGATCTGTTCTACTTGGTCAGTATTGCAGCAGAATTTTCACTTGAACTAGCAATATTGTTATAATTTCCACCCCAGCAACAAATCGACAAATAAGCATCAGTTGTCTATGAGATTACCTCCTGGTTTTCCTTTTTATATTACCACAACACTCTCCATTTCGCTAAGATCATATTATTGTATGGGAAAAAAAAATGCTACAGCAAATACAAACCATTTCTAGTCCACAATAATTTGAATTTACTGTCTATGGATAAACGAGTGGAAAAACAAGTCCTCAGATATTATGACGACAGAAGGAATATTCATAATATATACCATTCAACAGAACACTATTAATGGTGATTTAGTTTTCCAAAAGACATGCTCGCAAAATCAAGTATTCGACAATTTAGATTCCCGCTTCCAAAACCAGGAAGCAAGTCTCTAACTAGTGATTTCCAGTCATAATTTAACATAAATTTGAAATTTGAACGAATCCGCAGTCATATGGTTTATAAATGTAATAAAAGTAAGAGCTACACACCAATCAAGCTCTGGTCAAACTTTAGTGTTTCTGGAGCTTTACTCCGTTTAGCTTTAGGACGGACCTCATCGAAATCGTCGGGAGAAGCCTCTCGTTCCGTCTGGTTTGGGCCATCGTCACTTGCATCGCTCGCTCTTTCGTAGTTCTGAAGTTGAGCTCTACTCCTCTTCTGTTCACAGAAAAACAGAAAAAGAAGAGTTCGAATTATGGGCTAATAAGAAGATGCAAGTTTAGAAAGAAAAAATTGAGACTCACCGGACGGCCACGGGAAGTTTCGGGGTCTTGGGGTGCGTCGTCCATGATCTAGGGTTTGAGTTAGAGTAAAAGGAGAAGAGAAAGAGAGATTGAAGTTAGAATGAAAAAATTGCGGGAGAAAGGGGAGAGTAAGCGAGTGAAATTTGATAGGAAGAGCGAAACAATTGCCGAAGTTTTGCAGAAACAGAAATGGAAAAATAAAATCTCCCGCCAAATGAATTTATATCCGCCTTTTTTTTATGAGATTTTGAGCGTTGCGATGGCAGAGCAGAATACTCTCATCTTGTGTTGCTTGTGTTGTGTACGTGTCCGTGTCCTCTAACTTCCTCCACAGTTCCGTTTGCCTAGTTTGATGCTTATTAGTTTTCTATTTTTTTCTTTTCTTGTACATGTCATTACCACTTGTACCCTTTGATAATATATATATATATATATATATATATATATATAGTATATTAATAAAAAAATGGTTTTTAATATTTCGAAAAAAAAAAAAGATTTATTAATTTGGGTCCAGACTCAATTTATTTGTAGTCTATATTCGAGCCGAGTTAAGCGTAAAAATTTCTGTCGTAGCATCCCAACAAATCAAGTCAAATTTGAACTTTTCAATCCACCTCATGTGTATACTTTCTATTATTAGAGCTTAGTGGCAGCCCAGCTTGATTTAGTTAGTGGCTTCAGGGCAAAACCAACCTGAACACGAACGGATCTGGATCCATGGAAATCAAATCATTTTGTCAATTGCAGAAACCTAACAGAGTGTAACATCCTGATTATTTAATTACCTAAACAAGTCAAACAACAAAAACAGCGTGATTTCAGCAGAAGATGAAGATAAATGTGAAACCATTGACCATCAGATACTAAGATACTTGAATATAGATAAATAAACACCGAGTACATATAGACATTGTATAATTTAAGATGCAGGGACACAGAGCCCTTCTTGGCCACCAAGCAGCGCAGGAAATCAATAACAAGTTTGCTCTAGGGCCCCAAGTAAGAATGCATAATCGCAATTTTGTAAGTCACAAGAGACAAGATTTCTGCCCAATAAAATGTATCAAGCAATTCAAGAAGTAGCCATGGACTCAATCAGGAGTTGGTAACCTTCTGGTACTGTCGTCTGTGTTTGCACACACTCTGCCAATGCTGGAACATCACTAATATCCAGAAACTTGGCTAGAAACAACAGCAGATGAAAATCAGAAATTCTTTTCACGAATGGAAGATTCTTTGTTCGATCCAAATGAGTCTTCAGTGCCCTCACTGTCACTTGGGTGATCCTGTTCTCAATGGGAAAGGAAGATGAAAGAGGACCCTGCATTCAGAAAGCAACAAAAATGGTTACCCAAGCAATCGAGAACGTGCAAAGCAAACAATATCACCCAAGCAAGAGAAAATCATCCAGGATTGGGGTGTTAATGTTAATGTCTTAGGGAATCACAATGTTAAGGTAAAGAAAGAGGAAGAAATGAGTGAACAATTATGCAATCAAATGTGAAAAATATTAAGTATTAACTCAATACTGTCTTTCTGCTTTGTTCTATATCCCCATCAAGACTACGGCTTCCTACCGTGATAAATATGAGAAAAAAAGTGTTGCAAACTCATGGTATTCTAAAGTATTATACTACAATAGAAAAGCATAATCTTAGCTTTGACTGAGAAAAAAAACTTACTCATAGAGAAAGCGCCTGACTGTTCAAAAGTATACATGTGAAGTTTATCTGACAACATGATCCCATTGGACTATCCCACAAAATGCCCACTGGAGTATATGTCATTGGTTTTCATGTGGTGGACCACTTCATTTGTGCACTTTCTACATTGAATAGATGAATAACACGGAATTTCAACTTCATACAGTTGATGGGCCAAATTTACTATTCCAACCTCCTTGTCAATCTATAAGAGTGTCATCACTATGCAACCAGGGGATTGATCCTACAAACTAAATTCACGCAATGGAAACAATACTCATTTCCCCCTTTTCCACTCAGAGATAATGGACAAACAACTCAATTTTTGACATGTATTTCAAGGTAACTAAGAAGAGAACAAAAGGCACACTGCTCACTCCATACCACTAGTAAATAGATGTATTCAAATCTGATATGTAGAAATGCAAGGATGAGTGGAAATGCAAAAGACTGCTTTTGTTCTATCAAATTCTTAAAATATTACAGCCTTGCACTTCTTTATTTCTTCGACACAATCAATTTCCAAGGCACATGTCATTATATAGCTAGATAAAATGCCTCAAGCAACATCACTGGTATTACTTGCCATCCCTCATATGTTACTCCCTTGGCTTGGAGGGAAAAATAAAAGTTGAGGCCAAAGTAACAAATTTGACGGAACACTGTTTCACAACTAAATTACTAGAAAGCTCAAGTGAATAAGCATTATTTCTAGATATTGGATATTTCTAGTTTACATCAGTATTCATTAAATCCTCATGGGTAAATACTAAATACTAGGTACACCTCAAGGATCAACATTCAGTTTGATTTAGCATATAATAGAAATATAATTGTAACAGCACAGCATGCAGGTACTTACACAAACATATGCCCTAGCTATCGGTGTCATATTTAGGTTCCCAAATTGTTGCATCTTTCTATGGGTCACAATTAAATCAGGTGTCCTAGCTACTTTACATACCATGAAAAATAATTGAATCAGTCACAGGATATTAGCAGCAAACATCAGCTCCTAATGCCTCGAAATATTACAGTCTTGCTAGATTTTGCCATTATTTCACCCCTCCCTCCCTGTGTTTCTCAGCTAGTTCAAATACCCACCTTTGCCAAAAATGAGGATTATATCGCAGCTCAATCTGAAGCAAGCCGCATGAACATCAGACAAGGTTCGTTCTGAGGCGACCAACTTGATCTATCTATATTATAATTGATGGAAAATCATATAATATTTCCAGGTAACCTATCCTGCATTAACCGTCATTTTTCCCAAGCTACAAGTCAAAGGGTCATTCAAGCAAAGAATGCAACTGACGGTACATCAAACCAAGAAAGTTCAATCAATAATAATCGTCAATCCTACAAATGTTTAATCAAGCACAACAAAATCAACCACAAAGTAGAACTCTGACAAGGACCAAGATCATAAAATGCACAAAGCGAAACAGACAAGAATAACGTACCTGGTGATCCAAAATCTTAACCACGACCAAGAAAAAATCATTATCAACCTCTCTAACATCCTTTCCTCCAACAACAACATCCTTCTTCATTTTGGACAACTTAGGATCAATATCCTCCCCAATCTCTGTCTCAAACCAATTTTCCTTAAACAGTCTAATGCACATATCACTTATCTGGAACGCCTCAAAATGAACATCAGCCACCCCATCTTCATTCACTTCCAGCTTCACCACCGCAGTAACCCACTCCTTCAGCTCACTCTCTGCATGAAATTCCGCCGCCTGCAAAACCTCTCTGTTGGATAAAGTGTAATCTTTCTTGTCCTGCGTTATAGTCTGTGTAAATATAAAGCCCACTCTCCTCATCCCTAATCCTGCTGCAATTGCATCCACCAATTTCTCTTCTTGGGGATCTCTCAAAAGCAACAGAACTTCCTCTGTGCCTTGCTGCGGTGGCTCGTATATATAATTCACCTCTACTTTCCCTTCCTCAGACACCGTTCCATACATAAACCCACCCCTTTTAACAGCAAAAGCTAGTGTCTCATTAACGTACTGCTGGAATGCATTGGCACAATCTCGATCGAACGAAACCGACTCGCAATGTGGATTTTCTTGTCTAGTAACTCGCATTTGTTTCGCGATTAAATCATCCATAGTCATCTTGCGGCCAAACGATCCAGCAGGATGAATAGCGGGTCCTGCGATGGTTCTCTCGCCTTCGTAAGCTAAGAAAACAATGGAGCCATGAGCGAGGTTGAGGGCAGAGAGAGAAGTATTGGGATCGGACATATCAGTGAATTTGAGGAGATCGGAAGGGGATTTAGCCAAAAGTAGATTTTGGTTAGTAGAAAGGGTTTGATTATGAATTGGGATTCGAAGCTGATTTTGGATTAGGGTTTTGAGCTGAGAGACGGTGGTGTTGGGGTTACCCACCGAGACGCGCTCGAGGCCGTCTCTGCTACGGATTCTAAGCATCATCTTGGTAACGTAGATGGAGAGATAGCAGCTGCAACGGCGTAAGAGGATTTTAAGGGTTTTATGGAGGGAATTGAAGAGAACTGATACTTGGAGTGCAGAGTCAGAGAAACTTTCTATGGAGTTTGCTTTCTTAATGTGGAAGACGGTGAATCGGACAAGGAAGATATAATGTTTGGCTAAAGAATGTGGGAAGGAAAACGACACCGTTGCCATGATATCTTTTTCTGGTTTCACTAGGAGTCCAGAACCCACCATGACCATCACATTACTGGGCCCTGTAACGTGTTAACCCATAATGTTGCCAGTGCTTTCGCAAAGGCTAAAACCTGTTAGGCCCAATATTAGGATTAAAACAATTTTACCACAGGATAAAACTTGTAAACACTTGGTGTATGGGGTTACATAAATGAAACCGATCCATTCTGGGCGTTTTTATTTTATTTTTTTCTCTAATAGTAAGAAAATGGGATTGATGTAATTAGACTAGAATTATGGTGCCAAATCAATAAAAATATAAATTTTTATTAAAACGAGTACATTTGTAATAATACACTAAAAAAAAAATAAAATATGTATAATTTTTTTAAAAAATTTTATTTTCATTAATTTAGTATATAAATAGGTCATGAATAGAGTCAAAGTAAGTTTTATTGGTTTGGGATATGAATCCGCGTTGACAGTAATTAATTCCTTCAAAATTATACACTCTTTTTTGTTTTTTAACAAAAGTGTCTTAGTGCTCAAATGGGAGGTGATATCTTTAAATAAAAGCTTTCCAACATTAATGACTCGAGATTTATAGTCTGAATTTTTTTTATATATATATAATTAGGAGGTTTAATCCATTAGAATATAGAGTGTGAAGATTTTTTGTTTTCCAGTAAAGTGAGATTTTTAGATATCGAATTTGTATTGTCATCCATATGAGAATTCAGATCTGTACCATTCCAACAATCATCTTATTGGTAACCCGAAAACTTTGGATTGCCTAATTTTGGACTTCAACTTTGGATAAAACCATTTACTTTTTATTGCCAGGACAAAAATTTTACAATTAATAATTTAGAAAATTCTACAATTATCATAGCTAATTAGCCATACGACAAACAATCACACAAACGAATCATAACACATACACAACAATAAATCCACAATTCAAGACATTACAAAAGAAAATAATTAATCAAGAAAATTGTAAATGCAGACAGAAAAACTCTTTCTGTCAAGAATCAAGAATTGATAACGCTGCACTTGTTCCTGATTTCCCCCTGAGTGCCAGTAAGAACCTGAATTGCTCCCATCCGTTTCATGGACTGTGAAAACTCTCTGAAGAAAACATTCGAACGAAGCAACTCTCCAGCAATTTTGCTTGCAATCTTGTTTGTTAGAAGAGCTGCGTCAGATTGCAAAAGGCCCTTGTTCTGCTTTAGAATAACGAAGTAATCATTATCGAAGGTTAAAGAGCTGTCAGGGTCCAGCTCTACAGTGGTGGTGCTGTCGGCAATACTTTGGCATTTTGTTTTCAAGAATTCAGAGTAGGTGGAGTTGAGAGTTGGATCTTGGTCGCCTTTTCCAGTGAAGTTGTAAAGCCTGTTGCTAAAGAGATTGCAATGTCCTCGTCCAATTGTGTGTCCACCTACAAGAAAATTATTCAATTATATTTGTAACTTGAATAAAAATTCCTATTCCATCTATCGTTCTTAGTATTTTTTTTTTTTTTTTTCTATATACAAATACCTGATAGCACGACTAAATCATGGACATTGAGTCCCTTGTTCTTGAAATTTTGCAAGAGAGTGGAGAAATTGGCGAAAGGTGAAGGAATGTTGTCAGAGACTTCGGAAGCTAGAGAAACGATGCCGTCTCTTCTGCCAGTAAGCACTGGCCACAATGGTTTTTTGAACTGCGGCAAGGGGTTTGGTTAGTTTTATATACAGTATTAGACACCAAACATGATAAGTAATGATCTTTTGCTTTTGAATTTTATACTTGTACGTCCCCTCCAAAAAAAAAAAAAATTATACTTGTACGTAGCACTATATATATACCTGGAAGGAAACCGAGTCTCTAGCAGCTAAGGCCAGGATGTCAGCACAGGATACAATTCCTGGACATGCTTTCTCTATCTCTGATTTTATCTCTTCAATAACATCAAATCCTGCCAAAGTTAGGTTTGGAATTGCATCTTTCTCCGCTGTGCTATTTGCAGTCGAATTTATTAAAATTGAACCATCACAACCCTGAAATGTCAATAAAAAAAATATACATATATTAGCATATTTGATGCTTAAAGTCAGATGTTTGCATGCATGGAGGGGAAAAACTGGTCTTACCCTGAGAAAACAGTCATGAAAATGCATTCTCAATAGCTTAGCAGGCAAGTTAGGGTTGCTTGGGACATGGTTCCAGGTGATGTTTCTGACAATTTCTTCAGCTTGAGGACATGTCTTTTGGTAGAATTCCTTCCTGAGACCACCCCCTCGACAAACCCCAATAACACTCAATACTACCAAGCAAACAAACACAAAGCTAGTGATCTTCATCGTGTCTAAGCCTAATTAATAATATGAATGGTTCTCAATATTCAGCTTCTTCTAAGTAAAGAATTGGAATACATTGCTTTGGACAGCAACTACTAGTTCATTTTATACTTGTCTAATGGCATATTTCCATCTAAACTTCCAGATAAGCAATGGATATATATTTAATATGAAAATGATTATTCGAGGGTGGTTGAATTTTAACTCGGTTTATGACTTTATATTATACAATATAAGTCCATGCATCAGCCACGACCTATTTCTTTTTCAGACTAATGATAAGTGTTCTTTCAAGACAATTATTAAAAAATTAAAAAAACAAAAAAAATAAGTAACTACCATCTCAATCTATTCTGCTATGATCGATTATCTATACACAGAATGAGGATATATGAACCTAAGCACGCAATATACGATAACTCATTGCAGCTAGGCCAGGCTTCTTAATGGAAAATACATGCATCTTTTTTTTTTTTGTATGTGTGTGTTGGGGGGTGCACGCTGTGGAGGGAGGACTTTGAAAATTTTGAAGTGTTTGCAAATCAAAATCAAATGTATTTTCGTTAATCTTTCACTAAAGTCTTATATTAATTCAATTAAAATAAGAAATTTTCAAAACTATTAGCACTTTATTATATTTTTCTCGTATTTTTCTCGTATGATAAGAAATATCATCATTTCAATAAAGTTTTATTCATAGTTAGAATCATAAACTCGATCTAGATTTTTCATAAGCATTTTCATATCCGTTTTGAATTGTATAACTTATAACATTAATCTCGTTTCAGAATTTATAACTGTCTCTCCCTATAATTGAGTGTCTAGTTGTTAATCATCAAACTTTAACTTTAAACCGGTGTTCTTGGCACCAATCAATGTGAACAACCCATGTATTTAACTCCTCATATTCATCTAGCACGTTATTGCAAGGGCAAGTCGACCTCTAATTATAATTAATCGTGCATAATCAAAAGAAACAGCAAAAGTCAATGTTGCATACAAGTAACAATATTCTCCTTTGCACATGGCTACTGTGATTTTCAAATGGTTTTTTTAATCCAATTATTAGCTTAATCTTTCAAGTTTCAACTTATTATGTTTGGCTAAGTTCGATAAATTAATTTATTCCAATGATTGGGCTACAAGCTATACTTGTGTAATAGTTCCTTAACTCTTGCCGTAGAACTTGTGTCTTAAAAGCCTGATGACAGGCAGAGTAGGCCAAAAATTGATAATATCATAAAATGGTTGTCTTAGCTTCTGCTTCTATTATTCTAATCTTTGTTTAATTTCATAATTATAGTTAATTATACATGATTTCCAAAACTGCTTTTCTTTTTCTTTTTCTTTTTTTTATTTAAGAGATTGCCTCCCATGATTGTAGAGGTTTATCATACTACATGTCAATTTTTAATTTTCTTACGCGTTTGACATTAGTTGGCCATGACTTAGGAGTGGAATTTATTTTTCCATTTAAAGAATTGGAGAATGGACAAAAAAAAATTAAATATCTAATTATTTATTCTTCCTTCATTCCACTTTAATAGTAATAAATAAACATTTTCCATTATTCCACTTTGAATAGTCATTTAGAATTTTGAGGCTATAAATTAATTGTGATTTTCTAAGTTTACCCATATTTATTATGTGTAATTCATTTTTATTTTTACATTTAATAAATGGCAATTTAAACATTTTACTATATATTTTTAGAAAATTAATGAATTTCAATCATTTTCTTAATTCTTATAAAATAAGCAAATATTACTATTAAAGTGAAACGGATGGAGTATTTGTTATCCAATGATTTTTTTTTTTTTTTTTTGAGAAGAAAATTTCTATTATGCTTTGGTGAAAATTGTAATGAACAAAAAAAAATATGTATCAAAGTTGAAGAAAACAAAAAATCATTTATACATGATAGAAAATTATGGGAAAATCATTGAAAAGATGTATAGTTTTGTCAGCCCATGCAATCGCAATCAAGCAGAGACTGGATTGCAAGGGCCCATTTTTTCTCCGCATCTGGGCTCATCATTTTATTCAAACAGTACACATAAAAAGGAAAAAAAAAAAATAAATGGAACAAATAAGGGAATAAATATTTTTTTTACTAAAAAAATAAAACAAAACAATAATAATGATTGAAGTTTTTTTTTGAATTAAATCTAACTGTTATTGAAGGTATGAGAAATGAAGACTGATGTTTTTAATTTAGTAAAAATAAAAATTTAAGGGCTTAATTTTAACATAATAAGAAAATCTCAGTCAACTTCAATGTGCAGTTTAGCAATGATGACTAACACTGTCTAATTCTCCAAGTAAGAACTTAATTAAAGGTCAACACAATTGATACTGACGTTGATGCGTCCCACATCGTCCGCGGAGTACATTCTAGACTAGTGTATAAGGCTGGATTCAGTCCTTTTTCCTCTACGAGCTAGCTTTTAAGGCGAAATTAGGGGTCCAGTCCCTTATCAAACATGCACACTCTATGAGTAATGTAAGATTTCGAAAGCCTACTAAAAAAATATAATTAAAGGACAACAAAATAAACATAGATTTAGTTGATTTTAAAATAAAAATTTCAATTTGTAAATTTTATAAAATTATAGGGATTAAATAATTATTATTTCTTGATAAAAAACTGCATACTCTAGCAAAAGTAAAATTAAAATTTGAAGAGAAAAAACCAAAAAAAAAAAAAAAAGAGAGAGAGAGAGAGAGAGACGAAAGATACAAATACAATCAAAGAAAGGAATGGAAAAGGACAGAAAAGGGACTGGCCATTAGCCAGTAGGAAGGCTCAGTAGCAAGCAACCAACGATCAAATGCTCAGAGATCTGAAAGTGCATTCGAAATTCAAATAGTGGCTTCTCTGGAGGGAATATCTCATTTAATGCCCATTGGCTACTATATGCGGGGCCCCGTATCGTATGGGACCCACATGGAAATATTTGCCGGTTGCGCTGGTCTGCCATTTTATTTATTTATTTATTTTGCTTTTAAGGGGGCCAAAAATTGATGAGGAAGTAAAACAGAGATCCACACAGTAACAAACGACAAAGATCGAATGCGGTCCGCTCCTTCTCGATTTCATGCACTTGGCTCCCAACTTTCCTTTTTTATACTATTTGCCCACAAGTCTATCGCGAAAATGCCCTTCTTTTAATAGTATTAATTGATCCATTGTAACACGTAACACTATAATAAACATGTTCCATATAATGATTATTGCGAGTCGCAAACTAGACTTTTTCATGTCTTTAAATGAGCTTAAATGCAAAAATCTCAATAGCAATTTTAAGATCATCATCATTTTGTAATTTAAAATTTTAGAAAGCCTACTATTTAAAATTTTCAATTTTCAAACATACACTTAGATAACAAAAGCACCAATAAAAATAATTCTACTAAGAAACAAAAATCATAAATACTAAAATTTAAACATATACATAAAATTTTTTTTTTTAACAATAGCAACACAAAAAAAAAAAAATGTAGATAAGGAGTATTGCCAATTTGTGAAAATGACACACTTATGGCCAATTATTGCAGAGTAAGAATCAATGATGTACACGAAATTCATATTGTAATAGAATCATGGATGTACCATATAAATTATATTAGACCGACAATAATTTAACCGAATGGTTAAATCTTAAACTTGACTGCAATATCGAGTCGTGGAGTTAGTATTTTGAAGAGGATTCTAAACATAATTGATTTTCGATCCGAAATGAATTAATCTTTTCATTCAACCATTAAACAGAATATAAATGATATATTTTGTGACTAAAAAAGAAAAAACATAATTAGTAATTTAGAACGATAGATTAATTAATTAAATTTCTTTTTATATTGGCAATTTATCTCAAAGTCACTGTACTTATTGAAAAAAGACAGTTAAGAGAAAGTACAGAAAAATACAAATGAAAATAGTATTGAATAAAAACTAAAAGGGAAAGAGGAAGGAAGGAGGGGAGGAAGGAAGGACAACGTTGTTGTGAATTTTTAATTTTAAATTATCTTTTATTGTATGATTTATAATTACGTATTCCTATTCACTCATAATTATATAAATTGATGAATATAAAATATATTAGTTTTTTTTTTTTTTTATTCATTGGAGGCTTTTTATTGGCCAAAATAACACACAGTAGAGGCAACTCTCTCATTGGCTTATCAAATTGAAAACCAACCGGACCATCATCTAATTGGCTTAAAATATATTAGTATTTAATAGCAGACACCGACATTAAAATTGGCTCCTCCAACTAGTTGTGATTCAAAAGAATTAAAAAGTTGCTTTTTAATTATTTTGTATTGTTATAAATATCAAATAAATGTGTTATATATTTATTGGCAAAAAAAAAGTTGAAGCATGTCGGTTAGTTTCTAATAAAGTGCAAGGGCAGCTCACCTATAAGTAATAAAAAAGATATTGTCATCTCGTTGAAATTGCAAGAGAATCCAATGTCTTAGATGTTGAAAATGAAATGTTCATGAGACCACATTTTTTTAAATATTTTAGTAGATTTTTAGTTTTAGATTTATCTTTTCTATTCATTTTTATTTGATGTTAATTTTAATTTGTCGTTTAAGATAGATTAGTAAGTAGAATTTTCTTTAATTTGATTAACTGCTATATTTTATTTCACATAATTATTTAATTTTCAATAATTCTTAGTAATTTGCAGCTAAAAAGAAGTGACTTAAATAGTAAAATGCACTTTGAATTCAATATATCATATTTTAATAAGTTGGAAAAATATTTATTTGGAAGGGCAATTACCATCTCTAAAAACAATTAAATTAAATGGTAACAAACACTTTTACCCGCACTACGATGTGAGCTTGCTACTGTATTTTTGTTTATTTAATGGTTGTTTTATTTATATTTTTTTAAAAATATTTTATTCATATAAATCTGCATGTCTTCATCTATTTTACTAATAGAAAATTTATTCCATCAATGCAAGTAAAATCATATTTTGAATAATATTTAAAATAATTTTATAATTTATTAGGGTATTATGCTCTCATATTTATTTATATTTTAATATTAAATGATTTTTTAAGAAAAATGTAAAATTCACACTTACTTTTTTTATCATTTCTTGCCATGAAAAAAATATCGAATCCAAAAAAAAAAAAAAAAAAAATTTGTGTTCCTCAATTTCTCAAAATTTATCTATCTAGTGATATAAATTTTTAATACTCTATCAATTTACCTTCATAAATTGCTCATGAATCTTTTAGTTCTAGTAAAAAAAAAAAATTTACTTAAAGTGAAAAAAATTAAAAATAGTCAATAGAACAATAATAATTTAAAAAGTTTAAAATTTATCTAAGATACATAACTTATTTAAAAATGGCTAAAAAATGGCTTATGAAAAAAAATTGGTGGTAATTAATTAGACCAATGAAATTAAAATAAAATATATGTTAATATGGGAAAACGACAAACACCAAATATGTCATCTTCAGTCCAAGAGAAAGATAAATCTATGTATATTACAAAATTCATTTATAGGGATAGAATAGTCAAAACATAAAACTCTAGGAATAGTAAAAATAAAATAAGATAAAAGGTGATAGTTTAAATGACAATTCACTGTAAAAAATGGTAAAAGTAATTATTTAGTGAATTTGATTTATGAAAATTTAAACTTATCAGTTATATATAAATGAAAAAAAATTAAACTAATTATCATAAAATTTAAATTAATAATACTAAATGTTAAGGTAACTTATTTATTAAAAATATTAGATTAATTTAATTTACATTGTGAAAATAATGGAGAATTAAGTACGTGGCTATATGAGTGTTAGAAAGACATTAAAGTGATGAAGTTCGAAAAATATTATTTAGTAAATATGACAAAGGGCAAAATGGTAATAGTATGAAAAATGATGTGGTTTTTGTGGAAAAATACTATTCATAGAATAGTGTTTTTAGGATTTGTGTTATTGTGTGTAAATATATATATTTTGTTGAATAAATAAATAAATTCTAAAATAATTTATTTATGGAAAGTAGTGTCAGCAACTCGCAGGTCAACAAAACCAAGGGCACGAGAAAATGGAAGTGAGTTCTGTGTTCTAGGCAAATACTCAAAACGACGGAAGAATAACCCAATTCCGTTTCCCTTTAATCACGCGAAAGACCTAAAAAGGACTTATCATTATTGGAAATATCAAAGTTGTTGTGATTTGATGTTCTTCTCCAAACCCCAACGGTCCCTTTCCTTTCTTCACCAATTCGAATTGCCTTTTTAAAACAACCAACCAAACAGGTACTTAGTTGCTGTAGTTTGGAAAAGACATTATTATCTTATCTATCTAATAAAATAAAAACACATGCTTGCTTATAATTTCTTTAACCCAACCCAGCTTCCTTCCATGCCCCACTTTGCATCTTCCTCTTATAAACCCCCAAACCACCATTGCTAAGGAATACAAGATCAAGATCAGGAATATAAACCCAAGGCTTCAATGTACATATGGGTTTCTTTGTTTTTTTTTTTTTTTTTGATCACTAGTGTCTGGATTCTATTACCGGAGACCGACTAATCCTGCTCAGGGTTTAATCACAATTAAACATATAGTCTTTTTTTTTTCAATTTTTTTAAATTAGTCTTATTTCTATTTTTAGAAGAGAATGATTTTTGTACTTTACTATTATATCCTTATCGATTGAAATAAATAAAATTATTATGGCTGTACCCTATATTAACAAATTTCATAACTTTAATTACTTTTTTTCATGTTATATTAGGAAAAAACTATAAATTTAAAAAAGTTAAATTAATTGTTAAATCAAGAAAATTTGGAGACATGAAATTTTTAAATTTGAATGAAGTCATTCAAACTTTGACAATCATGGAGTAAGTATAGTGTAGATTTAATTTGATTGGATTTTAAAACCCTAATTAATTATGATAGTAGTTGTGATTAGTTATTTGCAATAATAATTTTCATGGTATCAAGCATGAATAATTAAAGAAGTAGCAGATTTTAAATGGGTAATTAATGCAACAATAATGGCCTTCTTGATAAAAACCATCAAATTGGAAGGACAAAAATGTCCAACAAAGAAGATAAAGTGAAAAGTCCATTCAAAATTTTAAAACGAGTGGCCGTTTGAACACCAACTTCAAAGAGCTTCAAACTTCAAAAACCCCCCTCTTCTCTTCAATGCCATCTTCTCATAGCCCGAACCTGAAACACAAAAATAACTTCGTTACACTAGACAGAGCCGGAGAGCGAAACAAACTCGTATTTCATATAAATTTAGAGAGAGAAAGTTATGACAGGACTTGTAATGGTGACGAAGGGAGGTGTTAGGGGAACACCAAAGGGAACAAAAGGAACCGAAGAAGAGCAAAACCAGTTTTCTATGGTGGCCATTCTCTTAGCAGCTATAAGGAAATCGCTAGTGTCTTGTCGTTTTGAGGAGAGAGAAGATGTGATTCCTACTGTTCATCATATGGAGATCGGTTGGCCTACTAATGTTCAACATATAACTCATGTGACTTTTGATCGTTTCAATGGGTTTCTGGGTTTGCCTGTTGAGTTCGAAGTCGAGATTCCTTGTCGAGTCCCAAGTGCTAGGTAGATATAAATCTCCTTTTCTTGTTATTTAGTGCCTTGTTTCTTACATGAACTGGGTTTTGCTTAGAATAATTTGAACGTACTTGTTGTTGAGGGGGATTAGATCTGACGAATAGCAAGGAGCAAGTTGTGTTTGTTTTAATACTTTCTTAAAACATAAAGAGAGTTTTGAAAAATGATCTGAGATTCTGAATTGAATTTGAACTAATTTTCTCTCTATTTTTTTTTCCTCAGTTGTTGTGGATGTTAGCCCGCCTGTGGCTACTGAAAAAATATTGGACTAGATTACTAAACCCCAGTTACAAAATCTAGCTTTATGAAGTGAAATGAACTTCATTTGTTTCTTAACTCAAGCATATTCAAGTAGCATAATTTGGGTGTGATTAATCTGTAGGAAAAATTCTCTTTTCTTCCCACTATGAGTCCTTTTGTTAACTTATTAAAGTTGTAGAATTTCGACTGTTTTTGTTCCCCAATTCTTTTCTCACTTGGTTGGCAGTTGAAGTTATTGGACTTAGCTCAATTCTGGTTCTTGATGAGTTCTATAAAATGGAGATTGATTTAGGATGTTTAATGTCCCATCTGAGTCAGGAAGAATACCCAAAAATGTTTGTTCTCAGATTTCTTGCTTTGTTCAATTTCAATTCAACTGGGTCGGATGTACTGATTTATGCTGGTTATTTTTGTGTATATTTTTTCTACAAGGCTTTAACTTCATGCATTACATTTTGCAGTGCTAGTGTGTTTGGCGTCTCAGCAGAATCCATGCAATGCTCTTTTGATTCAAAAGGAAATAGTGTCCCAACAATTCTCTTGCTAATGCAGGATAGGCTATACTCTCAGGGAGGTCTAAAGGTATTATTTTTCAGCTTCCGTTGAAATTATAAGTGTTATGTTACCTTGAATGAATAGCCTTACAGTTTATATTTTTGGCATGGTTTCTAGGCAGAAGGGATTTTTCGCATAAACCCAGAGAATGGCCAGGAAGAGCATGTGAGGAGCCAGCTGAACAGGGGCATTGTGCCTGATAATATTGATGTACATTGTTTAGCAG